>NC_088999.1:5244730-5553243 GCF_963932015.1 Anas acuta
CAAAGTTCGTGGGGCTTGGAGAGGGAAGCGGGAGCTCAGCATTACTGGAATGAGCGGCGATGTGCACGGAAAGAAAGGAGCCTGAGGAGCACCTGGCCAGCCCAAGCTGATGCTGGTGCAGGTATGGGCAGTGCGTGGTTTTTGGGAGCAGGCTGTGTGATGAGCAACAAGCCAGGGTCCCAAAACCAGTCTGAAAGGCAAGTGATTTTTCAAGCAACATCATTTTTCTCATCCTTGCTGGTCCTTGGCCTGGAAATCCCCTCCTCTTTAGACCATGTGTAGTCTCCAGCACCTCTGCTCTTTAGTTGTTGTGCCCTCTCTAATAGAGACACCACCAACTGCATCCAGGGGCATTGCAAAAGAAATCCATATTCCACGTCAGGTCCTTGCACGGTATGCAGAATAGCTGAACGAGGGTGTGCCCACGTGGGACCTTTCTCCTCGTGTACGGCACAGTTAACCTGAGCACCTGGCCATGGGTCAAAGAAACCAAGTGTGAGCAGGGACAGTGCTACAGCAGGTCCAGAGAGAGGATTGTCCACCAGCACAGGGCAATCCTGTCTTGTGGCTGGCCAAAAGCAGTTGTGAAATGAGAGCCCTTTCCAGGCAGCTTTGGTAAATGGGAGATGTCTGTTTGCACATGGAGCAAGCTTCGTTGAGTTAGGATTGTTATTTTTCCCAGGAAGCAAAGATTTGTGAGCAGGGTAACAGCATTAACTCAGAACACATTAAAGAACATACCTTTAAAATACAACTAAACATCTAACATCTTGTTTATAAAAATAAAATCTGGGTGACAGACGAGGGAGAAGCAGTGAACAACAATGAGATATTTCATAAATGCACGGTGAAAGTTCCTTCATTTTGTGTGTTTGAGGATTTGGCTTGGAACAGGCTATTTCAAATGGATGCACCTTTATCTGTCTATTTCGTAATTTGTCATGGTCTTAATAAAGGAAATTACGTCCCTCAAGAAGAAGTAGCCACAAAACTGTCAGTAGCTTTCAAATGTTGTAGTGTCTTAATACTGCCTATTCAACCAGGAATGTGACCGCTCAGTAGAAAAGAAGGAAAAAAATGCTAAATGCAAAATGATACCGTCAAGTTCCTCAAGCAATGTAAACTGACACCCAAAGGATGGTAAAGTTTGCTAAACACTCGGCTGCTGCACATGCTTCTAAAAATGCATTTGATGCATTGCTTGGAGTATCAGTAAATCTGACAGGCAGTCTGGTCGGGTAGCACGGGGGATAATGCGCTTGGCCCTCCGTGGGGTAGGAGAAGAGCTACCCACGTTGCCTCCCAAAACGCTCAGGGAGATTCGTCCCGTAAGCGGGGATGATTTTGCTTTGTAGAAAAAAGAAGGGAGCTCGTTCTGCTGCTTCACTAAACCATGAGCAATGTGTTTGCACTTGTCGCAGTTGCCATTTGCATGTAGTATCTGCGTGGTGAGAACTCGGGAGCCTGCTTCTACCTGCCGAACAGGCACAGGTAGCGTTCGTGTCTGACCAAAAGAAGTCTCTCCCCCCTGGCTAGATACTCTGCTCCATGCACAGCAGTATCTGCTGAAACGAGCTCTAGCATTTTCTCTTTCCCTTCAAACTCTTCTTGCTAACTAGGCTCTAGGAAGGACCAAAGCCCTTTGTACGCAGCCCTGCTATTTTCAGGGCTGAAGCAGCCCTGCCTTGATTAACTGAGCAATTACTGCCGAGCCACGCTGGCAGCTGGTACCTGGGGGAGGAAAAGAGCTTTGTGCAGTGCTGGCACCTCTCCCCTGGTGCTCTTTGGTGGGGGGACATGGACGTCACAGTGACACGAGACCCATGTCTTTCTGTCTGCTGGACAGGGGAACAGGTCAGGGTGCTGGGCAGGCTCAAGGCAGAGCACCGAGCTCTTCTCCATGGGGACCCACAGCCCGACTGAATGCGGGCTCCCACAAGATGCAGGTGCCTTAACCAGCTCCTTATGGAGCTCAGGAGTTGCTTAACCACCTGATCCTACTAATTTTTTGAAGATATAAGGCTCAAGACAAAAGGTGACGTAGCTTATTACCAGTAATATTTGTTCATTTTTAAATGGTCAGTCTGCCTACACGCAGGTGTGTGTTGCTTCTTATTTGTGCTTTTCAACTTAGCAAACAAAATTTATCTGGGCTGTGATCCGGCTGCCACTTGTGCTGTTGGAATAGCCTGGTTATGTGAAAATACCCAGTCCTTTCCTAATCAAACTGCTGCAGCATTTTAAATTCCGAACAGGAACTTACTCCGTGAGTGAGGGGGAAAGTAAAGAACATGGGGGAGGTAGGTACTTGTGGGGGAAACAGGGGGAAGGAGGGCAGCAAGACATGGTGAAAACAGAATAAGAAATACTGTTTGTACCCTTTCATTGCAGAGAACAATAAATAACCTAAACCCAGCCCAGATCAGCTGTAATGAGAAAGATGGGAAGGAAATTGGTACTGGACCCTCTTCTTATGGCCAGCACCTCCAGGAGGAATTGCAGCAGCCCGGAGGCAGTCGGTCAGGCACAATTCCCTCTGTTATCATTTACTTTTAAGGGTAGCAGAAGGAGTCTTTGCAGTGGCGAATTATTTCCCTGGCTCTTGGGAAGGGTGGCGAGCTTTGAAACAGTTTCCGAAGCACAAATTGGGGAATAGCTCTGTAATGCACTTGATTTTTGTTCGCTCAGCGGCAGCTGAGAAGAGCGTGTAGTAGTTAAATGAACATGAGCATTAATCACTTCAAATGATGTAACATGCCCAGACCATGTAACAGCTACTATCTGAATTATATTTTGTGAGGAGCAGTACAGTTGCAGTTCATCCTGAAATCCTGGCTGGAATCTGTTTCTAATCCCAAGTGAAGTAATTTTGTATTCTCGGCTCAGCATACAGCAGAGCAGGAATCAGAACCGCCGTAGCATCGCTGAGCTGCTTATAAGACACTAGAATGTAATGAGCATTTCAGGAAAAAAACACATCCTCGTAGGCTTCTCCAAGGAGAAAACGCTGCATCTAGCAAGGCAGAAGGTGACGTTCAAAAGCAAGGGCACCAGCCAGACGTGGTGGTCGCAGAGGGTGAGTCAGCTCTGCAGGCGCAGTGTGCCTCGCACACAGTGTGCTGCTCGTGAGAGAAGGAGATCCAAACCCTCACTGGAATAATGGCAGGAAGGGTCATCTGGAGTGCTTTTGTGATCTTTAACCTCTAGGTTTGTTCGAAAGAGAAATAAGCAGCCTTGCCTTGCAGCACGGTGGTGTTCCCAGTTCTGAATGTCTCGTGACTTCGCAATGATACAACAAAAGTCTCGTCAACAGACCCCAAAACAGGTGAAGATATTCATCAAATCTGATGGGGTTGCTATTAATTAGGGTTGTTAAATGCTAGTTACACTTTTCCTAGTATTACCATTTGGAGGTTTAACTAACAACCCTAATGGGGCTACTTCTGCAAGATGTTAATTAGGTATGGCAATTCCACTTACCCATGCAGCCCCGGCACACAACCATCACCCATCAATATTTAATTTAATTACTGATGTTGTGGTGCAAGTCACATCTGATTTAAGAGATAAATATGCTTAATTATTAATGAGATAAAACACATACAGTATGTCACCTTTTGTCATTCCAGCTTTATTAAGTACAGTCAGAACAGACATGTGAACATCGGAGAGGCTGCGACATGGCGCTCTGCATCTCCGCACGATTCTTGTCCTTCAGCTTACCTGGGCTCACGCTGTATTATAAATAAGATAAACAGAGCTGTAAGCGTGCAAAGCACTGTTCTACAGAAAGAGAAATTTGTTATTTGAATAATTTATCGTTTGCGTTGCTTTGCTACGCAATAAAAAGTGGGCACTCTGCTCGGATCGTAGGTAGCATCCGTAGAAATTCATTTTATCGGGTCTGATCACGGTATGCTAGTTGGGGTTGATGTGGTGTGGTACAGAGGCCAGGTGCACAAGGAGCCTTTGAAAGGAAAGGAAACCAGCAGCAGCCTTTGAACGCCGTCTGCCTTGCCATTTGCATTGGCCGTTGTCTGCGTGGAGCTTCCCACACGGCGCTGTTGGGAGCGGCGTACGGGATTGTCATGCAAACGCCGCGCAACGAGGCACAGCTCTGGGAAGGGGCATGGGAAATACAGCTCACCTCTTTGTGAAGTAGGGGGAGAGGACAGACTGCTAGGCCTTGAGGCTCGTTATGGTGATTAATTGTATTCCAGCTGCTTCCAGCCAGGGTGGGTTCCTCTTTCACAAGGGGCTTTATACGCTGGACTGCCAGCCCAAACCTTACAGTTAAATAGGACAAAGAGGAATGCACTGGTGCCATGCAACCAATGCACCAGATTTGGTGAAATTAATGAAACTGCTCATGCTCATTTTACTGTGGAGGATGAAAGCTGTGGAAGGTCCCCCTCTGTACACAAAGTGGCCTTTGTAAGCCTCTGCTTCCAGGGGTTCGCAAGCTAGTGCTAGAAGTTTGTGTGGGTTGAAACTTGCTGTGCAAGATCTTTGCCTAGGGGCCATTTGGTTTGATGTGTTTGACAAAATTTGAAGAGATCCGAAGTTAACTGTGCCAAACAAATAGTTTTCGAGAGGCTGAGAAGGTTTTTGGAACTTCCTTGGGGGGAAAATTCCCAATTGGCAGAAAACGAATGAAAGCAAAAGCGACTCAGAACATGGTAACCTGCTGAAAGGTGTAGTAGGCTCTGAAATCTGTCCATAATCGTATTTCTGTGGATTAAATGTAAAAGTCTTCGACTATTAATCTGGAGATTAGCCAGCGTAATGGGATTGTGTTGTGCTATCAAGAGTGGTTAGGGAAGGGGAGGCCATTTCAGCATGGTCCTGGGAGCTGCTCTCAGAAATAAAAGAAGCAGCCAACAAACCAAGCTTGTGGCAGCCTTCAGCCAGCCAAATGTTACAGAGTGCACTCATCCAAAAGAAAAGGCAGGGGGGAATAGGAGGGGGAATACTCATGGGCAAAGCAGAAGTGGAGCAATAGGCAGGGAGCGGTGGAAGTGTCAGCACCGGAGTGATGGAGGTCGTCTTTGGGGACGATCGAAAAGAGCTGCTGCCTTTTCTGCTCCGTGCCCCGGTGCTGTAGGTGGTCACCACGGCTGGCGTTGTGATCTGGTGTGATTGATGCACTGCAGCCTTTCCAAAGGGTGTGACCGAGGTGTGGAATTCAGCAGTGCTGAGCTCACACCTTCTGTCAGCTGCCAAGAGTGGGAGAGGCATCCTGGGACCTGTTCCCTCTAATTACACTCCCTGGTCTTGACAAGTAAATGCATCCAGGATGGGATGGGGGATGGAGGAATCTGCGGAACCCAGAGCTCCTCCAGCCAAGCCTAACACCAAGGAGTGGAGTATTGGGAACGCTTTCTCCAGGAGCCCAGCAGCCTGGGTGACTAGCCAAGAAATGTATGGGAAACGGGGAACTTAGCCTCTTGGAGAAGAACCTGTAATTTTCCCCCAGGAGGGAAGTAGTGCTGCAGCTGGCAGGACGGGGTGAAAGCAGCACTGCCTCCAGCTCCGTCTGAGCACGCTGCAAATCTGCACCTTGCATGGGAACGTGGGCTGAGCATCCCCCGACGTGCGTGGTGACTGCGTTCACCTGAGCAGTGGGTGGGGAGCACCAGACAGCACAGCTCACAGGGATCGGGGTGTGCCCTGGGGGGAGACAGGCTGCTAGCTGTACGGGACCAGTAGCTAAAATGAAGGTCTAGCATAAAATGAAGCTCCCGTAATGAAGTTGTGCAGGTTGATGGAAGTTTTATCTCTGTTGTGCTGAGTGGTTAGCGCTGTACTGGTAGAGGAGGCACACGCAGTCCCTTTTCTTGACGCTGCTGCTCTGGTAAACGTTGGCTCCTTTTATTTCTCAGAGCTCTGCAAGGCTTGCAGGCTAATCCTGAGAGCGCTGAATGCTCTGGTTTTGTGTTGTCAGAGGGAAATTTTGTAGGTCCTGTGCCCAAACGTGGGCTGCACGTGCCCACAGCGTATTATGGTCTGATGGGGGGTGCTCGAGGCCTGCCCCATCCTTCCTGGAGCCAGAGGGGTACAGGAAAGCCTTAACAGTCCTTGTCTCTCTTGCCTCTTCTCCCTTCCAAATTCCTGCCTGTCCTCACTGGGAAGGGCTGAGCAGGGGCTGGCAAAAAGCACCGCTCTGGAGCAGGACCGAGGGCCATCCCTTAGGGCCCAGGGGGTTGCAGCACTTCTCACCTGCTCAGCCTCTGCCTCCTCCAGCCTTGCTGGCACCTACAGGAGGTGAAGTCAATCCCCCAGCTCTCCCCTCCTTCCATTCGCAGCCTTCTAGAGACTCACTTTTGCATTCAGGAGCCTCAACCTGCTCTCAGGATGCAGGGAGGCAGCGTGTGGCAGTGTGTTAGTGACAGCAGTGACTGTAAGCTGGGACATACACCCAGGTGACACCGAGCAGTGTGGGCTGAAGCAGCTTACAGATTAAAACAGTCAATTGACAAAGGAATAAAGCACCCTAAGCACAGACAGCTGTTCTGGCCTCTGCAGCGTGGAGTACCTGCTGGATATTCTCACTGCCGTGTGTGTTTGTCCTCAGCCCTTTTTCTGAGAAGCACCAACTTATTTCGACCCCCCTCTCCCGTGAGTGAGTAGTTTGAAATTTTCTTCCCGTGTTGGTTATTCGCACTTGTCTCTACTAGTATGTAATGGGGCTGTGTTGCAGAAGACTCACAGCTGGATATGACAGAACCAGATGTTCACACCCTAGGCCAGACACAGCTGTTCCTCTGTAGCTGGCAAGGGATGGAGAACAAGTAAATGCAGAGACAGCAAGCCTGAAAAAAAAAATAAAAAAAAAAAATCTAAGGTAATCAGGCTGAATATGCCTGGAGATTTAGGCCGGCTGGAAGATTGCCAGAGGGCTATTTATTTTGATGTCTACACCTGCTGAATGGGAATGCTTTGTGTGAACTCAGAGCTCTAAGTGATACTGTATCTCTCCCTTTTTCAGCACTCCACTCCCTCTAGGCAGTGTTGCTTGCTTGATAAATTGTGCTGTACAACTTCGTTTTTTTTTAAAAAAAAAAAAAAAAAAAAAAAGCCCTAAAAACTTAGTTCGTTTCCTGGCTGTTGATGAGGGCAGAAGGAAAGCACTGCGGTACTGGAGAACAGAAGGGGAACGTAGTCACTAAACTTCCACCTGAAGGGTTAAAATCTGGGGGCAGTGTCATCTGCCAGAGGTGTTGTGAGCCACTGGAGCAGTTTTCGTTGCCCAGTTTGTAGTGAACTGGGAGAGGAATTCTCACCAGCTTCCTGCCTGATGCTGTGTGCACAGCACACCTTCATGTGCTGGGTGTAACAGCTTTATCCTGCAGTGCTGGCCCCTCTGCAGACAGCTTGTGCTTCCCTTGCTGCCATCCCGACAGCTCTCAGGGTCGGTTCCTTTTGCAAAAAGTTTTGGTGGTGACGAACCTTTGCTTTGGATGATTTCTCAGGGTCAGGGCAGGATTTGGGGAGAAAACAAGACCAGGATGGAAGGAACACTGTTAAAATTGTTTCCAGGGCAGAGGTCTCAGATGTGGGGAACGAGCTGCTGTTCCCCCAGGTCCCTATAGCTCTGTAAGAAAAGGTCTCATAGGTGGGAGCAGCCACCTTAAGGAGTGATGTCCACTGCAGTAATAATAATCTCTTCTAAAAACACAGAGGTCTGTCTGGTATTTGATTTTTACCGGTATTTTCTGGTTGTTTTTCCGATGCACACACGTTATTCTCTGCTTGCTGCAGCCATTAGCACACAGATTTCGCCATCTCCCCAGCGCGCGCGGCGCAGCGACCCTGTAGGAGTTGACATGCAGCATATGCAGCTGCACTGATGGTAATTGTGCCCACTGCTGTCTGTGCCGTGCCAGCTTCTCAGATGTGCACCAAACAAGCCTTTTCCTTTTTTTTTTTTTTTGCTTGTGCAAGTGACAGTTCTTCAACTGCTATTATTGTCCCAAAGGCAATTGTAAATTCAGTGGATTAGCTGAAAACATGCCATCGTTCTCCCTCAATTTCCTCACCTTTGCCTAAGGATGTGGTGGGTTTTAGACCCTTATTCTTTCTTAACCTGGTTCAGACTGGAAAAACTGATGCGTTGTGCTAGGATGCTTTGCAAGAGGGAGAAGGTGCTGCTTTGATTTTGATCCTTTATTTGGTTTCCATTAGCAGATAGGTGAATGCAGAAAGCACGGGGGTTGACACCTTTTGAAGGACACCAGGTTTTAAAACAAATAAAAGGAGACCTGGTGTGTGTTATAAGCAATAATCAATAATTAAAAGCCTTGTTAAAGCATTGCTGAAGAGTACTTCAGAAGAAAAGTAGTTATACTGCATTTCATGGTTAATTCAATGTCAATTAGCTGATTGTTAACTTCCCTCCAGCTAAATCTTGTTCGGCGCAGCGCAGAGAAATCAAAAGCATTCTAGCTTTAACAAGCCTGGCGTTTCAATCATTCATCTCTGGCCGCGGGCTCGAAATCAATGTCAACAGACGTTTCATTGCAGTTTTATCAGCCGTTTCGGCGTGTCACTGTTTTCTTGGCTGCCCGGATTGTCCCTGAGAAAGGTGGGGAGGGGACGGGGGCGGCTCGGGGCTGCTCCCCGCAGCCTGTGCCCGCCGCTGGGCGGCTGCTTCAGCACCACGGACAGCGCCCGGGCACGGCTCGGGGACACTCAGAAACGCTCGGAGCTGCCCAAGACCTCTTCGGGAGCACTTGGGGCTTGTTGGGTTAAGGCCAGAGATGGCCCCGAGGAGACCCCAAGGCCTGAGGTCCCTGGGCTGCTTGAGGGGTCCCGGCAATGCCAGGGCTGGAATTTTGGGGTTTGAGGTCCCTTCCAGCCCCATCTGTGTTCTGGTTCGATGAAATATGCGCTTGTGTTGTCCTAAAAAATAACATTGTCCCCAAAATAATAGCCCTATAAAGGTTATAAGACATCACACGTTCCCGTTTCCTTCACAGTAACATCACTGATGGTGGGATTTGTCTGTGGAGAGTTCAAAGAGCAAGGCTGGAGTCTGGAGCTGGGTGCTGGTGGAGCCTGGGCTGTAGGACGAGCTGTTGTAGGACTGGGGTCGATAACAGGCAGCCGTTTCCCTCCTGGCATCACAGAAATTTGCCTGTAGCCCCCCTGTTCCCAGCAGCATGGTGTGCCGTGTTACACCCGGGAACAACACACAGCTGGCACTTCATTCTTTGTGCCAGTTCCAGCCCTGGTCCATAGTGCTTTCTTAGACGACAGGTTGACAATAACGTTCTTCATCTGCTGTGACCGACAGGGAGATTGCCTCGGTGCAGCAAGTGTTGTTTTGGGATTAGAAACCCACGCAGTTTTCATCTTCTGGCTGGCCAGCAGCAGGGTTAGGTATTGCATGAAGCAACCAAACTCCTGGAAGCTTGTAACGACACACACTGCAGCAGCTTGGAGTGCTGCAAACACGGCAAGGTTGTCTTCTCTCCTCTCTCCTCTATGCTTTCCATGCTATTAAGTTATTCAGTGCCACTTTACTTTGAGGGGTAGACTTCCTTCTGGCCCCTTGCATTATACTTTTTTTTCTCATTTAAATTCTGCCTGAAAAACCTGCTGTTGTGACACCCACAGCGTGCGATTCAGTAGTACTGCCTGTTCTCTTAAAGCAATGTAATTGACAAAACCAGTTTGTATCAGTGAGTCACCTCCGTGGCCAGTTGCTCGAAGTCTTCTCTTCCTTTTTTCACTCAGTCATGACTAACAGTTAGACAGGGTGCTCGTGGGTATGTGGGTCTCTGTGCTGTGTGTACCAAACAGAATCAGTTTCTTTTATCAAGAGGTATGTGTGGATTGCCAGAAATGGCATTAAAAAACTATTCTGCTCAGCTCTTTTGCCCCTCTTTGCTCCTACCTCACCTCTCCCCACATTCAGCTCCTGGATAATACCACAGGTTTCAACTTCTTGTTTGATGTGTTGAAAAAGCAAATCCTAGCCACGTATGGTACAGATGCTCAGCTGTGAGGCAGTGGAATTATTACCCTTGAAATGATCTCTGGTCTCTGTTCAGACGGGGACCTGCTTCTCAGTGCTGCGGTAGATAAGGTTTTAGACTTTCGATTGGTTTCTAATTCATAGTGACCAAAGCTAATGAATGTGAAGTTCCAGTTACTTGTGCCCTACTGGTTAGTTCTGTGGCTCTGGTAATAGTTTTTCTTCGCAGGAACCAGAGGCCGTGAAGAAAAGGCTGTGTCATACTAGTGTGTTGCTCATTAATGCAGTGAATTAATGTGGATTTGTAAGAAAGAGAAACCTTTATCTTCCCATCTCCTTCAAGACCGAGGTCTTTCTTCTCTGTCATCTTATGATTCATTCTGCTCCCCTGCCTCCACGTTCAGCCTGAAACCATCATCAGGCATCTACTGAGCGAAAGCAAGCCAACAACAGGACCTCACGGCTCCGTTTCGGAATCAGTTGGCTGTAGAAGTCTGCATCAGAAGGTGAGACAGATTTAACCTGAAAAAACAAATCATGAAAAAAGAACTGAGTGACCTCTGGGGCCTGGGGCTTTCTGCCTGCTTGCTTCAGGAGCAGTGTGTGGCCTGGCTCCTGGTGAGAAGCGTGGAGTCACCCTCCTCATCCTCAACTCTTGTGGTTCTTCAGCCGTTATCCTCGTTCACCTTGGACAAAACGACTTCGAGAAACGACGTGATCTAAATCTGCTCGCCAAGGTTAAGAGAAACTTGGCACCTGCCCAGGCAGCATTTGGTCAATGTTGCTACCAAGGTAAATGGGAGCCAAGCCAGCAGAACTGAGGTTATTTCCAGGCCCAGAGTTGCTTGCTAACACCTGACAAAGTGCCTGTGGATCAGACAGGAGTTTCAGGGGTTTGCTGGTGTTGATAACAAGCAAGAAGCCCACTCGGTTGCTCCGCTTTGTGTCATGTTGTTGGGGAGGCATCTACAGAGGCAGGATAAAGTGCGGGTGGAAACAAGCCCACGCCGTTAGGCCGCTTGGGTCAGAAGGGTTGAGTTCTGCAGTTGATCTCACACTTTCAACTGTGTTTTCCTTAGTGGCTGGCACTGAAGCCCTGGTTCTGTTTTCCCAATTTTTGCTGCAGGTTTCATGACCTCTTTCATGACCCTTCTGTTTTGATGGGGCCTCTGATAGCCATGAAAAGTCCAGTTCAGGTACCTGCTCCTCAGACGTTCCTCCATCCTGGAACCAGGTTTCTCCCATCCTCCCTGCTTTAGGAGAGTGGATGCTTTATTCCTGTCACAGTGAGGTAGAGGATTGGAGCCCTCACAAAGCTTTGCTTTTGTGCTGCTGTTCCTTTGCTGCTGTTCCTTTGCTGCTGGAATGTTTTTCTGGTTGTCTCACTGCTTTGCTGGACAAGGTGGCCTTGTGCTTTCTTCCCGTGTTAGGGTCAGAGGTAAGCGTGTGCTGTGAGATTTGCAGAGCAAGGAGGCTTTATGGCTTCGTAATGCAGAATCTGGAAATTTGCCTGCCAGCGTCTGACCCTGGAGTCAAGCGGCAGTTCAGAATGGGAAGCGGGAGAGAGGCTTCGATTGCTTCCATTCCAGAAAAGTTTCTGTAATGGAATTTTTGTGAAAACAAACAAAAACGCCCAGCCACCTACAGCTAATGTTAAAGCTCTACGCTAAACCATGATGGATAACATTACTGATGGGAATTCAGGCAAAGCTGCTGGCTTTCCCAAGGACCTGCTCTGTTAGAGCAGAGCTCTTCTGGGCTATAAAAAGTCACGTTCCTGTGCTGTAGTGGGTCTGCCACCCCACAACCCATGTCATGGTCTGTAATTGCAGTCTGCATTCATGTTGGGGGGCAGGAGGTGAGCAGGAGGGGAATCAGAGGCTGCTGTGGGCCACTTAGATTAACACAAGGTGCATGACATGGCCCCTCTGTCGGAAATCATGGATGCACATGAGCCAGGTTGCAGCAATAATGGGGCAGGATCAATGGGGTGGGAGCAAAAAAGATTTCAGGAGGCAAAGATGTAGCAGGGAGCAGAAAGAATAGGATTTGACTGATTGCCACCATTGCTTTTTCTCCGTAAGAAACACTGATGTTCACTGGGTCATTTTGCAAACATCCCTTCACTGGAGTGGTGTTGGCCTTGGCTTGACCCTTTGGTTATTTGATACAGTTTTTGTGCTTTCTCATACTTGTTTTCCCGTGTTGTACTCAGTTCAAACTGTGGCTGCGTGCTCTTTGTCAGGAGGATGCACTCGTGGTGCTGCTGGGTTCTGTGCAGCCCTATCAGGGTGGGAAACCAATGGCTGGGGTCCCTAAGTGCCACCAGAATACCAGCAACAACCCAAAAAGTTGCCCAAGTTTTGTTGTCGGAGTTCTGTTTCTCCTTGATCCTGTCTCAGAAACAGCTACAACAAAGGTTTATTCCCAGAGCTTATGGTAAGAAAAAATTGGAAGATCCCCATTGCACAAAGAGAACCTCAGCAGACTTGTCCAAAATCCCAAACCCTGTTCAGGAAGGTGCCGGTCTTGCTGCCATCCCTGCAACCAGCAGTTTGCCCTGAACTTGGTATTGTGTCTTAGTACAAGTAAATCAGAATGAGTGTTTGTTTTTCTGGTATAAACCTTTAAAAAGAAAGAGCTGGTCTCTAGTGGAAAGACATTCATGTGAGCTGACAAGAGCCATCCTTTCTTTTGAGGTTCTGAGAAGCGGTGTTCTCAGTGCAGGAAGGCACTCCTTGTCCCCTAGGATCTCTTTCTCTCAGGGCTGCAGGAACAACAGCCAACGTCTTCTTAGCCTAAATTAGCTGAGGATGAAGAGAATAAAACACACTGGGAAAAATTCTGAGGGAAACAAAAAGGGGGAAAGATATTCAGCTGAAAAAAAAAAAAAAAAGAAACTTTTTGGAGCCAAATAATATTCTCCTATTTAGATTTTCCAATTTCTGGGACTGCTAGGCAAAAAAAAAAAGTGTCTTTTCCTATTAAGAAAATTGCTTTCACATTCCTGCAATGAACAGAGTTTTGTTTCTAATGATGGAAGCAGTTGATTGTAGCTGCTGAGTAGCTGGAGTGGGGATCCGACTATCAGTGCGTCACTAGCTAAATGTGATTTGAGATGCAGTTTGCTTTTCTGTATCTCAGATCTCAGAGCTAAACCACAAACTGTACATGACACAACTAAATTAATATTTAAAAATAATTACTTGCTGCCTGAAGGTAAACAGAAAAAGGGTAAATAATTGATAGCACTGGGACTGCCACACTGTAAGGCTGCTGAGCGTTTATGATGTGCTGCGAAGGTTCAAAGGGATTGCTCGTCTGCTGCCTCTGAAGGAGGGTTTTTGCTAATCATTCCAGGGCTTGTTTTGTCAGCCAGCAATGTTTTCAGAGTTTGAAGCACTGGAAGAGAATGCCAGCTTAATTTAGGCGATTCTCTAACTTAATTTACTAACTTTCCTTCCAAGATTTGCATTGTAAATGATAAGGTGATTTTCATATATATAATTTTTTTTTTTTATCCCGTCAACATCTGAAGGGAAATTTCATGTGGTCTGCTGCCAAGAATGCGGAGTAACTCGCATGTGAGGAGCGCTTACATAACGTGCCACCCTGTGACAATACCTGTCTGCAGAGCTTGGCGATGCCTTGGCACTCGGCAGCCGTTCGCCGTTCCGTGGGAAGTGTCCCTCCCCTCACTGCCCAGCGCAGAACAGCCGGCGTTCAGAGTGGCCAAAGACCATAAAAAAGACAAAAAGTTGGTGATTTCAAATCAATTCATTTTCCCCTGCAGTCAGAAAACTTCTTGGGCTGATTATTGCATTGACAATAAAAGAGAAAAAAAAATTGTCCGAGCGGGACTTTGCAGTTTTTTGGTGATAAAGCAAAGGGCAGAAAAATACCCTGATAATATTTGCAGGATTTGCTGAGAGCTGCTGGCTGCAGATCTGCAGCATGTTTCAGTAAGGTGCCGTACACCCCTGTGGGGCGGTGATCATCAGATAAAAGTTATTTTTAAAAAGGCAAGCAGAGTCTGGGATCTGTCAGCGATGCCAGCTGGGCAACGGGATCAAATGGTTCTCAGAGGTACCAGCAATATTTATTTCACCGGGTGCTAGGGGTGGGAGCGTGGCTTCTTCTCATGCTGCCTTAATGCATCACACTTCAGTCCTTGAAAATACAATCCAAGATCTCTTTTTTTTTTTTTTTTTTTTTTGTAAAAAAAGTCAAATAGTCAAATGCCATACTGACTAGGAGACATGGGAGTGTCGTCTGGGGATGTGCAGCCGTTCTTCCACGCTGCCGAACGGCGGTAAGGCCTGAAGAGGAATTCACCAGAGACTTCATCCAGCTGATGCATGTCTGGAAGGGAACAATAATCAGGGCTAAACAAAGTTAGGAAACACGATGTGCAAAGAGGGACTGGCAAAAGCACCTTGTGTTCAGTCCAGAGAAGACAAATAGGCTGCAGCAGAGCGGCCATCGCATACCTACAGCGGTGCGGCAAGGAGGAGGGAGCGTTCTGCTCTCCCCTATGTTTCTTATAATGGCTTAAACTGGACTCCAGAGAGTCAGGGAAAAAATAGGAAATCCTTCTGATGGCGGAGGTAGGTCACAGTTGGAGCAGATTGCTGGGGGGCTGTGGAGGCTCTGTCACCGCAGATTAACAACAAGTCAAACAAATATTGTCTGTAAGGGATGAGTTTAAGAGCACCTCGGTCCTGTCTCCCTGCTAGTCTGGGGCTAAATAATTGAGACAGAAGGGAGCCAGGCACTAAGTCTCAGACGGCACACGTGGGCCTGTGTGTCTCGGGTCCAAGCTCAATGTTTGTGCAAAATATATTGTGAGGGAGTGAGGTGGCCGGGTCCTGCATTTAATGACTGTTGTTGTGGCTTTGGGATGTTCCTGTGTGTCCTATCTGCACAGGTCCTGCCTTACCTGAGAATTTCCACTCTCATTTGTAGCAATAACTTATCCTCTCTTATCCTCCTGCTTGCAGGGGAAGGCATTGAAAGTGTGGCTGTCCACAACCAAGAGGCTCAGGAAGCAGAAGGCATGGTCCAGGTGGCCCTGCTGGAGCCAGGTTGTTTATTGGACCAGATGGACCCAGAGGTGCCTTCCAGCCCCATCCAGTTGGTGATTCTGTGACCCGGGAGGCTCAGCAAGCTGCAGCCGACACAGCTCCGATGGGCTTCCATTATATCACAGGTGGGGCAGGGAACTCCTGCTTTTTAGTGCTTGGGGTTCCCAATGCAAGGGAAGGCAAAACAAAACAACAAAAAAAAGAGCCTACTCTGAACTCTGTTCCAACATTCAGGTCACCACCCTTCTCCTTTCTTCCCCACACCCAAGACCACACACTCGCACTTGCACCCCCAGGCGTGCATGTCTGCCTGCCAACACAGAGGAGTTACCGATCTCATCGCAGTTCTGGTTATCTTTCAAAGGAAAACGGCCTAAAAGAAACCCCGAGAGCTCAGTGGCACAACCTCACCCCTGCCACGGAGCACGGCCACACCGAGCTGCGTGCAGGCTGGGGAAGGAATCGCTCTTTGCTTGTTGGGAAGGTGCCCAGTGGGTTTCGTAGGAAGAAGCAGCTGGAGGCAAGAAATTGCTGCTAACGTGTTCGCTGCTTCAAGGGAACGCGAAGCAGAGACAGACCGGGGCATCTCTGGCCACTGCAGGAGTCATGGGGGGAATTTCATTTTTTTTATCTTTACAAGAGTTGTTTTATGTTGTTTGCAGGAGTGCTTCGTGAGACCTGGGTCTTTATTGTATCTCCAGCTAGGGAATGGGAAAATGGGGGTTCTCTGAGCACTGATGTGAACAAGCACAGGACAGACAGGGCCAAATGATTATAGGGTCTGCCAGAACCCACCAGCGGCTCCAGCCCCAGTGATCTCACTGAGAGCTTGCTGCTCTGGGATGTCAGTTCTCAGCGTATTCACCTTCCCTGATCGATGTCTCCAGAAGAAAGCAGCCGATGAGCTGCTCCAAGCTGCTGCTGGCCCCAACCAAAGGCTCAGTCTGCTTTTCCAAGAGGTGGCCCCACAAGGTTTGTGTTTCAAACACCCATACACATATGACAGACAAGGCTTGGCAGCTACTGAACCACCTGAAGCTTCCCCAGGTGCCAGGATGCAGCTTCCCTCTATTGCCTAACACATTTTACCTCCCACAGGGGCAGACCCCTCCTAGTAGGAGCCACCGTGCTGTAGATCTCGTGCAGAATACCCTAAGTACAGGTAACTCACTGGAAATAGGACAAGAGGGTACTGTCTGGAAGGGGCTGCACAGAGCATTGGGGATTTAAAAAATCTGCCCCATTTCCTTGGGCTGGGAGCTTTCTTTCAGTCAAAAAATAATATCTGTGAATCGCTGCTGGGCTGACCACTACGTGGGGTGGTCTGCAACGGGGAATTAGCTGGGAGCTCTACGGATGGGGATGGTAGTGCTAACACAGGTTTTGTTCGACAAGGAGATTTTTGCCAGGGTGGTAGTTGGATGTATTCTGAGGCCAGTCCTGTAGAAAGGGCAGCAGTGAAAACAGCTGCTGAGACTCGATCGAGTCAAAATCTCTAAAAGCTCTCACCTTGGTGAGGACTCGCCCTGAAAACACAAAACACGGAGGCTTTCCGAGGCGCACGCCAGCAGCCGTGAAGCCAGCCATCGCGGGAAGGGTGCGTAATGCATGCAGGAGGAGCTGCTGCTGGTGAAATACCCACTTGGGAACTGTTCAGGGGTGTAAGAAAAACGGATCGGAGGTCTTGCCACCTGAATTCCTTCCTCTCCCTCGGTAGGTTATCAGCATGAAAACAGGAAATGAATTGGACACCATTAATAAAACATGAAGCCTTCGTGTTCAGGCTGTGTGCTCTGTTGTTCAAGTGCAGAAGACACTGTGAGAAGGGAACACAGAGGAGTCAAACCCACAAGTTCATTTACTCTTTCTGACTAACAGCAAACTTTGGCTCAGACTTGGAACTAAAGCTCTCTTTTCTCCCCCTGAATTTATTGAAAAACTTCTAAACCCTCATACAGAAATCCTGGAGGGTTGGCACTGAGCTGAGCGTAGTTTTTCAGAACCTAAGAGATTTTCCTAGCAGATTTCACCAATAATTCGGTATTGCCAGTGTTATTATTAATTCTAAAGCGGCTTTCACTGTGATGTAAGTTTATAGATCTTATTTTCTTGCATTTTTTGGAGCTGTTTGCTTGATGCAGATTTTCTTCTCCGTGTGACAATGCCCTTTTTTTGCCTGTTGCTTATATTTGTGATTTTAGGAGCATCCTAAGATACGTGCCTTGCTCTCTTTTGGGGACTCACTTTGCTGGAGGGGAACGGCTGATTCACCTGTCTCATAAAAATGTATTTTTTTTTTTCCACGAAAGAACAAAGGATTCGCCTCAAAGAATGGAGGCCTCTATGAAGTCAGCTGAAAGACCCCACCAGCCCCACCACCTTTTCTGCCTATGTTTTAAAACCGTCTCATGAAAGCCTATGGTCACACTGCTTTACAAGCCAAGGATGAGAACTAGCAGAGCTGTTACGAAAAAGCCATGGGAACAAAAGCAGAAGACCCGGTTCAGCCAGAGACAGAGGCCTTCTGCAGCTATAATAAAGGCTTGTTTTGCTCTATGGGGGAGTTTAATTGCAAAATGCTTAGCATAGGTGAATCATAAGGAGCCTAACCATAGGAAGAGGTTAACCACAGCTATAGGAAGGATTCATCTGAGGCTACAACAAACAAGCTCTCGGTGGGAAGAAACCAAAAGTCTCTCCTGGGCTGTGGACGGGCTCGTTCCTGAAACTCCAAGGTCGAGCTGCGCGTCCAGGGCAGGAATTCTCCTGACCCGAGATAGGGAATGGCCAAGTGGGAGGTCAGGTGGGAGATAAGATGGTTATTGCTAGTGGGAACTGGTGTCGGGCTGCTGTGGCTGTAACCACCAGCTCATCTCCCGGGAGAGGTGGTGCTGAGCGGTCTGCCACAGCTGTGCTGTAACCCAGGGATTAATCGGGCGCCCATGGTTTTGGACAAACCAATGTATTCTCACTTAAATAACTGTGGAAGCGCTGCCTCCAGGGTCCTGCCAGGACCAACGGGCTCCAATCTCATGAAGATTTGATGCTAGGTCCCGGTTCCTTTAGGGATTCCTGGTTAGGCTCACTGGAAGGAACGTGTTTGCTGGATTTGCCTTGCGCCACGTTCCCGAAAGGCAGCAGTGAAATGTTGGGCTGGGTGAGAAACCTGGGCAGTGAGATGGTCCCCATCCAGCAAGGTCCAAAGTGGGAGTCATTATCAACTCCATTAAACGTGATTTTCTTGGCTGCCGCATAGGAGATTGGATTTGACTCATTGCAATACAAAGGGGCAGTTTGGTGAATGTACATTTCCAGCCAAAATCATTAGTCAACTAACAGTGGAATTATGTTTTTGTCGAAGTTCCCGTTACCATTTGGTTTACTTGTTTTTGCTGCCTGGCTCCATCCGTAGCGAGTGCAGCCAAGTTCTGATCCTCAGCTGTTTGGAGGTATTCGCTCAGTCCACGAGGGATCTGCCAGACAATTCATTGGACAATATTCAAAGTGTTAGCAAGGTTCCTGCTAATTACACACAAGGACCCAGATTAACATTTGTATTCCAGCACATTTTGCGTTAGTTGGGGTTTAGGTCGCGTGGATTGTTTCGCTACACGATTGCATTCATGTTGTCAGAATGTCTAAATATAAAATATTAAAATTACCGTACAGCCGATTCATACGCCAAAGAGCTGATATTCTTTTGGTTGGAAGTGTCAAAATATTTGTAGTGAAATTCTGAGCCCTCGGAATGACAATCTGAAAAAAAAAAATAAAATAAAATATGACAAAACCATTCTTTTCCCTCAGCAGGCTCTGCCAGAAAATGCCCGTTTCCAGCGTTCCCATCCAGTCGTGGGCTGTTGGCCGTGGTGGCTGTTGAGGACAGCAGGGATGTGCAGGTTTGTTCCTCTGGGTGCTGTGCAGGGTGCTGGCACCCAAAGCAGCCCAAAGGCATTGAAGGGGGGACCCCTGGCGAGGGGGGAGACCCTGAAATGTGTTTGGGTAGAGCCACGGGGCCACAGAAATGTGGCAGAGCAGCTCCTTCTCCGCAGGTCTGCCCCCACACTGTCTGACCCCAAATTGGGGCGGTCACACGTGATCACCCTGCGCTCTGGGGACACCAGGCACCTCGTGGATGAAGGAAATTGGCCCAAAAAAAAAGAAAAATGTTGGAGGTAGGAAGCCCCACTTGGAAAAACCTCCTGTGGAAGAAGCCTTCCCATCCAGAAACCGCCTTCTGTTTGAGGTTTGGGGCTGTTGGGGTTGGGAATTGGGGTGTTCCATGGGCAGTGGGAACCACGCAGTGTGTGGTGGGCTGGCAGTACTGGTGTGAGTGGGATCGATGGGGTGGCTGCCGAACCACAAGCACTGCGGGGGGAGCCTTAATGGGATGGGGGGGCGGCGGGGCTGGGCGTGATTTATGGTGAGTAATCGGGTATTCAGTACCGGGGTAGGAACAGGAGTCACTTAACTTAGATTAAAATGCGACAGCACCTGGTGCTTGCTGCAGATTGGTTTTCCTGGAAGAAGAGGTTGTTCGGAGCAGCCCTCGTGCCCCCTTAGAGGGTTTTCTAATGAACACATCCTGGTTAGTTGTAATAGACTGGCACGTTGGATGTCCAAACGGCTCTTCCCGAAAGTGGTGCCTCCGTTACATCTCCAGCATCCCCTCGTGTCCCAGGTAGAGGTGCTGAGCACTCGGGGTCCCTTTGAAGTCACCAGCTGATGGCTGACAGCAGAAGGGCTGGCAGAGCCCCCTTGGTCCTGCCTGGGATTGGAGCCAGGAGCTTTTGCTGCCCTCGTTCTTGCACCGTTCCTGCTAACGCTGCCTCTGGTTTCCTTGTACGAACTTCCTGCAGCCGAGCGTTTCAGCTTCTCCCTGCAGGAGTCTGGTTTGTGCCAGTCGTTTTTTTATAATATATATTTTTTCTTCTGTGTCTAGCCTAAACTTTTCCTTCCTTAGCTCCAGGTCAGTGCTTCTCATGCTGGTGTCTGCTGCCCCTCCCTCTCCTCTTTCTGCTGCTCGTTCACATTAACTGCACGATAATTAGAGACCGATCCTGTCCCCTGAGCCTCTGCTTCTCCAGACTACGGCTTAAAATCCTGCCCTCCCGCAGCAAACCCCACTGAGATCCACGGGTTTGGCACATGTCCATTTGGGGCTGCTCTTGCTTTTGTATCTAGTTCTCAGCACCCAGGTCTTTGATATTATAATGGGGGAATGGCAGGAGACCCTGGTTAAGCAAAAACAGAACCGGCCCTCCCTCCCTCCCTCTGGGGGTTGCGGGTTATTAACAGAGCTTTGCTCAGCTGAGCAACATGGAGCCGCCAGGGCTCTGCCCGCATTCCTGTCTTGCAGCTTCAAAATTCTCATCCTATTAAAAAAAGGCAGGAACCAGGCAGCTCCGGCAGCTCCTCGCCCTGGCATGGCTGCTGAGCTTTTGAAGTGAGCAGCTCGTGAAGTCCTGCTGCCCTCTCTGCTCCCTAAGAGGAGCAGATCCAGGAGCTGGATCCTCCGTGGGCTCAGCTCATGCCCTGCCACCAGCTCGGCAGAGCCAGCCCCGGGGACACGCAGGGCATGGCACCAGCACCCACGAGCCCAGACCCACGCTGTGCCCCTCGGAGGCTCCCTTGTTTGCTTCCATCTTCTCTCTTGAAGTTCTTTGGTGGCGTTGTGTCAAGTGTTGTGTTGGTGCCTCAAGTCAAGACATCTTTTGGATGTGTTTGGCACAACCTCTTTGAATTAGCCCCCATCCCATGGTGGTTGTAGGACCTCATTCTCAGCTGTTTTGCCCCCGTTGCTCCCCTGTGCTGTGTACCAGCTCGGGTGGTTCCCAGTTTCTGGCTTTTCCCTTTCCTGGTCATGCTGACAAGCAGCAAAGTCGCTTCGTATGCTCCCTGCAGACCCTCCAGAACTCACTCTGGATGTTCCCCGTGCTGATTTCCCACCCTGTGCCCTCCTTTCTGGCACAGGGGCTGCTCCTTGAGCCCCCAGCTCCGTGCCCCTGCTTGGCCCCAGGCGGCTGCGGCAGAGCCAAGGGAAGGATTTGGGTGCTTACAAACCAGGCCTTGTTGGTTTGGGATCTTTCCATTTGAAGGCTCCTGGCACATTAAGAGCCCTCCCCGGAGTTTTTCATCCTCTTTCAAGCTGCTGCAATAAACCTCTCTTGCAGTTGGCTCCGCTGGTGCTGTCTGTGGTGGGTCTCCTGCGCCGTGCACGCCTCGAGACCCGGGCCGAGCATCACCAAATGTGTGCCTCAGGGGAGCTGCCGGCCCTGTGGCACTGCAGAGCTGGCAGCAGTGGCCCAAGGAGGAAGAGGAAAGCTTTGTGCCACCTCTGCAGCCTGCCCTGCCCGCCTCTGTTGGAGCTGCAGCACCTGGCATCGCTCTCCGGAGAAGCAGACGGGGCAGGAGAGCTGGGGAGCGCGTCTTGCATTGCTCGAACTTGGACTGGGCACAGCCCAAGACTTTCACCTCTGTAGTTATAACGTAACCCAGGGAGGAAATCCAGGAGGCTGCAGCTCCCTGAACAACAGCACCACTCACAGCCTGGTCTCGATGCCAGCCTGGGGCCCGAGCCGCAGCGCAGCGGTGTGCCAGCACCAGGGAGCAGGCTGCAGCCTGTCTGTGTGCCATGGGATGAGGCCGCCGTGGCTGAACGTTGCCAGACCCTTCCCGGTGGCATCCGTGGCCTGCATGGCTCTGTGCTGCCCGTGGTGTGTGCTGAGCACCTCTCCCTGCCCGGGGGTGTCCGCAGGGCTCAGCTCAGCAGGGTGCCAGTGTCCTGGCCCAAGCCTGAAAAGGGGAAGAACAATTTGGGCTGCTGCTTCAAGAACTGCTCCTTGGAGAGCTTCTTTCTGCTGCAACAACAAAGGCACCTACCTAACCAAGAGGAGAAACCAGCAGTGCTCAGCTTTTGGGTTGACAAAAGGGGTTCAGGGCAGTGGAAAGAGGAGAAGCAGCCGAGCCTGCCCGCCAGTTACCTGGGCACGAGCTGCTGGTGGAGACTGGAGCTAACTGGAGCTGAGGGTCAGGCTTCAGCCTCTGCCAGACGAGCCAGCAGCAGAAACTTTCTGAAGAATCCCACAGACTCACGCCCAGTTTTCGAGGCCAGCATTTCTCCCAGCATACACAACCCTGCCCAGGAGGCTAGCGGGGTTGCATTATCTGCAGTTGGAATCTGGACATGAGGAGGCAGGTGCTGGAGCAAACAGGCAGGCACATGAGCAGTTGCAGTCAAAGGCGAGAGCGAGCGTTCCAGCTCTGCACACTCAGCACATTGCATCCCGGCCAGGCAGAGCTGGGGATGGGGAAGGAGCGAGGCAGGGAGCGACTGGGGATGCGCTGCGGGGCTCCTGCCAAACCGAGCGGCAGGAGCGAGGCAAGCACGCTGCCCTGGGACGCAGGGAGGGAGTGGGGATGGTGAGCCTGGAGGCACAGCCCCTCCTGCACCGTGGAGAAAATCCCAAACCGAGTGCTGGGAGTCCCAGGAGCGTGGCAGCAGGGGTGCAGCCAAGGTGGCCCCAAGTCCCCGGAGCAGCCCCTTGCACCCTGCTCCATGGGGTGTCCCGTGGGGTGCCCGGACGTGGTGCTGGGGTCTGCACCCCCCAGGGCTTTGTGTAGGAGTGCTAGCCCTTCAGAGGGAGTTTCAACAAATAGGTGGTGAAAGGGGATCGAATTTAAGTGGGGGGTTCAAGGGTTGCCCTGTCCTCGGAAGGGGCTGAGGCCGTGACTGGGTGAGCATCAGGTGAGCCGCAGCAGACGGTGCCTGCGCTGGGGAGCGCTGCCAGCACAAATCTCTTAATAGTCTTTCAGTCTCTGCGAGGCCTTAAAATCAATCAGAGGATTAACTAAGCAAAGCTGTCTTTATGATACATGATCCAGCTTTGTGCAATTGGATCTCGCTTTGCTTGGGCCCCTCTTGGCGGGTGGGCTGCGATCGGAGGAGCCCTGCGGGAGGGCTCGGGAGCGGAGCAGCTCCTGGGCTGCGGGGGCTCGGGGGGCTGCAGGATGCCTGGGAGACGCAGCATGGTGCATCTTGTCCCGTCCCTCCTGCTGGCTTCTTCTTGTAACTCAGCATTTCTCTTGACAGAAGCTCCCTGAAGATAAACCACCAGCCGCTTCCGATGAGCTTCGCGTGGCTTCTGTGGCACCTTCTGCCAAGGGTATGTTGCACCTTCCCTTTTGTCTCAGGTTGTGGCACCTGGAAATTTGGCTCTTGAGGCTGAGCTGAGGCCTGGGAGCCGCTGTACCCTTCTACTGCCACGTGCACCAGGGACCTTCCTGCCCTGAGGACCGCTGTTGGATGTCAGTGGTGAAGGAGACGACGGGTCCCCGGTAAGTGCACGTGGTGGCTCCTGCCGGGTCGATATTTCAGTTCATCTGCTGACACCAGGCAGCAGCTCTGTTTCAAATCAGGCTCAGGAGCAGTTAGCTTGTCCCAAAGCACTCTGCTTTCTCTCCTGCTGAGCGACACGGCGTGCTTGGAGCTGCTCCCAGACACCACCCGTGTGTGAGCACCGCCAGGTCCCCAGCACCAGGGGCTGCGTTCCCCTGAGTGCTGCTGCTTCATGGCTCCAACTGCTCCCCCTGCACCTGCTCAGCAGCATCGGTCCCTGAGGACTGACAAAATACCCCCAGCACTGAGCGGGCTCTGCTTTCTGGCACAATCTTCCTCTCCCCTGCTCTGTTCAGTCTGCAGCCAGGCTGGCGCAGCGCAGCGAGGTACGGTGCGATGTAACACAGGGTGAAATCTGGCTGCTGCCTCTCTCCCTGCTCACCCAAATCCACGCTGACTTGAGAGCCACACAGCTGCAGGCCTGTCAGCCACCAGGAGTTTGGTCCATGCAGATTTGCTACAAGAAAATGAGAGCTATAAATAACAGACACCTTGGGCCGGCACGTCAGCGCGAGGTGATCCATTGTCGTGCTCGAAACGTCTCCGGTTGTATTTCATGCTTCTGCGTGAAAGTTGCAAGGAAAGAAAAGTAGCCAGGGTAAAAGCCAGTCTTTAGTCACCTTCTCTTGGTGCTTCTTAACACTGGTTGCCCAGCAAAGGGCTGCTTTAGATATTAACACAAACCATTGCTAAGTTTTGCTACCCTTAAATCTTTCTGAAGTGTTTCTTTTTTGCCATACAGCTGTCCTGGCTCACACGAGGCGCTTCACTGCCATGGCTGATCCGGTGTTCTTGGGCGCAACGTCTGTCAGAAATGAGGTGAAATTGTTTAGTTCTCTCTTTGTTCTCACTGTTGAAGCACCTACATACCTGGAAAACATCCAGAAAGGACAACAAAGCTGGTCTAGGCTGTAGCAGAGCATCCATACAAGGGACAGCTCGATAGATGGTGGTTCCTGAGCAGGAACGAGGTGCAGGACAGCAGGACAGCAGTCTCTGAAATTGTGAGTAGCACGAGGAAGTCACCCAGAGGTGATTTGCTCACTGGCTCTGGTTCATCAAACAAAAGAGGTGGCTCTTTGCACAACGTGTCATTTATCTGCAGAAGCCTTTGCTGCAGAGCGTTGTGGGTGTCGGATGTTTACATGAATTTAGAAAAATAAAAATAAACCGGACGAAGCAGTGGAAGGAAAACAAAAAACACCCTAACAGCTATTGAATAACAAACATCACTTCTGCCATGGGAAATCTCTGTAAGCTGTCAGAGTGCTGTGCAGAGGCATCGCTGTGAGCGCTGTGCTGCCCTCCCTGTCTTCCTGGGCTGGACAGGATC
Source organism: Anas acuta (assembly GCF_963932015.1). Lineage (NCBI taxonomy): Eukaryota > Metazoa > Chordata > Aves > Anseriformes > Anatidae > Anas > Anas acuta. The sequence goes on from NC_088999.1 coordinate 5,269,525, forward strand.
TCTCCGGTCCGACCTCCTATAGGCATTTGCTGTTCTGCTCCTGTGCCTCTCCTCCCCCGTGATCTCCACTCCCTATCACTTTTATCTAAAACTCACAGATTTCGTGTTACAATTAAGTCCCGCACTGAATATATTTTTGCTTTGAGAAGAGTCCGGACAATTCTATGTGAAAGCGCCTTCTGGCTGCCCGCGCAGCGCTCTGGAAAGGAAGAGTTCCTCAGACAGCCCTCAGATAGGCTGGCAAGTCACATAAATAGTAAATACGTGGCTCTGAGAGTTGAAGTTTCCCTGGGAAGCCTGAATCTCTAGTTCTGTAACGGCTCGGCTATCAAACGGGTGATTTACATCTTATTAGGTGTTTCCATCTGCTGATAGAAAAATGCTCCGTTGCGCAATGTTCCTTTTGCTCTGATCGAGTTCTCACCGTTGCCAGCAGCGCTCTGCAGCCCCCGGCTCGGTGCTGGTGGCACACGGGGGTGCTCGGTCCCGTGGGCGAGCTGGGGGGGCAGCACCCAGGGCTGTGGAGGAGCCGCCTGCGCCCCAGGGGCAGCGTCAGCCGACAGCACCCACCTCGGGGCTCAGCACCCACCTCGGGGCTCAGCGCCCACTGGGCTTGCTGCCACCCATTTCTCCCAGGGTTTTTTTTTTTTCCAGGCTTGGATGCAAATCTCCATCGCTCCTGGTTGAGCACCTGCCAGTTGGTGCAGTTCTGGCCGTGCTCGCCCAAAGGCCGGTGTCTGTCTGTCTGTCTTGCAGCCGGAGCTCTGCACTGCAGCTGGTGGCAGCAGGTCCAACTTGGGGTGCGCAGAGCGCGCCGCTGCCTTGCTCTCCTTTGGTGCCTGTTCCACTTCCCAGGCTGCATGTGGGTGCTCTGCCTCCGGAGGATGAACCGAGGAGCCCACAGAGCCCCAGATAATGCATTTGTCCATTGGTACAGGTTCGCATCTCCAAAGAACCCCGAGAAGTGTAATTGCTCCAAAGCATCCCAGGACGCATTGCTGTGCGGCAGTCCCTGGGAGTACGTTCCCCTCGCACGTCAAACAAAGAGCCTGGAAGCTGCATTCAACAGGCAAGTAAAGCTGAATATTTTAATCAGCAAAAACAGAGGGGAAGAATGCTGAGACGAGTGTAGAGAGGAGGGAAATCCTGGGCTCAGTGCCTGGTTCCTAATCCCTGAACTGTCTTACTCCAGCATTGTGAAAGCCAGGAGGAATAAACCTAATACCATAGCTTCTTGCCATCAAGAAACCGTGTATTAATACAGAACTGCTAAGGTAATTAACCAAATCAGACTTGGTCCAGTGCTGAAAAGGATTTCTTCCCCCAGGGATGGGCAGATGTCTCAATCTAATTATACAAGTTATTTAATCAGAATCAGAGGTCGGGTATCTAATGAAAATACTACTGAACGCGGAGGCAGAGGGGGGGGCACGAGCTTCCCAACTGGCACCGCTTCTACAGCTCTCCTGCCTCGTTTCTGTACACAGCTTTAGCAAGATCTCCAGGTAGGAATTTGAAACAACAACAACACACAAAAAAAAGCTAGTGAAAAGAACATGTGCTAACAAAAGTTTGTTTCACTGCCTGGTGTGAAAAGAAAATTCTTCGGTAAATGTCATCAGCGCTTCGCCTACCCGCAGTGCTACCCTAGGAGCAAGCAGCTGCCTTGTGTCTCAGGTGGTTGATAGCTCTGTTACCGTTTTGTTAGCCTTGGTTTACCCAGGTAAAACCCCTAGCAGGTGCCTGCAGCCTGCCGATGGCCCTGTACATGTGTGGTTGGCAGCGGCTGGGAAGCGCTGGCTTGCAGGAAGGGTACACACCGCGTCCTCGCTGATGGGCAGAGCCCTGGACTTACATCATCCACAGGTGCCCACCAACCTTTATAACACTTCCCAGTGGTGAGGGTCTCCTCTTGATTCCTTCCTGGAGTCTTTGTGTGCATCACACCAACAGCAGCCCAGCTGGGGACCAGCCTCGCTCTGCATTTCTGGCTCTGCCATCGCAGTGCGCCCCTGGAGCCACACGCAGCCGTGGGGCAGTCAGGAGGGAACGCTGGCCCTGGCTGCTGTCACTTGCCTCTGGGCCCTCTGTCCAGAAAGGTCCCAAAGGTTTTGGTGTTACCAGCCAGCTGCAACCTTGCCAGCTTGTCCTTAGTCTTATGCTGCTACCGACGAGGTTACCTTCTGCCATTCTGATGCATTAAGAATTTAAAATAATAACTTATGATCACGTGGACTAAACGAGGACAGAGAGAAAATCTTCTTTAGCTGAAGATCTCCTTCAGTTATTTAAATGTGTGTATTTTCTTGATTAGTTTCAATGAATCTTAACCTTATACTCTATCCAGTCTAAATAAGTCGATGTGTTTTCTCTGCTGAGTACAGGTATGAGTTGCCACAGACATCTAGAAGAAATGGGCAGCCTTCACTCACATTTCTTTCTTCGGAAGCATGGAGCTGTTGGTCACAGCCCAAGGGAAGAAACAGCGCTTGTGATCGTGTAGTTGTGAACAAACAGCTTGTGATACGCTGCAAGACTCCATCAAAGAAGGTGGGAGACTTCAGCCTGGGAAGGTGGGGAGCACCGGGGCCATCTGAGTTTGTGCAGGCTTCAACTCCGTTCTGTAAGAATCTGCTCCACTGAGACACGTTGGCAAAGTGTGGGTTCCCTTTGTTCATGTAGAAATCTGCTCACAAAAAGCCATGCGCAAAAATGGCCTGCTCTTCTTCGAGCACCTACAAATGGCAAAACTACAAATTGAGCATAGATCAGGGGCTTTTTTTTTTTTTTTTTTTGCATATTTTTTTCCCGTGAGCTTGTAACTTTGCAGAAACAACTGAAGCTGAGCTGAGGCACTGAAGCCATTGAAAATCTGACCCTGAATATTAAACAAGCCCCGTGTGAGGTCGTATTCATCTAGGGGATTTAACCAATTCTGAATCGCCAAACCACCGTCCCCTGAAAGAGAATTTACTAGACAATAGGAAAGGGATTGACAGAGAAAGGAATAGAGATGAAATGTGATGTCTGCCTAACCTATTTTTCTTCACTTCCATACCCATCACATATCCTGAGCTCTTTAACCAGCCCCTTAATGAGAACTCTTCTCTGGTTTTGTGTCCCTAAGTGACCAGAGCACCGTCTGCTGCGGGCTCTCCCCCTTCCCACCCTGCTGCCCTTCAACTGGGAAGCACCAGCGTGGCTGGGAACAGCTTCAGCAGGGCGCTGGGAAGCGGTGACCCTAATAAGAAGGAACGGGACGAGAAGTGTTGGGAGCAGGAGTCGGAGTGAGGAGGTGACACATCACCGCGCCGTGACTCAGGAGAAAGGCCAGGTCCCGAGGGCCTGTTGACTGCAGTGGGAGTTTGTTGGCCCACGGTGCAGCTCAACAAAATACAAGAAATACGAGCTGTGGCACAGATCGGAGCTCAGATGAGACGGTCCTGTAACCAGTCTGAGGAGTGCTGGGCCCTCGCCAGCGAGCTACTTGCAACACACGAGGAACAAAGAGAAATTTGACTTTGAACTGGGCTGTCCTATATCCAGGAGAACTGTTGCGTTTTTTTGTGTGCTGTACAAATAATGCACTGCTGGTATCACTGTGCCTATTCCCCACCAAACACCTGGGTTATCTACCTGTGAATTAAGAAAACAGGTGTGTGTGCACTGTAGGGTGCGTGGCATTGTGGCATCAGACCTCATTTGATGCCATTTAATGGCATCTCACTTGTTCTGGAAACAAGCAGGATCTGCTCCTGCCCTGTCAGTTGTGGAGTCCCGCACGACACGGCCAGCCTGCTTTTGGTCCTCCGACTTCTTTGAAGCAAATAGTTCCTTAAGGGGAGGTTGAGGAGCAGTTCTTGCCTCAGATTTGCCTGTTTGCAGGCAGCCTTGTGGAGCTGGGACAGTCCCTGCTTGGGGAGATTTCTGGGAACACAGCAGCGAGCGCCAGGACCGAGCAGGGATCTGTCATTGCGGATCTGGTAATCCCTCTTTCAAAATCCAATTAATTAGAGTCCATTCAAACTGGAAGGTGGAGAGCTTTGATTTCTGTCTTTATGGGGAAGGAGGAACGCTTACAATAAGATCTGGGAGCGGGGTTTTGCTGGTGACGGCCGCGGGGAGGACGGCCGCTCAGCCCCTTGTCGCTGGGAGCAGCGGCGGTGGCTCTGCAGGCAACACATCGCCCCGGGGCTGGGGGCAGGAGGATCATGTTTGGAGGGCTCCCCCCCGGCACCAGCACCGAGTGTGGCCGTGCTCCAGGCTGAACGCAGACGTGGAATTAACGCCTCCTCCCATCCACGTCTGTGGAGAGCTTTTTACTGGCGTCAGTGGCAACAGGATCAGAGTGGAGTCTTAAGGCTCTTCCCCTGGAGCTTGGAGGAGTTTAATGGAATAAAGTCTACGTTGTAATTAATTGGCTTCTGCTTCTCCTGCAGGAAAGAGTTAATGAAAGCAGAGCTTGTCTGGCCAAGGGGCTGGTGCGGCTCCAGCAGAGCAGTGACTCACCGATAGAGCATCCTGCCAAAGCACCCAGCGAGCTCCTCATCCTCAGATCCTCCTCTCCAAACATAATAGTGTGAATTGGTCCAGCATCATGGCTAGGAAGGTTTGGCTCTTGCAGCACCTGCTCTTCCCACTCAGTTCGATACTCTGCTTGCTTAAGAAACCTCCTTGCATTGTCTGCCAGGTGAGACCTTGCATGTCTGGCTGTGTTATGTTGGTCCCGTGGTGCAACCCCTGGTAATCTCATTAGGGCTCTCTACAGGAGTGAAGAAGATAGAGGTTAACAGAATAATTTAAACGGGTAAGGAAAAGGCCAAAGGGAGGACTGAAGCAGGTTGTCTGGGTGAGTTACTGGAGGATGAGCCTTGGAACTGACCGATTTTGGTGCTTTCACCATTGAGCTTGGCTCAAAAAGAAGCATGGAGCGATGAAATTTGGTGGTGGCATCCTGCTTACCAAACAGCCTGTGCTCAGCACCACGCTGTCCCGGGTGTGATCCCCTGCCTCAGTCACTCACCATTTCCCTCCCTCTGGAGAGGGAGAGCCCAGCGAGGAGCTGGGCAGGGGAAGCGTGGTCTGAGGGCTGGCTGCTGTTCTCCAGGGGCACATGAACGGAATTTCATTAAAAATGGATGCTTTCCTTCCTGCTGAACCCTTGTCCCCCTCCTCAGTTACCAAAACAGGGCCAGCGATGGGTCACGGAGAGCACCAACACGGTGGCAGAGTGGCGGTGCCGGCAGCAGTGAGGGAGGGCTCGCGGTCTTGGCAATGAGCTGAATTTCTACCACTTTGAATCCAGACTGGCACAGCATAAATATATGGATTAGTACCGGTACAACAGATCAAAACCTGAGGAGGAGGGTTTAAACAAGGCATAATTTGTAGTAACAACAAAATTGCAGGGTTTCATCACTTCAGCTCCCAACCCTCACACCTCAGCCTCGCCACAAAGAAAATATCTGCCTCCCCGTTCCTCTGCAGCTGAGCATTTCTCAAAACATCTGAGCATTTTTAAAAACACCACGGTTTGGGTAGCCAGCCCGGGAAGGCAAGCTCTGGAAACACACAGCGTTGGGGTAATCAGCACAGGGTGGGAAGACGAAAGGGACACGAGTCCGACGCTGAATCTGTCTGGAAGGTGGCAAGTGAGGGGTCCCTGTGCGATTCTCCTCCCTCGGCAGGCTCTGAGCAGGTTGCTGCAGGGGCTGTGCTCACAGCTGCCAGGGAGGCAGGGGGACACGAGAGCTCCTGGGGTTGGCCGGGTCCAGGCGTGGGCATTCCCCAGCTCCCGTTACCGGTTGTGCATCGGCGAGCACGGGCTGCTGCTCCGAGTTGGAGGTGGTTTCAGATTGACAAGATCAAGTGACGGCACGACTGTAGGCACCTTTATCTGCTGTATGCATAATCCTCCGCGCTGAACCCCCGCCAAACTCATCCCCAGGTCTTATCTTTTCTAAACTGAGTATTTATTCATATGGTTGTTTTATGTAAACTGCAAAGAGCCTCATTAAATGGAAACCTTCGCTCACGAGCTCCATTATTAAGGTGGAACGGCGCTCGGGACCCGCCGAGCAGAATCCCCAAGCATTTTGTGTTATTTGGAGGAGAAATGCTTCGTGCCCTGCAGGCCAGTGCCGAGCCCTCCCGTTACCCCCACCGCCTGCAGGAGGCTCCCCGAGGGCTGAGTGCAGGCAGCTTCGGGGCCAGGAGGGCAGGAACGGCCCCTGCTGAATGAGAAATGGGAGCTCGGGACCTGCCCTGCCCTGGCAAACCAGGAGAAGCCCATTTGGCTACTGGAGAAGGACCGGGCATGGGTGAGGGCAACCTGGGCAATTGCTCTGGGCACGGGGCTCGCAGCACCTTAGGAGCTGGCTGACAAGCTGGGAGCTTTGGGAAGGGGGGAGTTTTTTGCAGATAAAACCCCATCGCTGGCACGCTGGCGTTCGCTGCAGGTAAATCCCAATATTTCCCTGAGTTTTATTTGTATTATAAATGGCAGAGTTTGAAACAAAAGGCACGCACACATGGTTATCGTACTGGCAGTGCTTGCATCTCTCTGAAGCTGGGAATGAATTCTGCTCTGTGTTTTTCCCTTTCTTAGCCTGACTGAACCCAGTCTGTACCTCACCAGCCACCAGGACTGTGACGTTTCCGTGTCACCAAACGACCCCCGTGGCATTTCACTCCTACACAACGGACGGCTGCTCATCAGACTAAAATTAAAGCAGGTAACAAATCAATATCCCAAACCCGCACTGCTTTTGGACAATCAGCATTTCAGGGCCGGCTTGTTTGCCACAGCGAGGCACGGCTCTTCTTTATTCAAACCCTCCAGCGGCATTAACATGCTGGGTGCGGATCCCTGCCCTGTCATACTTCTTATCTCAAGGACAGCACCTCCGACAGCAAAATGCCCCATCCATCACGTGGGAATATTAGCAAGCGTCCGGTCCTCTCGAGGATGAATAAAACCCGGGGCCCGCTGGCTCCACGCCAAGCCGACCGCTTCCGAAAGCTGCCGCGGCCCTCCCAGGCCATTCATGCAGCTGAGCTGTTTCTTTAGGGCAGTGGGCACACGTGATTAAGCGAGGGGATATTTAGGGGGGAAAAAACAGCTCAAGAAGCCAAAAGGGACTCATCGTGTGTGCCCAAAATCACACGGAGCCCCCCACAGAGCTGTGCGTGCGCTCCTGGGTGTGTGCATGGGGCCGGGATGCCGTCCTGGTGCCCCGCTGGGCACGGGGCTGTCGGTGCTCGTGTGGCTGCGTGCATCCTGCGTTCTGCTTGCCTTTGTTTTGGTTGGTGCTTCTAATCCCCCGGGGCATATCTCTGAGCTGAGGAACTTTAGAGCTGATACAGCTTTTTAAAGTGGGGATTATGTAAATGCATATTACGGGGCTTTCATAAATAGGGATTATTTGTCGACTGCATTTGAGTGCTTCCTTTGGAGCCATTAAGGTCTGTTGTGTAAATAGGAATTTAGTGACTGCTTAATCTGAGTTTCATTGATTCAATAAAAGATCACAACAGCATCTTTTGCATTCATCTTGGCCTTGTGAGAACAATTCTTTGTGGACAATTTTCAGGTGGTTACAGGACCATATATACTTTGTGCTAACCATGGTGAGCATCAACCATTCTCCACGAGTCACTGTGTGTTTCCCTTCCTCACTAGTTTTGTAATTAAAATCACTGTCATCTCAGCCACTAACTTCTAAGTTACCACTTACTAAGTTATCACTCACTCACTGGCCCTGCACCACCAAGCCTCGCAGATCCCGTTGGCATCGCATGGGGGCTGAACCTAAACCGGGAGGAGAGCGGAGGGGGAACCAGCACCTCCTGCACAAACCCACGGGGAGAATTCCTCCAGCTCCCTGGGGACAGGCTCCCTGCAGTGTCCTGGTGCAACACAGTCCCTCATCACAGAGCATCCTCGAGCAGCAGCAAGCCCAAACACCCCCATCACCTGGATCCAGATGGGGCTGGGGTGCTGCCACCAGCACCCCCAGCCCCCCTTCCCCACACGCCCAGCTCGCCCCGATCCGTCCTCCCCCGGCACAGCTCCAGCTGCATTAGGTAGGCGCCTTCTGATGCTGTCACAGTCACACAGAGAATGAATAATATCGAACATCGCCCATGGGGTTGTTTATTCCTTGAACAGGGAAGGGACTGCATGCCAATATTCCTGGTAAGGCATAATGAAGGAGCTGCCTTTTGCTAGAAAACTTGGACGCCCTCCTGCAGGGATTTGCTGGATGATACAGCTGTGGAAAAGCTCTGTAAAAAAAAAAAATAAAATGTAATAATGAAAAAGCACAGGCTCTTTCAACCTCCTCAAATACCGACAGAGCCTCTCAGGCAGTGTTACCTCTGCATGGGGAAGGGGCCACGAGAGGCACATCCAGCCCTGGAAGTTGGTGTTTATGAGGCCACCTCTCACCCCCTCCCTTGCTGCTCGACTTAGGGTCACGTCTCTCCTTTGCCTTCACCTCCTTCCCGTTGTTTTACGAAAGAGAGACTTTGCCACCTGGCTCTCAGTTCTGGAGGTGGAGTTACAGAGGGAAGCGTTAAATGGGATTTTCTCATCCTCTGTTCTTTGCTGTTTCCAGCCTCTAAATTCAACTTTTATTTAGGAAAACAAGCCCAGAGCACAGTCTGTGCCCGACACCTTGGTTTGAAAAGATCATTTGATCAGGCACAAACCTGTGTTACCACCTGAATGGGCTGCGATGGGGACCCAAGTTATCACGTTGTATTTTCTCCTCTGGTGAGTTCTGAAACACGTAAACAGGAGTTTGAAAGGAGATCCAGACCTCAGCCTTTGGAAGTGATTAATTCCTACTAATGATTTACTGATTTACACACAGCTTATTTTGCATAAAGTTAGAGCTGGGCACATTTATTCATTGTGATTCCCTTAAAAATGGATATAAATATCAAGAGCAATTGGCTACCAAAAATTTGAATATTACGGCACTGCATCATGCAGAGCTGACATGAATATGAGTCTGGGTCAGAAAAAAACACACAGAAAATGCTTATCCAAGTATGATATTTTACAGCACGTCACTGAATCATCAGAAAGGGTTATATTCATTACAGACGTAGGCAGCGTTTGCAAAGGATTCCTTGGGAAAAGATGAAAAAAAAAAAAAAAAGCAAGCATTATTTTCCTAGTGAAATGTGCTCTGTGATCTATGGAAGCCATCTGTCCTGCAAGGTCCTGCCTCTTCCCAGGGCCGTACACCTGAAGGGAGGTACCGGGCTCAGCGAAAGGAACCCATTGCACATCACAGCCAAAAAATGCCCACGTTCAAACCCAAACTTGTCCAATTTGGCAAGGATGGCGCGAAACGGAGCCTGCCAGGTCTGGCAGCCCCGGGGACCACCGTGCCCAGGTGTCCCCCCGGCAGGGAGCTGGGCGTCAGCGCGTGGCCATTGACATGTGGCGCTCGTACTCGTATTGATCCGGAGGTTTGTTGCTCGCCCAAGCCCTTGGCAAAGGTCACCGGCTCTGCTCCCATGTTACAAATGGGAGCACGGAGGCGAAGAGATTAATTTTCAGAAGTGATTAATGTTCCCGGTGCCCATCCTGATTCACTTCAGGCCTCGAGCCCCAAACGAAGTCTGGAGCTGGGTTAATTAAGGTGTCCCTTGCCCCTCTCCCAGCACCGCCAGACACGTCCGTTGCTTGTTGTCCTTGTCTTTTCCCACAAACTCCTCCACCCTTTATCCCGTGCCAACCCGCAAACCGGCTCAGGGACTTGCCTCTGAGGCTGCTCCTTTCTCCTCCCCAAGCCCCACATTTCCCATGACGCCCAAACGGTCTCGGATCCTCTCCCCTTGGCCCTTGGAGCTTTATGGGATGGGGAAGGAGCTTCAGAAGGAGCCCCCCCACCTGCCTGGAGCCTGGGCACTGCCCTCAGCACCACGATCCAGGCGTTAACCAGCAGGCAGCCGCGCTGGGGATGTTCTCCCAGCCACAGATACCTGCCAGTGCTGGGCCAAATGACACTTTGTGCACTGGGATGAGGAGGCTTCAAGGCAGAGGGCAGCGACGTGCCTCCAGAACGAGGGGCTCTTCCCAGCTTGGGGGCTGGAAAAGGGGCTGGGGGGAGTGAGGACACTGCAGGTGACAGACACGGATGTGAGCTGGGGCATCAGGCGGGCTCTGCAGCGTGCTGGGCTGGGCTGTGTCAGACCATGGGTGCTGTGTGGCCCCAAGCTGTACCGTACCTTACCGTGCCCTACAGTACCAGGCTGTGCCGTACCGTAACGTGCTGCACCAGTGCCATACAGCACCGTACAGGATGGCACCATACCAGGCATACCACGCAGTGCTGTACCGTGCTGTACTGCACCATGTTGTGCGGTACTGACCTGTACCCTGCTGTACCATTCTGGACCATGCCGTACGGTGCTATATTGCAGTGTGCTGTGCTGTACCATGCTGTATTGCACCATGCTGTGCTGTATCGTGCTATATTGCACCGTGCTGCGCTGTACCACACTGCACCACACAGCACCGTCCCATACAGCACCATGCTGTACCGTACCGTATCTCACCGTACTTAACCACACCACGCGGTGCTGTTCCATAAGTGCTGTACCCCTGGATCCTGTACCCTGTACCCTGTATCCTGTATCCCTGGAGGTCTTTAAAAGACGTTTAGATGTAGAGCTTAGGGATATGGTTTAGTGGGGGCTGTTAGCGTTAGGTCAGAGGTTGGACTCGATGATCTTGAGGTCTCTTCCAACCTAGAAATTCTGTGATTCTGTGATTCTGTACCGCCCCGTCCCGCAAAGCACCACGTCCCGCACCTCCCCACACTGCCCCGCACCATCCTACCCAGCACCACCCCGTCCAGCACCGTCCCACAAAGCACACCCTGCCCCATCCCATCCAGTACCGTCCCGTCCCATCCCACCCCACCCCACCCCGCCCCGCCCCGCACCCCCCCTGCCCCTCCCCAGCCCCGCGCCCGTCGCCCCCCAGCCCCCCACGTGGCCTCGAGCCGCCCGGCATGAATGAACGCCCCTCCTCCAATCCCCGCCCTCCTCCCTCCCCCCCTCCCACTCAGGCCACGCCCCCTCCACCAATCCCCCCCCCCGCCGCCTCCCCTCCCTCCCACCAATAGCAGCCGGGCCCGCGGGGGGCGCGCCCCCCCGCCTCCTCCCGGCCTATAGGCGAGCGGCGCGCGCCGGCGGCCGACCAATGGGGCGCGGGGGGCGTGTCCGGCGCGCGGCGGCGCGGCGGCGCGGCGCGGGGCTCTAAAGCGGGGCGCGGGGCGGCGCGGCGCACACGGCCATGGCCGCCGCCGCCCAGTACCTGCCGCGCGGCGCCGCGCTGCTGCACCCCGACGGGGAGCGGCTGCCGCAGGCCGCCACGTACCGCGACGTGCAGAAGATGATGCACCACGACTACCTGCAGGGGCTGGCCCCCGCCGCGCTGCCCCACCACCAGTGGCTGCCCAGCGCCGGCACGGATTGGGGCAGCGGAGGAGGTGGTGGTGGAGGTGGAGGAGGAGGAGGTGGAGGAGGCGGCGGGGGACCCCCCGGTGGGGCGCACCTGGCGGCGGCCGAGCACGGCAAGGGCGGCCCGGGGGGGCCCCGAGATGAGCTGCCCCCCCATCCTCCTCCTCCTCCTCCGCCGGCCGCTTTCCATCACCGGCCGCACCTCGTGCACCAGGCGGCGGCGGGCGGCGCGGCGGGCGGCTGGGCGCAGGGCGGAGCGCACCACCTGCCGCCCATGTCGCCGCCGTCGGGGCAGCCGCTGCTGTACGCGCAGCCCTACGGGGGGCTCAACGGCATGCTGGGCCCGCCCGGCCCCGCGCTGCACCACGGGCTGCGGGACCCGCTGGGAGCCGAGGAGGCCGGGGGCCACGAGCTGGCGGCTTCGCCGCCGCCGCTGGGGCCGCCCGAGCCGTCGGACGAGGACGCGCCCAGCTCCGACGACCTGGAGCAGTTCGCCAAGCAGTTCAAGCAGCGGCGGATCAAGCTGGGCTTCACCCAGGCCGACGTGGGGCTGGCGCTGGGCACCCTGTACGGGAACGTCTTCTCGCAGACCACCATCTGCCGCTTCGAGGCGCTGCAGCTGAGCTTCAAGAACATGTGCAAGCTGAAGCCGCTGCTCAACAAGTGGCTGGAGGAGACGGACTCCAGCACGGGCAGCCCCACCAACCTGGACAAGATCGCGGCGCAGGGCAGGAAGCGCAAGAAGCGCACCTCCATCGAGGTGGGCGTCAAGGGCGCCCTGGAGAACCACTTCCTCAAGTGCCCCAAGCCCTCGGCGCACGAGATCACCTCCCTGGCGGACTCCCTGCAGCTGGAGAAGGAGGTGGTGCGGGTCTGGTTCTGCAACCGGCGGCAGAAGGAGAAGCGCATGACGCCGGCCGGGGGCCCGCACCCCCCGATGGAGGACGTTTACGCACAGGCGGACACCTCGCCGCTGCACCACGGGCTCCCCGCCGCCGTGCCCTGACTGCCCCGGCCCCGCCGCCGAGCCCCGACGGCGGCGGCGGAGCGGGAGCGGCCGCCCCTATAATTTATTCCTCGGACTGGCCCGGCCCGGCCGCCCGCCCGCAGCGCTATTTATTGGGGGCGCCGGCCGCAGCAGAAGTAGCCAAAGGTTTGCGATCTCTAATTTATTCCCTCCCCCGCGGGGCCGCCGGAGCCCCCGCTGCGGCCGCCGGGCTCGCCCCGAGGGCACCGCGCCGCGCTCCCGGCCCGTTTCTATTTATTTTCTAACCGTGCGCGGAGCTCTGCCCCTCCCGTTGGTAGGTTCGGTTCGTTCCCCCCACCCCAGTCTCCCCCCCCCCCCCCCCCCCTTTCCCCTTTGGTTTCGGTTTTTTGTTTGTATCTTTATTGCAAAAACCACTGTAGACTGCGAGGGTGCGTTTCTATTTATGTTATAGTAAATATTTTATTACTTACATAAACCATTTACCCAGGAACCGGTCTCGTGTCGTCTTTGCGGGCTGCGGGGACGGGACCGGGCTCCCGAGGTGACCCCCGAGGGGTCGCCGTTGTCCTGAGGCTGCCCCCGTTGTCCCCCCCCCCAGCTCCCCGGGGGGCTCCGTCGGGGCGCTTGTGCGAGCGGCCGGCCGCGGTGCTGGGGGTGCGGAGCCCTTCGCTGCCCCGACCGCAACTTTTTGCCGTCCAGGAAGCGTGACTTCTCCCCGCTGCTCACCGAAATAACGAAATAATGCCCCGCGGGGTAGCAAAGAAGACTCCCTCTCCTCGCCCCAAGCGCGCTCCGGGGGTTTTCCGATGCCACCGCTTTCCCCCTCCGTGGCTCCGTGCCCCGCTGGTTTGTGGTTACGCCGGGAGAGGCTGAAAATGTCGCTGCCGTGCTCGTCTGTTTGTGGAAGGATCAGCTCGCAGCTCTCCTTAACCTCTTCTCTTGCAGCAGACACCAGGAAAAGTCGCACGTGAGGATTGAGTTTGCCTTTGCGGGTCCTTTGATTCCAGCGGTGTTTTGTGTGTGTCGGGAGAACTTTTGAAACGTGCCTATGCAGAGCTCTTGCACTGGGGAAATACTTAGAAATCCGGTGGTAAAGCACCAAATGCTTTCTTTTTATTTAGCAGAGAACTTAACGTATGGTCTTGAACGTCTGGCACTCGCTAGATTCCCTGCTCAACCCTTGGTACGAAGTGCGTGCTGTGAAAGAGCAGGCTGAAAAGGGATCTCCTAGTGATAACCCCGCGTATAAATTCAGATATAAATGTATTTTTTACATACCAAATGTAATTTATGCTTTAAAATCTCCACATGAAAATTCTTGTGTTTGCTACAGCTTGGTTTTGTTGCATTCTGTGCCTTTGGGGTGTATCTGTGTGTAAAATTTCCCTAAGCAGCAACGCATTTGCAGTGGATCGTGTAATGAATTATTGCGTTCTCAGCATCTCTCACTGTAGGTGTTCCGCATTGGACCATTCAAAAATGCAAAGTGTTGCTCGTTCAGAATTCTGCTAAACTGTTTTTGAGATTTTAAAATAAAGTCGCTCTGAGCAGTTATTTTGTTAACCCCTGTTTGCTTGCAAGTGCGGAGAGCTGTGGCTCACTTTGAACAACTCAGCTGGCCGGTGCTGCAGGTCAGCGCGTTAACAACTTCCCTTGGCACGCAGAGCCTAGCCAGAAATCACACGTGAAGGATTCGATGGGCGCTGTGTGTTTTGTCAGGTTTGTTTCAGGCTTCGATTCCTTTTCTTGCTGATGTGACTTTTTCCTATAAAAGCACGGAACTGTAGGGCTGTTAAAGTAAGTCCTGGGTTCTAAAAGTTTTTCTGTGTTTACCGAATATTTTCTAATTTCTAAATTGCTGAGTGTATGCGGTAGCTTAGATTAAACACTCTGCTTAAAAAAAAAAAGTACAGGAGCGTGATGATAAATGCGTGGAAACAAGGGTTCAAGTTGATGTGTGGAGAAAGTATTTAAATTTATTATCAACAGTGAAATCTTCCCTTAGCCGGTCTTTTGTGTGCTTCACACACAGCCCATTGTGCTCGATGTTTGGTAACGCTGCAACTCTGCAGCCTTTCCTTAAGAATCTCGCTGACAGCCGGGCTGTAAGGAAGACCCACCAAACAAAAGGCTCTATATATTTATTCTTTTTCAAGGAAACAAACTTGTTTGCATTGAATGAGTAAGTGCACGGCTTTTCTAGGCTAGGAACGATTTCAGTAGCCTCTCTCTGAACCAACCTGCCTGGCAAAGAGGATCCACGCTCATACTTGGGAGGGAAGGGTCGGTTTTCACATCGCGTTCCTGTAACGGATGAGATGCGCTGTGAGTGCCGGGGAGGACGAGCACCCTTGGGTTGTGCGCTTTGTCAGATTGGATAAGGCGCCGGCGGCCCCGCTGCCTTAGCTCTCTCGTGCTGTTGAGCAGCAAAAATAAAATACACTTTCTACATCTGATTTGTGCAGCGCCGCGGTGCTCAGCTGCTCTGCGAAGCAAATGCCCCAAAGGTTCGCCTCACTTAGGAGAACTTGTTAGTTTTCTTGGTCAAGGATTAAATAGCAATTACTGGAGGGAGAGTTGCTTTTTTATATATATTTTCTTCTTTTGTTTTTGTTTTTTTTTCCTCTGTTTTTTCTCGCTGAAGTGAAGGTGTGAGCTTGTACGGTTGGACCAGGAGCCAAGCGCATGAAGGTAGGACTGTGATGTTGGTACATGAAGGAAAAGCAGACGTATAAAGAGCTGCTTAGCGATGCACAAACAAAACAGAAGAATATTCCAAGTAGGATGCGCAAAATATTCCAAACAGGACAAGGAAAGGGCAGGGGAGCTCTGTGCGTCCCTGTCCCATGACCCAGGACCGGGAGTGCTGGGTGCTGCTGCCTGCAGCCCTGTGGGGAGCTCTGCACATGCACGGGGGCTTTGCTTTGGCCTCACTTGCTCGGCACCGGGCTGAAGCCATCCCCTGCAGCATGAGCAGCAGTGTTCTGAGCTCCCCTGTCCAGCTCCTGGCCGGGAAGCAAGGGCTGGGGTGTGTGGAGGTGAGGCAGTGGAGCAGCAGGAGCTGCAGGAACTGCAGAGGAGCAGCAGGAGCTGCTCTGCCCCATGCTGGATGTCCGCGATTTTAGGAAACTGCGTTTTTCTCTAAGGCAGGCAATATTCAGCAGACTGCTGTTTATTTTTTTATTATTATAATTTTTATAAGAGGGGGGAGTTAGTTGCTATATATAGAAGAAAGAAAGATAAATATAAAGAAGGTGCTTAGCTGCTGCTCGGTTTTCCTGTGTCCTCAGCAAAAGGTTGTGGCGTGCCAAAATCCACCTTGGTTCTAAGATTTCTTGTCTTAGACTGTCACCACTGCCACTTGCAGGGAGTGCTTGTCCTGTAAGAAGTGCAGGAGGGACTCAGCCCGGCACTCTGCCTTGCTAGGCACGGTCTCGTGTAATTATTGATGCCGTATTCATTTTATGCTTTCAGCTGAACCCGATCTCCTCTGCTCACTGCAACCTGCTCAGAGCCCGATGGCAGCCGGCCGTGCAGACTGTCCCCGAGCAGCTAAAGCAGCAGCGGGAGCTCAGGAGCTCATCTCTACGTGTAAATGTGGAGCATCAGCGTTAGCACCCTGGAAGCTCGTTCCCACCTCGACCCGTCCCTGCTCGCTGGCTCTCCGGCAAGGAGGGATTTCAGCACCGCCTGCCTGAGCGTATATTTTAATTCTGTGCTAACGCCACCGATGTTTGCATGCGCTTTAACTCGATGCTTTAACTCATGCTGCCGCTGCTTGGTTGGGGCTGGATCAGCCCCGGGAGGGCTCAGTCGGTGCTGTTACTTCGCGGGTACCCGCAGTAAAAGGGGTTTGTGCCCACAGGGGATCTGCAGCTCCTTGCAGCCGGGTGTCAGAGAGGAGCCCATCCCAGCTGACAAACTGGGTTTGGGTGCAGGAGGGGAGCACACCCAGGAGCTGATCAGCTCTGGGCAGGGCCTGGGGGGCTGTTGTAAGCCCCCAGTGTCCTCTACATGCCCGCAGGGGACAGTGTCTGGGCTCGCTGACATTCTCAGCACTGCTCAGACCTGGCAGGACAGAGCCTCCTGGAAGGGGCAGCCCCAACAACCTGCAGGAGCAGGGCACGGGCTCTGCCCAGCACCACGGTGTTTGGGGAAGGCACAAGGCACGGGGCAGCAGCTCCTTAAACCCTTCATACAACCCCACGGCACCGAGCAGCACTGATGTGCGGGCGCCCGGCATCGCTGCCGCTTGTCGTTTGCTGCTGAGCATAACTGTGCTCACAGCTCCCACCTGGGCACAGAAATACCAATAAGGGCAATCAGCAGATGTTTGCCTTTGTGATTCATGGAAACTCGCCTGCGAAAGTTCCCCCTCGTTTCAATTAGGACTAATGAGAGCTGGCTCCTGCGCGCAGCCCATCACGCCGGGCACGGGGATTACGAGGCTGCAGAGGCAGCATTAGGGCGCGCGGTGCTGCGTGCCACATCCAACGTGTACGTTAGAGCAGCCCTCATGAATGTTTCATGCTCCCCGATATCGCATTATTTTGGGGGTTGGTCAAAACGAATGTTATCGGCTGGAAGCGGCGCAGAGCAGGGATGTGTTGGCGCGCGGCGCCCTGGCTCCTGCACCTGAGAGCACCTGCTACAGAGGGGAGTGCTGTCCCTGCCAAACTTTAAAGGTATTTTTTTTATCAATTATATTCTATTTCGGAGCACCCTGCCCCATGAAGCTGTGTCCCACCTCCAGCACCCCGCTGGATTTCCTCGTGGGCACGCCAGGTTTTGCAGTCCCGACCCCTCTGCTGGGTTATTGCTCTCCCAGGTCCTTTTGCTTTTTAATCCCTGCAGCGATCGCTGTGAGGCCGGGAGGGACAGCAGGCAGCACGCCGAGGAGCAGTATTTCTTCTGCAGTGCTTCCAAGCTGGCTTTTTTTGTCGCCGGGTTTAGGAAGGGCTGTGGGGAGCTGAAACTCTGCAGCTCCCTGTCCCGGGGGCTGTATCCTGCACAGCTGGGTGCCTGGAAAGGGAACAAAATAGTGCCCACAAATCCTTGCAGATGTCGTGAGCGTGCACCAGAGCTGTCGGGTGCTCCGTGGAAGTGCCTGCCCCTCGCCAGGGGATCGCTGCAAGGTGTGAGGAAGGTAATGGGCAGTTTTTCATTTCGTTGTATTAATCCTCTGACTTTTCAGTGCCTTGAGCTCAGTGTGTATTCGTGCCTCCTGCTCACCCTTCGTGCAGCTTTGAGGTGGTGCTGGCTTTAAATTTGCAGCCAAAAAACTCTAGGAAAAAGAGAAGTTGAGATTGCCACGTTTGCATCTTTTGCAGTCCCTTGCAGGCTTGGTTTTGAAGAGTCAGGCCGTTGCGTCAGGTGTCTTTAATTACATATATAAAGCGGAAAAGTTTTGTTCGGTCATTTTTTTAAACCTGAAAATTGAAGTGATGGCTTTTCAAGTAGATTGAGAGCAGCACAGGCAGTCAGAGAGCTGCGGTCCCAAGGGCAGTGGCCGGACCTGCAGCAGAGACTTTCCTCTAGGATCAGGGTATCAGAGCTCCCAGACTTTGCTCCCAGATCTCCTGTTGCTCTTCTTTCCTCTTCTATTCTCCCAATGTGGGCACATACGATCACTTCTCTCCTGATCAGGTGCACCGACTCGTGCTGCCGAGCCTGGGAGGATCCGACGGGGTGCCGATGGTCCCTTGGGTGCCACTCGGGGCTCTGCTGTCCCTGCAGCCACGGAGGAGAAGCTGGGTGCCTGGCAGGCTGCGTGACCCCGCCAACCTCCACCACAGGCAAACCTCGTGTCTCGTGGCGCAGGCTGCAAACCACGCGGGGTGTTGTGTTTTGGGGTTTTTCCTTTGAATGTTGTCACTTCAGGGAGCAGAGCTGGAGTCACCCGCGCTCCTCTGTGTGGAGGACACGTGCTGAGCCCGCCGGTGCCTGCAGAGCAGCCTGCACATCGTCGTCATTGACCCTGTGAAGGATGCTCCTGCAGCAAACGGTGCCAAAAGAAGCAGCGGGCATCTGCAGCCCTGCAGCCCTCCTGCCCTGCATGGCCCAAGGTAGGTGTGAGAGCTGTGCTCTTGTTCGTGGGCATGGAAACACAAATGGGATTTGCTCCTGACAGAAGGGTTCTGAGCTCTTTTTCTTTCTTTTTTTTTTTTTTTTTTTTTTTTTTCTTAAAATGACTGTTTATTCTCTACAGCAACACGCAATTTCATTTTCCAGTGAGAACGTGCAGCTCCTCGGAGCAGCTTAGCTCCTAATGCGGTGAGCTGTGATGTGAACCTCCCCAGCTCCTGAAGGCTCCCACCGCTGGCTCTCTCTCAGCCAGGGATACCTGCAACCTCCAGAAAGTGGCTGCGGTCACCAGAAAGACAAAACCAGAAATAATCCCTGAATGTTTGCCAACCCATGGGCTCCTCTCCGTGGGTCACATCTGGGTGCTGCATTTGGGATGAGCCGGGGGTTCTGGGGCGCAGCGTGGGGCTGAGATTTGGGGCCGCAGCTGGGTGCTGCAGGAACAAAAAGGTCGGATCTGCTCTGCAGGTAAACGCCCCCCATCCTGGCACCCTCCATCACGCTGTGCCCCCAGGTGGGGGCTCACGGCCCCCAGATGCTGCTGGGGATGGGCAGAGCTCAGCGGCACCGAGGGGAGCGTGCGGGATCGATCCCTGGAGCGTTTGATATTCTGCTTAGTGGAACACTTGTTATGTCTTTAATTACTATTTCTAAAAGCACCACGGGATGGAAAGCAAAAGCCAGAAATAAATAGCGAGGGGTGATCAATTGGGCATGAAACCCTTGTTATTGATCACCTTTAACCTCTGCTTAAACTAATGACAGAGCTACCATTTAACTGTCCCCAGGCACAAAGCACATCAATTGCACGAGTGCCACATAAATCACGGTGGGTTGCTGCGCTCTGGGGAGGGCGAGGGGCCCCTCCGGGCTGCAGGGCCCCGGCCAGTGCTGCTGCAGCACCCTCGCTCGGCTCCCCTCTGGATGCTGCTGCTCCCCGAGCAGTGCTCCCCCAAAATGGGCTCCCACCAGCAGAGCCCCAGCTCCCTGGATGGGGCTGCAGGCACTGCAGGGTTTCCCCTGCCTGCCCCTTTCCTCCAAGGAAAAAAAATATTTTTTTAGCTAAAAAATGATTTGTGCTAGTAGAGATCCCGTTGATGCTACTGCCCTCCAGAGCACCAGGGCCGGGGATGGTTACGAAGCACGATGAGTTTGCAGGAGGAAGGACAGCTGGGACCCAGGTGAGGCAAAAATCCCATATCTGAGCAAGGGTTTGAAGCAGTTGAGGCCAAGTGGCATGGGCTGGATGTGGTGAGGATTGTCTGTGCCCATATACCTCCAGTTACTGCTCCTGAATCACCAGCTGGGCTGGAATTGCCCTTTCTGTTTGGTATGGGGGGAAAAAAAAATCAAGACATGCAATTGGCAGTGTAGTGAAGCCAGCGCGCCCCTTCCAACTAATAATAATGTTCATTAACATTCAATCTACAGATTATCCCCTGAAACCCCAGCCTGGAGACCTGCCAGTTTTCAGCACAGAAGGACGTTGTGGGGCCGTTTCCCCCACAGCTCTGCCCGACCCACAGCACCGTGGGGCTGGGGCATCACCGTATGGGGTGGGCAGCTGCACCCTGCCTCTGGGAGGAAACCTTTCCATTTCATTAGAAGAGTCTGGCTGTTGCTGTGCAACTCCATCTCCCCAAATTCAGCAAGCTTTTCCTTGATGTTCCCAGTTTTTAGTCTTGGTGACAGCAGCAGGCTTCCTCTGCAGCAAGTAGGCAGCCTTCAGATGCCTTCCAAAAAAAATGTTTTTTCCCCAAAACCCACATAGTGAGCACTCACTCACCTGATGGTGAACAAGCTCAGAAGTTTGGACAAGTCCCACTAAGCCACGTGTCAGCGTGTTCATCCCTCTGTGAGCTCTCAGGGCTGTTTCTGTCCCCATGGGACAAGGGGAGGGTCCCTGCTCACCCACAGCAGGGTGCTGAGCACATGGGCTGCCTGCGGCCAGCACCGCCGCGCGCATCCCTGCACAAATCCCTCAGGAGGCCCTGGATTAATGCAGGCTTTGCCTTCACGCTGCCGTTTGGAAAGGCTTCTCCTGAAACCTTAAAAATCGTTTGGGTGCCCTCATCCATCAGCTATTGGAAACGCTATTGATAATGCAATCATTCCTCCTTTGGTCCCTCGCTTTCCCTGTTTCTCCGCTGCCGATGCTGTAATTTGTCACTGCTGTCCCCCTGAAGCGTTCAGAGGCTGGGGTCTGCCCAGGCACAGCACGGGAGCAGCGCAGAGGTGCAGCAGGGAGGGCTCCTGCAGCCCTCAGCAGCGGGGGCACAGCGGGGTTCAGCCCTGGGGGGAGCAGCTGGGGGCGGGGGGGGTGCAGCAGAGCCCTGGGTGGGATGCTCGGGCTGCTCTGTGCCAGGGGACCCTGCTCTGGGTGGCTGGGTTTGGGTCTCCAAAGTGCCTGGGCCAAAAAAAGTGCCTGGTCCAACCCCGTCCCCGTGTCTTGGTGTGGGTTTGGGCAGCCACAGCACAGTCCCCACCCTGAGGCTGGGGACCAGTGGTTGCTGCCTCGTGGCAGGCAGGACAAGCACAGCACCCCACGGCCCCCTGAGCTCGTTGTCCTTTCACCAGGATCACCTCCAGCCCTGCAGGCATCGCAACTCCTCAGCCTCCTGTGCGGGACCTGAGGCTGCAGAGCCCCCACTCCCTGCTCATGCTTTCCTTTCTGCCTCCCACCCGTGCTGCTGGCAGGGGGGGCACAGAGCTGTCACCATCCTGGGGGGGCAGCCAGGCCCCTGCAGGGCTCGCTTTGGGTCCCCAGAGCATCGCCGCTGCTGCTGCCTCTCCAATCACTGCCGCCAGCACTGAGCCACGCAACGCTGCTGCTCCTTTTAGGGCCAAGGAAGGTGTAATTAGCTTTAAGCCGGTAATTAGCTTTCACTCTCTAGGGGTTTTCTGCCAGGGCCGGGTATCTCAGCACGGGCACAGTGGATGCAGGGGGCAGCAGCTGGGGGGCTGCGGGGCCGCGGGCCCTCGCGCAGCCGCTCGGTGCACAACAAAAAATCTTCCTGCGTGGCGGGGCTGAGCTCCCCGCTGACGGCAGCTGCGCGGGGAGCTTGGCAGGGATTTGCATAGATGAAATGATTTCTCCTGCCATTCATTCAGCCTTTCTGTCCGCCGGCTTTCCCCGCTCCTCGGTGGAATCCGGGCTCCACACAGGGCGCATTCAGCTCGCCGCCGCGCCTCGCTCCGCGCAGATGTCCCCGAGCAATGCCATGAATCGGTGCTCTATAGTCACGGAGCTGTTTGGGAAAACATTTCAGATAACTGTCCTACGCGTTGGGGTGACTGAATTAATGGCATTTGAATGGTCAAAAAGATAGTGTGAACTGGAAACAATGCTGGCCCTGTCGCGGGCAGCAGGAGAATTCCAGCTGGTATTTTCATTGTTAATGAGCGAACCCGGGGCGCTGGGTGGCCTCGCTACCTTGGAAGGGGTTGGAGAAATGCACAACCAGCCGTCACTTCCCCTGCTGAACTTTCCAAATGCCAGGAGAGGAATGTGTTTCGGGCCGTGCGTTGCAGCTGCACCAGCACCACGCCGTGCCTCTGCCCTGGGGGGGCGATGGTGGCAGCCCAGCAGGGTGCTTGTGCCCATGCCATGGGCCCAGCTCTGCCCGAGGACACCGGTGGAGGTGGGAGCAAGCACCTCATTATTTCCCAATGCAGCACACAAATCACCCTGTGCAGCACCAGGACGTCCCTGGGGCGGACGAAGTGTCCCCTGCGGCAGTGGCACTGGGGACAGCGCGTGGCGGTCAGGGGAGCTTTGTCGCGTCTGGGCTTGGCGGAGCACAGAGATCCCAGCCATACATCACAGGGAAGAACGTGCGCTTGGGTAACACATTAGAATAATACATTATTAGAGCACTGTTGCCATGGCGATGTATTAGGGCAATATATCATTAGGTACCTTCCATCGATGATGTATGGCTCCAAACATGGCTCCTGCCAGCACCGGCACAAGGGCCACGGGGGAAGCCTTGGCTTTCTGCAGGAACTCCAGCACTTCCCCAAGGAAAAACAATCCCCTGTAGTGGCTTCGTTAAGGGGATGCGAGGTGGGGGCTGGCCTGGGGCACCCCTTCCTCTCCCCAGGTCCCATACGGCAAGGGTCATGCTGAGCTGAGCTTCTTGCTGCGCTCACCACCGCTGGGTGAGCTGTGCCCTGATGGGCCAGGGCTCTCCCTGGGTGCAGGATGGGTGCAAACAGTCTCTGGCTCATGATTTCAGGGCCCATGGGATGCGAGCTGAGCAGGTGCTGCACTGATGCCCTTCCTCTGAGCTGGGAAGCCTGGCCCCAGCCCAGCATGGCCCCAAGGAGCAGAGCCCGGAGCATTAGGTCCCCAGATCTTGGGCACCCCCAGCTCCATGGGGCTGCGCCATGCTCAGCCCAGCAGGTGAAACAAATTTCTTCAGTGCTGAAGATTTCAGAAAGCAGAGCAGGAACGCAGGCAGCTCTAGCTGCAAAGTACGCAGCGCGCATCAGCTATAATTTGATTTTAATTAGCGGAGAAGAAAGTAGCAGAGTTAATAAAGCACGCACCTCCTTTTGCGGAGGTGCCAGCACCAAATGCTTGAAAAACGCACCCAAAAAGACAAGTGCAAGGTGAGCAAAGGCTGGGCAGTGGTGGGGCAGGCAGTGTCAGGAGAGGTGCCTGGTGGTGTCCTGCTGCCAGGCTCACTGTGTGCACAGGTCCTGGTGTTTGCACCAGCAGAGCACAAGGTGTCACTCGGTGTGGCAATGCCCCAGGGCTGCATCCCGACACCCTGGGACACCAGCAGCACCCAGGGACTTTTTTCCCTCTACTTGGAAGGACCTCGGCATCTGCCCCTTCCCTTGCAGGGCTGGTTGTGGTGGGACTGATCCTGCATCGCCCTGCTCAAGCAATACCAGGGGACGCAGCTGCTCGCACGCAGCTCGTGCTGGGGCTGCAGGTCTGCCGGGCACCGTGCCCGGCCGCGGGGGCTCGTGGTCAGAGCACTTCAGAGCCGGCTGCCCCCACACGGCCCCGCAGATGCACACTTCCTTCCCTTGAACTCTCCGTGGGAGCGCAGCCCGCCCACCGAGGGCAGAGGGGGCAAGAATAAGAGGTTGTTTGTGCAGCCTTCGAGGACGATAAATAATATTCCCCTGGAGCTGCCCTGCTGCTGGTTCCCGTTCCTAATAACGACGCAGGAGGCACTCTAAGGGAGCAAGGCTGTGTCTGCCCTTGGTGCCAATGCTTTTAAGGGTTCAGCACGCTGCCCTGCTCCCAGGCACCATCTGCAGCGCTCTAAGCCAGGGCTGCTTTTAGCTTCTCAATCAATCGGATTCAATTAAGCGAGAACGTGAGCTTTGGGCAGGAGAGTGCTTGCTTAGCCCTTAATCAGCAGCTCCTGCCCAGGTGGGGCCGGGTGCTTCGCCACCCAGAACCTGTGCAATTAGGGCTGGGAGAGCCCTGGCCTGCAGCCTCCTGCCCTGGTTGCCCCATGGGTGGTGGCACCGTGGCATGACACAGGCTCAGCTGCTGTTTCCCCTAAGGACAGCCAGAGCTGGGCCCCGAGGTGAGCCCCGTGCCATCGGGGTGCAGCTGGGCAGAGCGGAGCAGCGGAGCCGTGCCCAGGCTGGTGATGCTCAGCGCTGCTTGCAGAGCCAGCACTGCCTTGGGAAGCAGGGGTAGGGTTATTTAAAGCACTCTCTTTTTCACCCTGTCCCTGGTGCTGTGTTTCGCTGGGAGATGCTCTCGGCAGCCTCCCCGACACATCTGGGAGCGAGCGTGTCCAAGAGGCCATGGGCAGCTCGGGCGAGCAGAGCCGGCTCCGTGACCGCGGGATGCGCGGTGCTGCGAGGGATTTCAGCCATCAATAAACATCAGTGTCAAAAAGGACAGGGAAAGGTTATTTATCAGAAAGCAAGCCAAGGAGCAGGGATGCAGCAGGGGTGACGTGGGCTCAGGCCACCCTGCCGGGGCCGTGCCCGGTGGCTGCTCAGGGGGTCAGAGCTGCCCAGCTGATGGCCGTGGCTCGCCCAGGGCCAGGCTGTTTGCTGCTGCCACCAGCCAGGACAGCAGCCCGATGTTTCTCGTGCTTCCTCTGGAGTAATTAGGATGCTGGAGGAGTGACAGTCTCCTTGGAGCAAGCCAGGCTGGGGGGACTGAGGTTTCAGAGCGAGCTATGCAGCCCCACAGTGCTCTCCCGGCTGCTGGGCTTGGGGAGCTGCTGTTTCTGTCGCCAGCACGCTGCAGCAAACTGGGGGTTGGGGTGTGCGTGAACTTATTTAACATGATGGAGGGTTGAGAGAAGGGGGTTCGGCCCAGCTGGTGGTGGGGAAGGGCTCAGGAGCCCTGGTGCTGCAGACCTTGGCTGGGGAGCAGCGCAGGGCACTGGTGGCACTCCTGATGCTGGTCCCTGCAGGAGCACGCGTTCTACTGAGGTCTCAGGGATGCAGCGAGCAAACCCCTGGCACAGCAGGAAGGCTCTGCATCCTCCAAACTTGTCCCGATGCCACAGTTCAGGCCAGCAGAGCTAGAGGTAAACGTATGGCCCCAGCGCGATCCCCCCGCGCCGCCCTACATCACCGTCCTCTGATTAGAGCCTCGGAACAAACCTGCTAATGCCTTTCCCAAGCTCTCGCCCCCACACTTTTGCCATATAAATCACTGTAATTAAAGTGTTTGGAAAATGCTCCGGGAGCCCAGACAAGCATCCCCACATGCTCCACACCCAGCTCGGCAAGCCCGACTTCCTGCTGCACCCACCCCACGGCCCCGGGCGCTGCATCCTTCCCTCCCCAACGCCCGGCGGGACCGAGAGGGGACAGTTCCCAGGCTGGGCTCGCCCAGCTCCCAACCTGTCCTCACGCCCCATGTCCTGGGACAGCCAGGAGGCTGGGGCACGGCCACAGCTCCCCAGCTTCAGCTCCACGCTGCAGGCACAGGTCCCAGCCCATCCCGAACCGAGGTGTGAGGAGCCTGCAGGGTTTTGGCCCCTGGGCTTAGCTCGCAGCACGAGGGTCCCTGGGGAGCTGTGCGAGCTGCTGCCTGCGGGAGGAAAGCCATCGCTCAAGCCACGGGCAGCAACGTCCACAAAACATTAATTTTTAGCAGCAAGCCCCTGGAGGGAAGATCAAAGCGAGTGCATGAGGAGGGAGAGGCGAAGGGAGGACGAGGAGCAGCCGGCGTGGAGATGAGAGCTGCTGGGGTGGGCTCAGCACGGTGCAAAGCCACGTGTGGGGGCTCAGCCTTGGGGAAGGGGCTCACAGGGAGCCCCGGGAGGCAGTGTGGGCACGTAGGGGGGCACTTCACTGGCCCTGGCTTGGTGGTTGCAAAGGACCTCGACCCTCGGGCAGAGCGCAGTGTCCTGGGGGCTGTACACTTGCTGAGCCCACCTGCAGTGGCTGGGCTTTGCAAAGCCCTTTTCTTCTCTCCCTCTGGACCAGGAAGAGCTGCAGCTCCTGTTCTCACCTCTGCAGGACCCATCGCTGCCCGGTGGCCCTGTCCCCAGTCCCCTGGCTTCCCACGGGTGCTCCCAGCCCCTTGTCCCCAGCTGCCCCGGTGGGTCCCTGCCCGCGGGCTCTCCTCCAGCTGCGCTCACTTGGCTCCACTGCTCCCATGCCAGGAACCTTTGAGTCACCCAGACTTTCCTGTTCTGTTCCCAAGGGCCCCGCTGCCAGCGCTGCCACCTGGGAGGATGCCACAGCAGGGCCCGGGGGATGCTGCGAGCCCCCTGCCCGCACCGAGGGCTGCCCTCTGCTGCTTTTTTCCCCTCCCCAGCAGGAAGGGCTCCGCAGCCCTGCTCTCCGTGCGGGCAGAGCTCAGCCTCTGCTTGTGCTCAGCGTGTGTTTTTCACCTTTTAATGAAAGCAGCCCAACCGTCTGAAGTTGCCTCTCGACTCTTCGCCGGGGCTCGGGCTGCCAAGAAATGATTGACGCGTTTAATGGAGGCAGTGGGTGCAGAGGAATTTGGCTGCAGCCCAGCCTCGTGATACACAAAGGACACTGCCGATCCCGCTCAGGTTTTTTGGAGCTCTCTCTCTCTCGGGACAAGCTGTCCTGAGCACCCTGGTGGCTCTGCTTGTGGCTGGGGAGCAGCCCCAGCAGTGGGGCAGGGGCTCGTCCCCAGGGACAGGAGTTAGCCGTGCAGAGGGAAGGTTTGGGGAAGGCAGAGCTTTGCAGGGGCTGCGGTGCTGAGCATGGAGTGAGGAAGCCAAGGCTGTGCCTGTGCCTTTCTGTGCTTTTTTACCACTGCTTTGCAATGTCAGAAATCTTGTGTGGCCACGT
Organism: Anas acuta; assembly: GCF_963932015.1. Classification (NCBI taxonomy): domain Eukaryota; kingdom Metazoa; phylum Chordata; class Aves; order Anseriformes; family Anatidae; genus Anas; species Anas acuta. Next base: position 5,296,346 of record NC_088999.1, read on the forward strand.
GTGATGGATCCCTATGTGGTTTTGCACACAGGTGTTGTGCATTAACCTGTTTTTTCCTTCACTTCGTGGTGAGAAGCCCCCTGCCCAGCACAGCCCAGGCTGGGAACAGCCCTCACAGGCTGTGCCCAGCACCCATCCCCTGCCTGCATTTTCCTAAACACACGTGTGTGCACGAACAGGCACAAGTGCAGGTGTTCACCCTGCACCCAGGTAATTGGGCAGCTGGGACATGTGGTGTGACACTCGCATCCATGCACGTGTGGGTGCCACCAGCTCGTTAGGTGGCAGTAAATGGCAATCAGTCCTTGGGGCAGGCAGGCTCCCTGCAATAAGGACACACTAAAAGGTTTAGGGCCAGCAGGACATGATGGCTGACATTTCCCCAGCCTTCCAGGCAGGGATTGGAGGGTGACCCTGAGCCATGAGCAGAGCCAGGACCAAGGCCACGGGATCTGCCCCTGGCTTAGCTTTGTCCAGTGAGGCACCACACAGCCAAGGCTGGTGTTGCTGAAATCCCCCTGCAGCAGAGGATATTTCCCAGGACATTTCCCTGGGGTGCTCAGAGGGGCACCCCCGGCACCCTTCTCGGCTGCACCTAGTGAGGAGCAGGCGGGGTAATGGGTTTCCCGTGCGTTCGCTGCGCACATTGCTCATCCCCTGGAGCTTCCCATCTCCTACAGATATAAAGGGCAATTTGTGAGGCTTACACAGGCTTATTAAAATATCATTGTGAAAGGGTGACATAAGTACCTGCGCAGGAAAGAATAGAAAAGATTTGTTCCATTAACCGGAGACTTACGAGGCGTTTCCTCTTCTTGGGCCTCCTTCCCCCCGGAGTACAACAGACATTGATTATCACGTGTGGGTACAAAACAACAAAAAAAAAAAATTGGCTTTTTGGAGGCTGTGCTGGTTTCTCACCACATCTGACGGGCGATTTGACGCAGGCAGGCTGGCGAGGAGAGCGTGCCTGGTGCTCGGCTGCCCGGCACATTCCTTCAAATAATGCCAAATGAGCAGCATTCCCCTGAAAGCCGCACGGCCTGAACCTCGTTTGTGTGGCCATGGCGAGTGTGGGCTGGAATACAGCTCGGGCTATTATCATGTAATGAACACAACAATTACTCTGTAAGGGGGAGAAGGGGTTAGGGCCAGATAGGGCCTTAAGAATAAAGGCTTGTTTGGGGGAATTATTCGCTGGGTCCCTGCTGTAGGTGGACGGCAGCAGATTAGAAGGAAACATTATCTCTCAGGGCAAGTTCAGAAGGACAAATGAAGCCAAACTGGCACGGGCTGAGAGTCTCAATACATTATTCTCTCTGCTCTACAAATCTGGGAGAACAAAGTGCTCAGTGTAAATGCTCACCAGGGCCTTTTCTTCCCTTGCAGGACCACAAAAGTTCAGCATGAGACGAAGGGCCACGTGTTGGCTATTAGTCCACTACAAAGAGCGTTTGAGGCTAGAATTTAGAGTCTCATAAAAACATTATTGTCTGCATCCTGGGACATTTGTTTGCTGGGGCAACACAGGACTGAAAAAATGTGACCCCCTGCGCAGCTGTGCGCCTCACCGCGCCTGTCACACGCCGGCCCACCTAAGGGCCACCTCGGGCCACCTGCAGAAGCCCCCAGGTCCCTTCTGCAGCACCGTGGGGACCTCTGCATCCATCCCACCTGGCCACAGGCTCTGTGGCCGCCTGGCTATGATTCTTCATCCCCTGCGGCACTGCGAGGGAGCAGGGAGCTCTGCCTTGCCTGCAGCAGGAGGGCAGAGTAAGCCCATCTCCTGCTCTGGGGCCCTGTCCTGTTGTCTCCACAAGTGAGGATGGATTTTCGCCCCAGTGAGCTTGGGTTTTGGTGGGATGGGAGGTCACGGTTTGGCTGATGGCATCGTTCCCTCGGTGCAGCAGGAGATGGGGGCTCAGCAGGGCTGCCCCAGGATGGTGCCGTGGGCTGCAGGAGTGACCCAGAGCCTTCTGCATCCCCCCCAGACCTTTCCACCTGGGCTCCCAGGGCAGCCTGCACACGGCAGCCACCGCTTCCCCCGCCTGCGCTGCGAGGAGGAGCGCCGGCTTCTTCAAGGCAGAAGAGAGCGGAATATATTATCTGTTCACAAAGTCAGTGTAAATATTAAAAAGCCTGAGAGGGGAAATGTCTCTGATGATGTCTTCCCAGGCAAGCGGGTGAAAAAAAAAAAAATCCATCTAAAGGCTCTGTTGAGGGCTATGGCCAAAAGGCAGAGGCAAGCAAGGCTTTGAACTCGCTCAAAGCCCCGGGTCAGCAGACTTCGTGGGGCTGCCATGGGAAGCTGCTGCCCACCTCTCCTCGGAGCCGGCAAAAAGGTCACTGCGGCAAATCCACAATTTAAATAAAAGAAAGCAAATCCCAGAGAGAGCCATTTGAAAATGAAAGGCGTCAAACATGAAGATAGATGTGGCACGGCCGGGTGGCAGGGGACAGGGGGAGCGCAGGAACCTTGTCCCTGCTGTCCTGGGAGGGCATCGGGAGGGCTGAGGGAGGTGTCTGGGGGGGACTTGTCCGGGGGTCTCCTGGGCTGGGTCGGGGAGAAGGACACGGAGGAGATATTTTGATTGATAAAGGCAAGCAAAACAGTCCGTGGTGTTATGTAATGCAGCGCTGTTGAAACTGTGCAGGAAAATCGCCGCGCGCCAATAAATCAGGCGGCGGCCACGGAGGAGCAGATGTGAATCACACCTTGCTTCATATGCCCCGCAGTGTTTTCACTTATTGTTCCAGTTTTAAAGATTAATGGCACTCAGAGAGGAGTATTATCTATGCTTCCATTTCATCCTCGTTATCAGAAGGGCTCCTTTCAGCATAATTAGCGTGGATCAAATTTTCCAAGTGGCTCGGCAGCCTCGCAGGGACGGCCTGCTGCTGCCACGGGGGCGTGCTGACCCTGGGATCCCGCAGCACCCTGACCCCACACTGGGGATGTGGGTGCTGGGGGCACCTGTGGGGTGCAGCCCCCACCTCGCTGCCTGTCCCACAGGGGCACAGGGGCTCTGGCTCAGCAGTGATGCCCAGGAGCACAACGGGTGCTGCCTGCACCAGGGACAAGGATAGGCAGGGTGCCCCCACCAGGACACGCATCCCCCATCTCTGTCTTCAAACAGGAGGAGAAAGGGAGCCTGCAAACCTCCTGGGCCAGGTGCTGGCAGGGCCAGGTGCTGGCACTTACAAGCCCCAGCAGCCTAATCAGACAGGGCAGCAGAAGCTTTAAAGCCCCTGCCCTGGGTGCTGGGATCAGGTAAGGTGTAGGGGAAAGGGATTTATTTATTTATTTATTTATTTTATGGTGCTTGAGGTCTGGGTGCTCTGCAGAGGATTTGGGTGTGGGGTGTTGGGTGCCTGGTGTAAGTGTGCTGGGTCCCTTGTGTTGTGGGGATGGCGATCCTGCTGGTATCTCCCACCTGCCTTATCTAGGGCTGTGGTTTGGGGGTAGTGCACCCCAAGGGGCTGCCTGCAGCGTGCTGGGGGCCAGGGGGAGCTGGGGGCGCTGGGGGTGCAGGGGGAGGGCTCCCCCTGACTGTGGAGGCCCAGGGAGCACTGTGCAGAGCTCTCTGCTCCCTGTGATCAAGCTGTGATCGTTTCTATCATGAAGATAAACTGGCCATTGTTGCCAAAAATAAATGTTAGTGTTCCAAATCCACACTTCAATAGCACCAGCTCATTAGAGATGCATATCATTTGGCTCCAGTCCCACACCTTCCAGCTCGTTATAAATATGCAGTTGCTGCTGGCTCTACCCCAATCATCTCTGCAATCAGAGCTTTTAATTAGGTTAATTAAATTGTATCAAACCTCGCAGGGACGCAGTTCACTGATGCTGATGAGGCAGCCAAAACAGACCTTAACTCTAGCTCTAATGAAGGCCCTGCTGCCTGCTGCAGCTAATGACAATGCATAATAAATTAGAGCTTCCCTAGAAAGGTGCATCAGGGCTTGTGCTTCGGTAAATGATGATCTATATGCACTAACTTACTATTTCAGTCTTTAGGTCTGCCAAGCCAGGGACATCCTGGGAATATGTTCTCACTAAATAATGGGCTCCTTCCTGCTCAGAGTGGTGCTGCTCACCTGGCTTCTCTCGAGGCTCTGAAAGCTCCTGGTACGTAACCGTAGAGAAGGCAAAGCAAATATTTGCTGTTTTCACCTTGGAAGGGCTTGGCCTGTTCTTATGCTGGGCTTCTCCCAGGATAGGCAGCAGGGTTGTATTTAGGTGATCCCCTCTGTAATTGGACTCGGGGAGGGATGCGGGGGCTGCGTGCAGGCTCTGGGGCAATGCCTCAACCAGGCAGGGATGGTCTGGGTGGGCAAGGAGCCTCTGGAAAGGAGAGGTTTAAGCGAGCTGTGTGGAGCAGCAATTAGTCCTTCCTGATTTACATCCTGCTCTTCCCACTCCCTGCTGTGAAGCTGCTCCTGCTGGGCGAGGAGCTCCGCCACCCTCTTCTCCTCGGTGCCCTTGGGCCAGTCACCTCAGCTGAACCTCGCCGTGGGACAGCAGAGCCTGGTGGCAGTCGGGGCAGCCGGTCCTGCCAGCTGGAGATGCCCACGTCCCCACGCCTGGAGCACCATCCTGCAGCAGCAGCACCTGGACGGGGCACAGGGCCAAGCAGCTTTGAAGTGTTGGAGCTTCGAGGGACCCCATCCTGCCTGGTGGCTGGGCACAAGGTGGGTGATGCTGCGTGGGACACACCAGTTGGTGTGGGTGGTGGGGTGGTGGGATGGGAACCTCCTTGCTGGGAGCTCAGAGTAGGGCCCTGGGGTCTGAGCATCCCTCCAGATGCTGCAGAGCATCAATGCTGTCACAGAGCCATCAGTAGCCCCACGAGCATGTTGGCTGCTGGCTTTGCTGCTTTGAAAAGGGTAAGACCCCACCGTGCTGCTCCCCAATCTGCTCCAGGCCCCGAAATTGGGACCTCCGGGAAACAAACCTTGAAGCTGAAGGGCTGCTGATAGGCCTCCTGCTAGTAATATACTGTTGCAGCTGCCTAGAGATAATTCTACAAGCATTTTAATGTAGCCTGCTATTAACTTTTATAGACAGTCATTATCAATTGAGGTCTTCAGCATGAACAAGGAATTACATGAAATTATTATACGGCACAATATTATCCTGAGTCACCTGGAACCCGGGCTGTGAATCTGTGGGGTATTTTGATATCTGTATCTTGCAAGCTGCGGGGAATCACCTTGCTAAAGAACCTGTTGGTTTGGCTTTTGATACTGTAATTACCACAAGCAGAAAATAGCTGCAGGCTGTCCTGGTCATTACCCACCGGGGCTCCGCTACAGGACGGTGGGAACCTGTGGGGTTCTTCAGGTCTCACGTTGTGGCCACGTGGGCAGAGAGTTTGGGTAAGGTTTTGGGTTTGGGTCAGGTACTGGCTCTTCCCAGTCACTTGTGGAAGGATTTCAGTGCTTTAGGATGACCGAGGTGAGGGCTTTGGGTGTCATCAGGAGCAAGATCCTGGTGGGTGCCCTGTAGGGCAGGGCTTGGTCCCCTGGGGCGAGCTGCTGGGCCTGTGGCTGACCCAAGTGTCCCGTAAGCCCTCATCACAAATGATGTTCTTGCTTATCCAGAGGCTTTTCCAGAACTCTGAGAAAACATGATTTCCAGCCCAAATTTGTTCCTGGGCAGTTCCAACACACTTGTGTCGGTGACAGGTCTTCTTGCTGCTGCTGTACACTTCTTCATGCTGTTTGCTTCTTAAGGCACATGTATTGCCTTTACCTTGCTTGGCTGAAAGAGCCAAGCCCTAGTCCTGTTTGTAAGGCATGCCCACTGCCCCTCTGCATCCTAGCAGCTCTTTCATCCACCCCAGTGTGAGTTAATCTTGCCTGAGTCTGGACAACCTGCGTACTGTGACCCTGATGAAGTCTCATGATAGGCCTGCAAGATGTTTCCAGTGTTGCCTGCCTGATACATGGATTCTTTTTTTTACTAGCAGCCTGAAAAAAAAAAAAAAAAAAAAGGTCTTGGCACCAAAAGATAGCATTTAATCTGCAATGTCATTTTCAGCAGTAACTGCCTGAGTGTTTCTCTGGACACTGAGCTACAGCACTGCTGTGAAACACAAAGAAAACTGTTGGATGCCCATCATAAGAGGGTTTGCTCTTTGAGATGGTTTATTTTTTTGGTGGGAAAAGATGATGGTAGGCTTTGTGGGGCAGTAGGTGTGGGTCAGCCCTATCTGTTGAGGTGGAAGCTCTCTGGTCAGCATCCACAAAGTCCTGCAGGCAGTCGGTGATCTGTTCATATACAGGAGCCAGCATCTCCTTTCAGTCTGTGACCATGCAATGATGAGCTGCTCTGCTGGTGGCTGGGTTTGTACCCAGGCTTTTGCAGTCAGGGTCCATCAAGAAGTCTGCTTGGATGTGACAGTGCTGGAGTTGCTTTTTAAGACTTTCATAGTTTCACAGGGAAAAGGAACTCAGAACAGGCACCACTTTTACTCTGTAAATCCTGTAGAGACCATGAAGTTATTGCATCTTTACCTAAAGCTTGCAGCTCCTGCATGCTGGCAGGCAGAGCAGGACTCGCACCAGAACTGGGGTTATGGCACTCACCCTAGGATTTGCCATGGTGAGGACTGCTCAGAGCCTCACAGCTACCTGATGTATCCCATAATATCTCTCTCCTTTACTGGGAGGTGGTGGCTCTCTTCCAGGGATTAGGTCATTTGTGCCCATTGCAACACTTGGTTTACCAAGGGGATCAGAGCACAGCAGGCACCTGGAGCACCAGGACAAGCACCAGGGCATCAGCTGCTCCCCTTGCTGCTTTTCAGCTCCTGCCTGGCAGCAATTCCTTCAGTGTCTTCCCGTGGAATTGCTATTTTTCTTTCCCATCCTTTTCAGCAACTCTCTCGATGTAGGTAAAATTAATCAGGGATAAGGACCAAATGCTTCTTCACTTAAATCTCGAAGATTTTACTTCAAAGACACCCAGCCAGTGTATTGGGGACATTGGTGTACATTTTCAAAATAACTAAATGGTCCCAAAACCATAGGTGAGCTCTGTTTTCTTAATCTATCATGCTTTTCATTCCTCTGAATTTTAACTTAAATTTTCAAGGTCAAGAAATTATGCTTACAAACCTTCAGATTTACCAAAAATAATAAAGCAACTAAGCCTGCTCTTCTGTTAGCTGCTCTGAGCAGGCTTGGAGTCTGGAAACGTTAAAATAACGAAACCCGGCTGTTCTTTTTGCCAGCAGCAGCTGGAACAAGGTGTTTCCCTTAACTCCGGAGCAGGGCTCGCAGCTCCGGGCAGGCACCTGCTGGAGCAGGCACCGGTGGCCGGGGGGAGCCCGGCCCCTGCCGCGGGGCGCTGCTGCCCTCTGCCGGGCTCCCCCTTGCCTCCCTCGCTTTCTCCCCCAGCAGCGAGACATAATTTTTCAAGGGTGGAAAAAAAAAAGCTCCTCGGCTCTCCTACGGGTGCGATTTCTTACGAGGAAGGAAAAGGAGAAAGCTTTTTTTTTTTTTTTTTTTTTTAGGGGTGTAGTGTTTGTGGTTTTTCTTCCTGCTCGATGCTAGTCGTGTTACGGTGTTATCAGTGAAACTTCACGTTCTGTACGGAAATGTCCTGGCTGCTTTTAAAGAGCAAAGCGTAGCCCTTCCCAGAGTGCTTCCCTGGGGAAAAAGAATATTACCCCACACTTCTCACTAGCTTTGGAATCTTTGCAATGGCAGCAACAACATCTGCTGCTGCCACACCGAGGCTGTATTTCAGCACCTAAAAACTAGTCATGGTTAGCTAAGGGAAGATAGGAGAACTCCTGAATGGGAAGGGCTTGAGAACAACTTTTTTTCTGACCATCTTGCATGGGCATGTGCTTATTATTGGCAGCTGTACCACAAGTGAAAGAGATAAGAAAAGGAATGTTTACGCCCAGGCTCTCTTAACTTGCCTGAACTGCTCCAGGACACTCAAGGCTGTGTCTTCATTGTTCTCAGCTGAACCCCCCCTTCTAACTACCAGCATTGCAATAAGTGTAACATAAACAAACAGGACAAACTTTTGTCCTACATTTGGCTCTTGTATTGTCTCTCCCTGTTTATAAATCTCAGTATTGCTTCTCTGTTCAGACTTATCAGTCACACTTGAAATCTGGCGGTGTGCAGGCACTGCCCTCTTGTAAGGTACCAGAGAAGATGATCACAGCTATGGGTAAATGTGCACTCAGCTACAGAAATTGTTCATAGAGGATGAGTTGTTTTATTTTCTGTACAGTGCAAGAAGCAATTCCCTGCTTCTAGCATCATTCCAGAAGTCTTTGGCTAATAATGGTGCCTAAATTTAGCAACGCCTTTCACCTCCTAAGTGAAATACTTTGTGCAGGTAGATAAAGCAAAACAAATCAAAGCAGGATGTGGGGCAAAAATAGTGATTAAAAATATAACTTTAACCTGCTTGAAAAGATAGCTTTAAGAAAAAAGCTGTTCTGAAATCTTGTGGTTTTGGCCATGCCATGGTCCACTGGCCCAAGATGTGAAACTAACAGAAATCCTGGCACACCGTTCCTGTTCATGTGCAGCCAATTTCCTGGTCTCTTCATTTTGACCTTGACTTTTCAAAGATTGTTTATGGTACGTATTACTAGAACAGTTAGGCACCTCTTGTGGCTTCCCATTGTAAATACCACAAGAACAAACTCCTTGATTTATTAATCAATTAATTAGATAAAATATATTTATGGCTACTGCAGGCCCACAGTAATTTATTTTAACAAAGCACTAGGCTGCAATGAAAACCGAACTGATACTGGCAGTATATCAGTACATCTTCTTACGGAGAGTCCTCTTTCTAACCAGAGACTGTAACTTTTCAATGAAATGGTTAACGTTTCCGTTGATATTTGAATTTGTAAATAGCTGGACTATTCGTTGTCTCTTTCTTCACCTTTACTTTATGAGTTTTGTCCTGGAAGAAAAAAAAAAAGAAAAAAAATTACTTGATCTGCTGTCATGTAACAAGGGAAAAAAATCCTAAAGTCCCTCTCTGGGACTGACAAGTCATTAGTGAAAAATGGTCACTTCCCACTGTTTAGGTGGGAATTTTATTTCCATCTGCTCTTTCTGTCTCTAGTCTGTCAGGCACAATCTGTTTTGTTCACAAGCACCAGTGAACAGCAAGCCCCATTGAGACAAATAATTTTTTTGGTCACTGGGTTTTTAAGATCTTGTAACCTAGAGAACTGCTTTCTTCCCTCTGCTGCTTTTTAATACTTGAGAGGTGACAACAACAACAGTATTTTAGAAGAGACTACATCATTTCAAGAGTTGAATCTTTGTTCTTGCTGATGTGATAGAGCTGGACTAGCAAATACACCAGACATGTCACAACCGGAATGCTTCATGGAATCATCTCCTTGCTTTCTCCATGCTAAAAGAAGATTGCTTATTTTTAGGAGTTACCTCAAAGTGTCAGCATAAATGAAAGAAACTCAGGTATAGAACTAGACCTAGCAACTTTAACAAAAGATACAAAGAACCAGTTAAATCCCTCACCAAAAGATCTTTACGCGTCTGGATTTTCTGTGCAATAACGAACATGCTCTTTTCTCGCTCAATGCGCTGCTTCAGGAGGTCATACTGGTTCTTCCTTTGCTGGTCTAATTTCTGGAGAAGAAAAAAGCATTTTTAAGAGAGAGGAGGAACAAGACGCTACAGTTTACAGCTGACCTATTCTGAGACCTCACAAACATTTTTTACATTTCAGCCATATAAAACAATTCTGCTTTAGTTCTGTGGTCAGATTTCAGCAAACCATATAACATCTTGATTCTCATACTAGATGTTTTCTAGTTAGGACTTCATTCTTCATACTTCTTTTAATCTCCTAAGTCCAAACTAAAGAAAAAAAGCAAGCAAAGAAAACCCACCACACATCTTTTAACTTAGCTTTGGAACTTTGTTTAGTAAGCAGCTGGAATTTCTGTTTCATAACTCCTCTTAATTTCAGTGTTGAGTGCAAGACAGCACTTAGCTCCATAAGGAAAAGCCACAAATGTTTATTCAGAGGAAAAAAAGACCAGAGACCAATTCCTGAAGTGCTTAGAAATTGCACAGAGGCCTCCCAAAATGCAGCTTGTTTGATCATGTTTACCTACTAAGAGCTGATGGTTTTCCCAGCACAAAAAATGGTATTATTGCAGGTGTGATTTAAGTAATTAAATTAAGGAGAACAGATCCCAACATGCTTACAATATGACTCAGACATTTAGAAGAGAAAACTCGTCAGCCTACAACTCGTCCAACTGCTTTACTGACAAGCCAAACCAAGAAAGTTGGCAAAATGGAAGGGACCACAGGGTGTTTGTTATCTGACATCTGATTCAGAAAACAACAGGTTACAAATTTACCAATCGGCAGTTTAAGACAAGTTTATTTTTACCTTACACACACTGACTTCAGCTTACAGAACTGCCCAATATCTAAACTAATTAAGATGTATTTATGGTGTTAAAGCCAAGCTTAGCTACTTCTAGGACAGAGGTGCTGTGATATTAAAACATTAAAACCAAAGCTGATTGTGTAAGCAGGAGGTAGGAAACTACCTCATCAGGTATATACCATGCTGTTCTGGCCCAACCTTCACAACTCTTGACTTACAATCCACAGTGAGCTGGGATACAACTGAACAAGTTCTCCGCGTTGGTCCAAGAGAAGATTCGACTGCAGTCTCCAGGTACTTGATGGTTAAGTGATGTCCACTACAGCCTTGTTTCACCAATAAAAATTGGTGAAAGACATGTTTTTTTTTTTTTCTTGCACAGTGGTCCAAATAACCCTTCTTAGTGCTTATTGTATATATATAAAAAAATAAGATGTCTACAGTAAAATAGTGGGTAGTACAAACTACCTTTAAATGGACAGGATCAGTAGCTCCTTTCAGTGTCTCTTTCTGCAATGTTGCAATGGTCGGTCGGTTGTAGACTCTATCTACTAGCTCAGGAACAGTGTTCAGATGAGTTGCAATATCAAACTCTTCAACTATAAATAAAAAAAATGAAATAAACTCAGACTTCTTGGACTGATGCTCAGCAAACCTTTCCAGCATGTAGCTTATGTAAGGTCAGCAGCAGAGAGAGCCCTAGCAACATAGCTCCTGCAGAACTGAGGTACTCTCTAGGCATCAATTTACAGAGCACCTGAAATATTAATCCTGAAATAAAATAAGCTTTTATAATAATAGCATAAAGAAAACACCTTACTGCTTTATACTTGTTACACAGCCTGAAACAAACAAAAACCCAATAGAGCCTATTTAAATCTTACCTTCTTTTTTAGTATCAAAAAAGAACACGTGCTTGTTGGGCTGCTTCCCCTCAGCATCCAGCAGATGGAGCTCGGACTTCAGCCTTTCGATTTTCTGCAGCAAAGAAAAGGTAACCTCAGTTTTGCCAAACATTTGTAACAAGGTTAATGATGTCTCCCTGAAGTGAATTCCTGTTTGCTTCTCAAGTTTACGAGCATCTAAATACTTTAATCCTTCTTAAAGCAGATGCATTTAAAAAAAAATTATATACATGTCCTCTTTTTAAGTCAAGGTAATTTCTGATATTGCCCAACCAAATATGTACAAACCAATTTTCAAAACAACAGTATGTTATCTGTATGGCAGACAAAATTGAAAGGATTTCAATTCAAATATTACTTTGAAATTACTAGTGAAGATATGAAGGAATATCCCAAGCTAACTTTAATTCTTTATTTGTATTGATAGTGTATGAATCAACATTAGAGCATGAAACAGAAGTCAGATTTCTACTGTTTACCCACTTCAGCAACAATAATCCTCAGCTCTATATAGACGAGAAGCAAGGTACATGTTTAGTGTCTGAAATTTACATAAAAAATGCCATGTTTTATAATAACTTACAGTATAGTTCTTAGTAGTTTTCTGTAGGTTCTATACACCAAGCTCCACTGACATTTCCATCTATAATTTCAAGTATTACATAACCCAGATTTCTCTGAACATAAACACAATATCTATCACCATCAGCAACCCCTCCCCAAAGGAAGGAAAAAAAAATAGTGAAAACAATGGAAATGGAAAATGGAAATGGAAATGGAAAACATTGGAAGAAGTGAAGTATTACCTTGGCTTCTGCCACTCTTTTCATTTCCACATACTTAATATCCTGCGTCTTCATCAATTTTGCCTGTTCAGGAGTCACTTCATCCTTTGGCTGCTTAACTACATGAACTCCATCCTAAAGACAGATGGAACACAGTACTTAAACTTCCATGGCACCAAGGTAAGTCTGTATTTTGTTTACTAATTTGTAAATTAAAAAACATAACTTGTCCCTTGGAGCCACAGTGTAATCCCACCTAAAGGTAGTTTCTTACCTTGAGCCGTGTGTTTATCATTTTAAAATAAAACTCATCGGGATTCTTGTCCAGAGCTTTCTTCTGAAGCGCTCTGAGGGCATTTTGCTTCTTGTGATAGTCCCTGGAAAAAAAAAAGCAAGAGCAGTTCAGTGTTTCTCCATGTCCATATTCCTTGAGGAGATGCTGAGTCCCTCAGAGCAATGCTCAGCACCGTGATAGAGCAGAAAATCTCCCTGTACCAAGCTGGACACCAACAGACTTCAACCTCAGAACTTATTCCTCAACAAAGCTGGAGATGAACGGTGTTGAGCAGCAAGTGGTGGAGGAATAACAAGAGCAGTGCTGCCCAACTGTCCAGCTTAGCCCTCCTGGACCTTCCCTGAGGTCAGCCATTAAAAACAGGAGGCAAAACTTGTAAATCTTTTATTATTTGCAGGTATAACGACGTGAGGACTTGCCACACGTCTCCCTGCCTGTGTGTGGAGGCTCCAGCCCCCGGGGGGCTCCTACCCTGTGGGCTCCCTCCCCGGGGGGCTCCCTCCCGGCTCTCCCCGACTCACTCCGCTCGCAGCTTGTAGTCCTTCTTCTTCTCCAGCAGCCCCAGCTTCTTCCGAGAGGCGGGCTGCGGGGAAAAACAGTGCAGAAAGTGAAGGAGCCGCCGACAGCAGCGAGGCCCGAGGGGCCGCACCGGGGCCCGGCGGCCCGCAGCGGGGGGATGGCGCTCACCTGGGCCCGCTCGCGGTGCTGCCGCTGCCGGGACTTGGCGGCCTTCTTGAAGGCGGCCGACATGGCGGAGAGGGGACGGGGACGGTACCGGGGGGACGGTGGCGGCGGTGGCGGCCGCGTGAGGAGCCGGAGCGGGCGGGGCAGGGCCTAGGCCGCAGGCTCCACGCGTCACGCAATGGCGGCCGCTGGCGCCGTCTCCATGGAGACAGCGGCGCCCGCCCGGGCCCCGCTGCCTCCTCCGCTGCGGGCCCAGCCCGGTCTCGGGGCTCGTTTATTGCCCCTCCTGAACTCCTCGCCCTCGGGCCGTGATGGCTGCAGCCCCCCCGGTTCTAACTCCCCGCTGCCAGGGCACCGAGCTTTGCTTCCCCACCATCACCGCCGCCACCGCCATCCCCGGTGCCCCGCAGGCGATCGGTGCCATGGGGGCGACCCCCGTGAAGGAGCCGAGCCTGGCCCGGGGAGGGCTCCGTGGGGCATCCCCCCGGTGCTGGGACCTCCCGTGCTCTCCCCGTCCTCCGCCTCCCCGGGGGGGCTCCCATAGGTTCCGTAGGGCGCACCCATGAGTGCTCCCCGCCGGTTTCAACCGGGGGCAGGGCTGCTGAGCCCACCGCCCCCCAGCACGGCTCGGCTCGGCTCGGCTCACCGCCCCTCGGCTCCGCTCCGCCCCGAGCCGGGCGGGGCTGTGCTGGGCTCCGCCGCCGGTTGGGGAGCGGTGCCGAGCCATACGGAGCCGTGCTGAGCCGTGCCGAGCCGTGCCCAGCCTGCACATCGCCGGGGCGAGCAGCGAGAGCGGCCTCGGGGCGCCGAGCAGGTGGGGAGAACCGGGGCTGGGGGGGGCTCCGAGGGGCTCCGGGGCACCGGGGGAGGACTGGGGGGTAAGGGGGGACCGAGCATCCCCGCGGGACCCTGGCTGGGTTTGTCCCTGCCCGAGGTGGGTCCTGCTCGGAGACCTTCACCGGGTTTTGCTCGAGGAAGCGCAGCGAGTGCCGTTTCCTAAAAGAAATTAAAGAAAGAAAGAAAAAAAAACATTTTTCTGCCTTTCTGCCGTGCCTCTTTCCCAGACTGTGAAGCTGCAGTGCTTAAGCTGTGTTTTATTAAAGCTCTGAAACTTTACCCGCCCAATAAACTCTGAAGTAAAGTTAAACCAAATGCGCAAACTTAGTGCAGAGAAGCGTTCAGCACGCCCTAGCGGGTTGCTGTGTGTCCAGGGAGTCCCAGGGTAGGTATGGGGTAAGGCTCCTCCAGCCTTTGCTTTTTTCTTCTTAAACAAAAGCTCAAACGTCACAGCTGGCATCTTGTGGCTTTGAAAAATAGCTCAGCATCGCTGTAAAATGTGTTTTACTGAACGCGGTTTGGTTTCAGATGGCTCTGTGCTCTCTTGCAGGTAAGGTTTTCTCTTTTGGTTTTGAGCTTTGTAGGTATTTTGCACCTGCGGTTACATTAATTGCTTTGTCTCTTTCATGAGAATGCATGGAAATGCTGGAGGTACTTCACAGTTCGCCTGGTTAAAGCCTGTTGGGAGGAATTGCTCTGCGCTGACTCAAAGCTGAAATAGATGGCATATGCTGGCGGTTACTTATCTCCTTAGTGCAGGCTTTGATACTGAGATTGCTCTACTTGGATTTGAATTCAATACATTCACTGTTTCTGTTTTGAAAACCATAAAGAAATGTTTCCAAATCAGAAAACCTATCATAGAAGCATAGGGAAAGCCACTCTGGACCAGACCTTAGGTCTGGTGACCTGGTGGCAGCACAGGTCACCTGTGGACAGTTTAGAAGTTGGGGTAAGATAGCTTTTACAGGTCCTTCTCTGACCCCTCTACCAGGTGGTAGAAATCTCTAGCTCTTCCAGCTGCCGTGAATGTGTGATTGTCAAATGATCCCTTACTGTTCACTTTTGAGAAGGATTTTCTTGGATATTTCTTCGGGAGTCTCCAAAATTTAAAAATCTGCCTTTTGAAATGAGTAATATTTTTATGATGTTCACAAAGGCGTTGAATCTGCTTAATTTCCCCAGTTTGCTTTATCAAAATGTGGTTTTACTTCCTGATGGGCAGGCTATCAGCAGGATGGCAGAAAAGGGGAAGTCTGCCATTTCTTCTGTCCTATTTTTGTGCCATTTTTTCCACTGCTCCAAGGATGCAGACCACAGGGTTTCCTCCTTCTCTTGCTAGCTTCTTCCTTAGAAGTTTTAATAGGCACAGAATTGTACTTTAGTTCTTACCCAGCTAGGACTGTAATTTTATATACTTTTAAGGCTGGTGACATAGCCTTGCCACAACTGAAGGCAGGGTGGTGCTCGGAAATATTCTGCTATGGAATTTGGGATGTCCTGTGAACAGTCCCATGGCCCCAGCTGCTGGGGCACCACTGTTGCTCCATACTGGATGTTTTTGAGGTGCCTCTCGATGGAAAACCTGGGCACCTCCCCTGCCTTGAAATACCACCCGGAGAGCTGAGCAGTGACTCGTGCGCTGAGGATCAGGCTGGTTCCTTGGTCTTGGGGAGGATGGGAGGTCACTGCCGTTCCCTCTGCAGGATTTGCAGCCATCTGCAGCACGTCTGCTGTCAGCTCGGCTTCCTGTTTACACTGCAGTTCGTTTTAGAACAGGCTCTGAAGCAGCCACGCTGGCTGAGGACACAGCCGGCAGCTGGGGGGCTCAGCTCTCCCAGGTCCTTGTGGGGAAGGAAGGCAGGAGTCTCCTTCCTGGCCCATGTTATTGCAGTTGCCCTGCTCACACACACTTTTTTTTTTTTCCTGTAGGGTAACAGCCTTGTGTGGCTGAGGACAGTGTTCAGTGGGCAATAGATTTCTGAGGGGAGCAAGCTCAGTGATGTTCTTAGAGGGTTTGCTTCTGCCAGGTCTAAAACATTAAATGATGGAGTTAGGAAAATCTCCTCAGTGGGCAAGTTTCTGGAGTTCCCAGCGCACCACTTTCAGGAGCACTTGGTTCAGTTCACAGCCAGGACTCGCGCTATTGCTTGTGCTATGAGGCGAGATGCTTTCTGCTGGGTTCCCAGTTGTAGCTCGGCTGATGCCGTTACACAGCCTGCTGTTTTCTGCAGAACCAGCAGGAAAATGGAATAAATTGGTTATTCTTAGTGCTCAAGTGGTTCCTGCTCCCCTCTCCCCAGAAGAGGACTTTTACGGTAATCACAGCAGTGATGCACAAGGTTTTCATGGTGGCCTGCTGGGGTTCTTGCTCGTGTCTGCGGGATTTTTGCTGTGCTCAGCTTGCATGAGGTCATGCTTGAAGAACCCTAATTGCATCAGGAGCCTCAGGAGAGACGTGAGTGTAAACCTTTTTGCCTCTGCCTCACCTTTCATGTCAGAAAGTTTCCATAGACAAGCATATATATTTACAGAAAACCGGGGACTGACTGGCTGCCTGGTCTGAATAGAAGCCAAACTTCTTAACTGGACAAACAGTTTCATAATTTCTGGTAATTGCTCATATAAGGAAGCCACTTCTGCTTCGGTGTTTGGTATCCCTGGTCAACATCCACTGCTCCTGCCTGTGCCCACTATCAAGCACCCGGCGTGGTCGGGCAAGAAAGCAATTTGGGTGACACTGGCTCTTGTGCTCAGCTTTCCAGCCCAGGGTGCAAGCTCGTGTCCCCTCATTCCTTACAGGACTTTGACTATTTCTGCTGATGTAGGTGTGATTTTGAGGCCCAAACTGGAAAAATGAAGGGAGATCTTCATGTTTTGCCTGTTGAAGTCGTCAGAACAAATGTAAAAGACAACAAAGAAAGAACGGCTATAACAATAGCTACCAGCTGCAGCCAGGAAAGGGAAAAGACCGATTGTTGGGGGGCAGAGAAACTTTACCAGTATTTAATCTTCAGATTACTGCCAAAAGTTTAGGATTGCTTTTAAAGGACAGGACGTTCAAATGCGAGTGCTGAGAGTTTGCAAGCGAAGGGGTTCAGCTGCACGGGCTGTGCTGGTTCCATTGGGATCTTGCCACAGTCAGATTTGGCAGCTCTGCAGCATACTCCGTCCTGTAGTTTGTTAGAGAACAGTTTGATAGTGGCATTTCTTGCGATGACTGATGTGATATGTAGTTACTGGACTTTGCCCATTAAGAAGGAGTGTGTCTTTGGCTACTGTTGGAAAGAAAAATGTGCCATTCTGGGGAGATGCAGCTGCTGAGAAAAGTCCTTGCTCTTTGTTTTTTCTCTTCCTTCCGTTTTGCACTGGTTTTGCCAGGTGTAAAATGCGATTGTCAGCAGTTTACAGGGAGGGGGAGTGTCAGTTTTCCTGTCGAAGAAAATATCAAGGGTCTGGTTGTGAAAGGAAAGGGGAAACCGAAGAATGCCACATGGCTTCCACCTTCCTGTATTTCATCCTAGCAGAATTGCCTCTGCCGAGTGACTCACTTGGTGTCTGTTGGTGTCTGTTGCTAAATGGAGAACAGTCTTAAATAATGATTCTGCCCTTACTCAACAGGAGCCTGCTGAGATGATAGTGTTACTCTGGGAGGAAACAGAAAGACATGGCTGTTAGGATTAAGCTAATCGTGTTTAAACTCTTAATCAAGAGTTATTTAAAAATGTTTTAACACAGAATCCAAGTAGCAATGCAATAAAGATCTTGAATTTTATGTTCTTGTGCTTAGTGCAATCTCACTTAGACTTTATTTAGCCTGGGTTAATCTGACTGTTAACTCCTATCATTTCTGATATGGCTCTGAATATATTACTGTAGATGGTTCCAGGTTTGCAAATTACAGAGTTCTCATATATAAAGTATTTTGAACTTCTCAAATACAAATTAAAAAAAAAAATCTTAATCAGCACCATGGATAAATATTAACTCTAGCCCCTTCTGATTGGAATCATCACTGGACAGAAGCTGGGTGATGTTTGTGCCCAGCCTGACCAGTGTCACTTCTGTTCAGAACATAAATCAGCTCCTAGCACCAGCCTGGTGGCCGATGCCAAGGACGTAATCTTAACTGCTTCTTAATTGAGTCTTGAGCATCTAAGCCGTAAGCCAAGGGAATGTGCTGCATCCAACCTGGAGAGCTGTTGGCAGCCCCTGAAGTCATAAATCCAGCTAGGGAAGAAGCTGGTGCAGGTGACTGGGCAGCTGGAGCCATACTCTGCTCTCGGGGGGGAAAGGGACCTCTGAATAGCTCAAGGAAACGCTCAGTGTTGATGGAATGGCCGCAGATCTGCTTCCCTAGTGCTTCCTTCACCACATGTTACACTTGACCCTGCCAGTGCTAAACACCAATAGGAGTCAAGTCATTGTCCCCAGTGGCAGATTAAACTGCTTGGCCATTGTTGAGAGTCCAAGATTTTCCTCTCTCACCCTGGCTAAATGACTGCTTGGATGTGCAGCCAAGGTAAACATGAGCTAATAAAAAATGTAGAGATAACAGATACAGACTAGCTGTTATGGACTAAACAGTCGTGCTGTAGCACAAAGGCATGTGGGTTTTTCTTGCTTGTTTTCTCCTTTAGCTTTTGAAGCTCAATTACCTGAAAATGAGGTTGTGCAGATCAAGTACAACCTCCTGTATAGAAGAACAGTACGTATGCGTATGCTTTAAAGAAGAAAGCAATCTCTCAGGCTGCCAAGGATCTGTGGGGCAGTCCGTCCAGCTTTTGGAGCCCTTTCTTGTATTCCCCCACAGTACATTTCTTTGTTGACAACGAGTCCATTTTCAATTGACTTTTTACTTGTTCATTTACTCGGTGCACAGCCTGTGGGGGCCATTGCTGTGAGATAACATTGAGATTAGTAGTCTGCGGGGGGGCTGCAAAGAGGTGAGGTATCTGCGTGGCTATCACAAGTGCCTGAACTTGTGATAAAGAATGAGTTTTGGAGAGGATCAAAAAAAACCTCTCTGTGTGAAACAGCCATGTAGTGCTAGGGGTTGGATTCTCCCCTGTTGAATTCCTGTGATTCCTGTTGAATGCTCTGTGATGTTACCAAAGGTGGTGTGCTGAAGTGAACAGCTGGACAGGTAGACTAATTGTTTGGACATGCATCTGTTTTAAGTGCTTGGATGCTGCTAGCATACGTAATCGCTTTGTGTCTGAAGCTGACTGAATCACCCAAGTCCTTTTTCCATGGCTTTTCTTTGCCTTCCTCTTTCTGCGGCCTGGCTTGGCATGCCTTCTGCTGTGGTGGGCCCCGTGCTCTGGCCTTCAGCCGCTTCTGCAGTGGTGATCAAAAGGTTCTAGAGAGACTGAGGGCTGCGAGAGTGATATGACATTAAAGGATTACAGGCTGCTGGGCAATAATTACCATAAACGATGCAGACAAGTCCAGAGCTAGGAGCAGCTTTTCCTCTTTCATCCCAAGCCAGTCATGGCTCATGCTGACAGCACACCTGGAAATGAGGTAATTGAATCCTCTGCCCACATTGTTCAGATTAGCTGGGGCTTGGGCACAGGCACAGTGTGTGTTTGCTGTGCTCCTGGGCAACCTTTGTTCTCCTGCAGCAAGGAAGTCTTACTGCTGAAATGAGACCAGACAGGGTGCTTCTTTTCCTCTCCTGGGAAAAGCACTCCTAAGCCACCTGTGGTGTGACTTTCCTGAGAAATACCCTTTCCAGATGTGGAGATCTTGCTTCTATTGAAGTCTGAGGCGGAAATACTTCCAGTGCTGCCTGAACATGTTATTTAGGTCAATTGGAAGGAAGATGGCAATGTGAATCAGAAAAGGGGTTGGAAAAGGAGGGAGGTCATTAGGTAGTGCCTTGACTTCCCCTGCCAATGCAGGATTTTTCTCTGCTGGTGTTAGAGATCACATTTGTTGTCTTCCGTGCTCTCTGTATGCTCCTGCAACTGTGAGTAACTGGGCTGGAAATAGAAGACCTCAAACAAAAGCCTTGCCTTTATCTCTCTGCATCAGTGTATCTCTTTCCTGATGTACTAACTAATCTCTCTCTGAAATGGAGAGAGAAAGCAAGGTCTCCTTATTCCTCTGGAAAACAAGCTACATCAGAATAATCGCTCTGACAACATCCATTTTGGGTGAATGAGTCTCCAGAAGATGCTTTTGTGGAGGCACAGTCATCGCATTTTTGTGGCGACAGCTCACTGGTGGCGAGCTGGCAGGAGCAGCTCGGGTGATTTTCCCCCCAGGTAAGTGGCACCGAAGGGCACAGGGACTAAAGCAAAGCCAACAGCCTGAGTGTGTTGGGTCGGCTGTTGGGCTGAAGGGATGTCAGTGATGGTGGGAAACCTAAAAACGGCCTGCATGGGCAGGGCTTCGCTGAGCGCTTAGTTTCCCTTCCCAGAGGAAGCAGCCTGAATTTACCCATTGCTCTGTAGAGACCTGTAGGCTAAAACAAATTATTCTTACGCAGTAGAAAACACTGGGACCAGCTTAACTGATGAAGCAATTTGCCAGCATTTAGCCTCAAGGTCCCTAGTCCCTGAGGGCTTTCCAGCATAATGACTTGAGCTGGTTTCCCAGAAAGATTCTCTTGAATATGTGCTGTTGGCAATACTCGGGCTTATTACTGGCCTTTTTATTTTTCCAAGAGCCAGCTCTTGTTAGCTTCGTTCTCACAGTATTGTTTTTTTTCTAGAAGAAGCTTTTGCTGGCTCTTCCAAACTATCACATGGGAATTGCTTACTAGCTTAGATTTATTTTTTTTTGTTTTGACCCAAAGCTGCGCTTCACTCCCCTCTGTAACACTGCCAACATCATTTCCAGTCTCTTTTAAGCATGTGTTTTGCAATAATATCTAAACTCTTGGCTCCAAATAACCGCCTTACAGAGAGATTCGTATCTTTAACAAAGGAATTGAGAAGCTAATAGTGAGAACAAAAGCAATATCTTGAGAGCCTTTAAGCCTATCCTGACCTTTCCCAAAGGCCTTCAGCCCAGGCTTCTGCATCTAGCTAGCAGATGGCAGAAATTGGGGTGGCCTTTGGTCGGTTTGCATAGTCCTCTGCCCCGTGCCTGCGTCTGCTGGAGATGTGCGCTGCACGTTGTTGCCATCTGGGTTTGAGTTGCTATTCTTACGATCTCCAGGGAGCCTTCTCCAGCAGAGCTCATCTCTGATGGAAGTCCTCTTTGGCTGACCTCGCGCTGGGGCTCGCATTAGCAGTGTGGATTTTTGAGATGTGACATCAGCATTCTTCGTAGGAAGAAAGCTGGCTTGGGAGATGTTTTGTCACGGCTGGGAAAAGATGGTGTGCTGCTTGCCAGCTGGGCTCTCCAGGTATCCAGCTGGGTACCTGGCATTAAACTAGATAGTGAGGAGATCAACGTTAATGTTTTCAAAACTACAGGAGAAACAGCTACAGGAATGCAAAGTCCTTCACAAAACCAACTGAAGAACTGGCTTTTTGCAGTTGGCTGAATGATCCTTGAAGGTCCCTTCCAACTGAACTGTTGTATTCTTTGCTTTAGATGGTGAGAAAACTTGGACGTCTAGGGGGGAAGGAAGTTTTGCAGAGCCAGTCAGGAAAGTAGCAGCAGAGCTGGAAGCATACACCGTATCTTCTGGCATTAAAAAGCTCCTCCTTGGTTTGTGTCAGTGCGTGGCTGGGAGGCTGTGTCTGATCTGCAGCAATAAGCTTTAATGGTTAGAAAATTGGCATCTTTGTGAGTGAAATTTCTCAAGTTAGCACATTGCTCAATTTGGGTTGCAGGTGAGTTGAGAGAAAAGTTGCAGTTGCTCCATGTGTTTTTGTTGCTTGTTTCTATCCCCAGTGATTCTTGTTTGGTGTTGCAGTAATAGCACAGATCTGGAGGTTGCATATTTCACTTAAATTAGTGCAAAATGGCTCTGGGGCAGTTTCTGCTCGGGAATCTTTACTGTTGTCCTCATAAATATAAAGCCTGATGTACCAGACTAAAATAATGCAATTGGAATGGATTCTCTGTGTTTCCTAATCCCTCTGAACTGTGATTCTTAAAACTTGTATGCATTCTGTCACACTGGCAGAATGAGGACTCCAAGAGGTGTGAATAACAGCCCTTGGCAGTGCTGTTTACCAAAGTTGAAGCTCAGTTGGGTCCTGGATGTTCTGACCTGCCCAAGTCACAGGTCGTCCATTCGCACCAGTTGCTGTCGTGTCTGGCAGAATTTCCAGCATTGCTTTTTAAAGGCTTTGTTATGCAGGGACAAAAAACGGGTCAGAAGATTCACATGCTCCGTGAGGATCCTTTCCTGATGTTATGTGCTGTGTAGCCACTTCTCCAAGCTCTTTCCAGCTGGCCTCACCTCTGTGCTGTCCCAAGGGTTTTACCTTTATTGCATGAGGGAGCCCGAGGCTGTGGTGTTCTCTTTCTCTCATCCTTTGGCAGGGCGGGAGGTTGGGATGTGCTGAACCTGGAGCTGGGTCTCAAAATGGCAATGAAGATGACTAACAAGTGGCCAATTCAAGAGAGGGGAGAGCTGGGGGGGGGTCCTGGCAGGAGGCAGTGTCTTTATCTGCGTCTACATAAATGGTCCGATTTTCAGAGGAGCTGAGGGCTGACTTTCAAACAAAAGGTGCTTGGTGTTCCTGCAGCTGAGATGCCAAGACACCCACAGGCTGCCAAATACCAAAACAAGACAACAACAAACCCCAAATGCCTCCTGACCTCTGTTCTGAAGCTTTAAGTGCTCTGGCTCGGACAAGCAGCCGCTCAGGTGTGGACGGGCCCTCAGGCTGCGCTATCCCGTGGGGAGGCCACGTCCTGTACTGTGTGCTCAGAGGCCTGCGTTCACTTCTAAATCCCAATTCTCTGTGCTTCTGACACTTTGTGATGGATTGCCGAGCACTGAAACACCAGCAGCCGTTTGTCTTCGGCTCCCTCCTGCCTCTTTCAGCCCATCCTCAGTGAAAAGCCTCGCTCTTTCCTCAGCCTCTTGAACTCGCCAGCTGTGTGCTGCTAGGAGCTCGCTTGAGGCTCCTTTTGATACCAAATCCCAGCAGAATTCGTGGGACGGACCCGAGGAGGCTGCTCTCCACGTCTGTCCTGCTGTCCCTTTGTCCTGGTGTGAGGGACGCCCGCCTTCTGCACGCCGGCCAGCCCTCGCTCGGCCGGGCTCTGAAGCAATCTTAGCGGAGTTAGACCTGGCAGATGGAGGCCTCTTACCTCACTCCACAAAAATGCTTTGTTATTGAGAAAATGGAAACTGTCTGAGGTTTGGGAGCTGAATAGAGTCATTGGTGTCTGTTTTAACCGCAGTTTGGTGGTGGTTGCTGAAAGTTCCCCTCGCTGAGCAGTACCCTTTCCTACACCCATAATCTTCAAGTCATCGGAGAGCTGCAATGATTTAACTCATTAGCTGAGCAAACGCTGAATACTGTTGCATACTCTGCAGAAACTTCACTAAAACCTCAGCATCTTCCAGCAAAAGAAACTTGGCTGGCCAATACATAACCCTTTGCAAACTGTTGCCCAGAAAAGTGATCCCCGTGTGTACTAAGCCGAATTCATCTCTCTTTTAAGATCTTAGCAGTGCCCTTGTTTACTTGATTTTTTTAAAAAGCATTAAGATTATGCGGGAGCTTTTTGGGGAGAAAAGGCATGCATGAAGGCTTGTGTCTTGTAATTCCATAACACGGGTATCTGAATCCCAGTTCTGAAGAGAAGTTTCCTTTCATCAGTGATTTTTAAAAGTAGATTTCGGCACTGGGAACTTGGGAGCGTAGGAGAAAAAAATATATAAAAGTAGGGATTAAGCTGTTTGCAAGCTGGTTTTCATATTGCTCTGAATGACTTGGGTTAGTCAATATAGAATAGCATTAACCTAAATTCAAGATTTGTTTTAGTTAACAGATATTTGTATGCATTTGTGAAACTGGTATCTAATACCTCCTGCAGAGAAGATTGCTTAAGCATTATTCACCAAGCACCCTAAGAGAACTGAAAGAAGCAGTGTTAGAGTTTTGGAAATAAAATGAGCACTTTATTTATGTGTTTTTAAACTAATGAATCTTAGCAGGCCAAACGAATGTCTTCCAGCTGCTACAGATGTTTTTTACATGACTAAATATTTTGGTGCATAGAAAAACCTAGAATACTTGAACCACAAGATATTAAATATTTAATTATTACCCTGGAATGTAAATATGGTCTTGATATTTTGAATTTGCTTACCTAAATTTCAAGTGCTTACTTACAAACTCCTCAATTAATATGGTTCTTATCTTGTTATCCGGGAAGAAGAGTGACTACTCAGCATCTCTCCAAATGTCTTTAAATATCAGAGTGGGTTTTAGTTACAGTAATTTGCTTAACTGGAGAAATCATCCCAGCTGTCTCAGGCAGAACCCAGGATCAGTATTTTAGCTGTAATGACCTGTTTCCGTTCTAGATCCCTGCTTTCTGTGGGTTTACAGTGTGACCGTAAAAATCCTTTCCAGACTGAGCTCTGGCTCCAGAAGTCTCTGGGAGAATTTTTAACATAAAATGCAAATTGTAGAAACAATTAGCAGTTGATTTTTCAAACCGTATTTTACCAGATTGTAGCCCACTCTGGACATGTGTTGTTCCTGTAACTCTAAGGCAACCTTATTTCTCGAATGATCCAAGCCCACAGGATTTCCCTCATGTGAGTATATTAGAGGTTAGGTAATTTCTGCTGCTGTTCAGATGGTGGCTGCAAATCATGCCCTTTTCCACGAAAACGGTGTATGTACTAGCTCGGTACTGCTGGGGAGAAATGTCGGTTTTGTTTTAGCTCTTCTAATGAAACAAAAGAAATTGTATAATAATACAAATGTCTATCTGGAAGGCATAACCAGCATGGCTGACGGCAAAAAATTCCTCTTTGAGGTCTGCAGCTGATGGCAGTATTCCTAGACAGTGCTTAGGGTGTGAGGATGGTGAAAAATCAAGCAGCAGCAGATCCTGAACTGTCTCTGTGACCAAGCACTATTGTCAGAGTCGTGATCCCAAGTACTAGCTTAAACTGCTGGCTTTTGCCAGGCTTTTGACTTCCTTGGAATTCCACCGCCCTCATTTAAGGCAGAAATGGCTTTTTCTGTTCTCAAGAATTAACAATTTGAACTGGGACGTAGCTCTGGGTGCTCCACTGCAGTGTTGCCCTCCAGCTTTTCACTTCGAAAGCCCAAAGTTTCAACACCAGCAGCAACTAGCAAAGGCACAGTGTTACTTGGGTGAAAGATCTAGGGTCCAGATGAACTGTACATTGCAACTGCACAGTACCGGGTCTGTCCGCCTCTTCTTTTCTTTCTCCCCAGCTTCTCACAAAGGGTTCAGTTTGCGAGATCTGTTTGGACATAGGGCTGTAGCATGCATGAGTGGGCGTCAAAGTTTCCAGGCTGCTGCATCTCAGAAGGAGAAAGAAGCTTTCTGGCTTCAGTGCTGGCCAGGGACACGGATCTTGGTTCCATTTTTAGCTCTGCCAGGTTTGCCCTGTGCCAAAATCCTCCGAGGTGCAAATCCCAGGAGGGAGATGAAATAACTCCCTGCCCTGCAGGTGTTGTAAGGGTAAGTAGTGTTTCTGCTGGTGGCAGCTGTTAGGGAATCGATGAAGCAAAAATCCTGTGAGATGTACGGGATGTCAGGTTTGTGGAAACTGAACACTCTATGTTTATGGTCTTGCACTGGATCATCATATATGTTTGTGTTGTTGGCAATAGGGAGTCAAGGAGCTAAAGTACTTTCTAAAGAAAGCAAGCTAATCTTCAGTTCGTGTCTTGGGTGAGTATTATTTATTACCTGCCTCTTTTCCAAGCACGTAGAAATTTTCAGAGAGAAATGGAAGCTATTAAATTTTAAGGCATGTCAGTGGCTACCTTTAACTCAGTAAACACTTTTCTACCAAGAAAATTGCTGTGATGGCTAAATCAGAGGGATCTGGACTATGTGGGGTAATAGATGTACTTACTAAAGAGTCATTAGTAGCAGAAAGTACGCAGTGTTGCATCTAACTCAGCCAAGAGAACTTTTATTTCTAGTATTTCTCAACCCCGTGCAAACATCATGTAACTCACGGGAAGATTAATTCTGGCCCATTGGGCTTGTATAGAAGGCTTGGATGTGTTGCTTTTGGAGAGCCCAAAGAGCTGTATGTGGAAAATCACAAACGCACTTCGGGTTGGGGAAGGAGTCGGACCGTAAGCAGAATGCATCGTGCTTCATGCTCCGAAACAATGACTCAACCAAGGAATGATGAAATGTGTGTTTTCAAATCCTTGATAGCTTTAATTTTAGAAGAAGAGGCAGAGCAGAACTCTGAATAAGTAGGGAAAAGGGCAGTTTAGACGTTTTGAATAATTGTGCCCCAGACTGGGCTGTTGGAATAACACCGACCCTTTCCAGTGGAAGTTTGGCTGCTCGCTTCGTTAGCACCTGGCTTGGGAAATCAGGCTAATAATGGTGTTTGTTAGCATTTGACTTTCTGTTAGGAGTGTTGCTTGGTTGTTCTTTTCTATTGTCAGGTCATTGAGAAATAAAGAGAGTTTGGAAGTGAGTTTTATCTAACAAACTGGAATCAGGGATTCCTGCGCCTCTCGTGAAAAGTTGGAGTAACTCAGATCGTACGAGTCCAATTTCCAGTCACAAGCAATGAAATTTGAACCCGCGTAGGAAATGCAATCCCTGTGCTGATGTCACCCTCTGGTTTATGATGTGACTGCTTTTGTTTCTGGGCAAGCACTCGAGCGTTTTGCTGGCGAAGCGCTGATTTACTAGCGAGAGCCCCTCGCTCGCCGCACCTGCTCTGGCTGTCTGCGGTGGGAGTCAGCCGCAGAGCCGCCCTCGCGCTGCTGCTGCTCCTCCTGGGCTGGGATTTGGGCTGATCCATCGCGGCCAGCAATGCAAGGTAACAGAACCGCTCTGAGGCTTCGCTTCCCTGCGTTCACCAGTTTGGGGCAAATAGTCGGTGAATAGATCGGGTTGGGTCTGGTGGGTTGGGGGAGCAGAGGAGGGGTGTTCAGGTGTTGGTGTTTTCTTGTTGCAGGGAAGCCCGGGATCTCCAAGCTGTAGGAACGTGCAAAGAGCTTTGGAAACTCCTTAAATCTAGGCAGAGATTTGCTGTTGCTTCCTTTGGTGAATGAGTGTGGGGCATTGCCTCTGCAGCTAAGAAATGGGGCTTTGCTTCGTGTCCTCTGCTTCAGGGGCTGAAACAACTCTTCTTGGTCTTTACATGAAATTCTTGGTGAGAGGGGCTTCTGAAAGTTATGCTTCTGACCTTTCTGTTCTGTTGTTATCTGTGGCAAATCTGTTCCACCTTGTTCTCCTCGTATATCTCAGACTTAAATCAGAGGATGAGGTTCTGTGAATGAGCCGCAGGCCTGGAGCAGGGGCTTTCTGCTGTTGTTACTTATTGTTCATGGGTGCTTTTGTGTGTGAAGGAGCACTCCTCATCTCTTCTTGAGTTTTCGGGTGGTCAGCACGTGTGCTTTGTCCTGCCACCTGCCAGCAGCAGCGCTCGGGGTTGTGCAGGCTGAAGCCAGTGTGGTGGGCACTAATTCTGAGTTGGGCTCATCCAGGTATTGGAAACTTTGTGTTTAGCTGCATGACACAAAGGCACTCACACCTGATTCTGTGACCATTTGTGCCCATGTAGTCTTCTGGACGTGGCAAGTTTTCCCTTTCATAGGTACCACCAAAGACTCTGTGCCTCCAACTATTGCAGCAGGGCAGAAGCTGGAAAGCTTGTTGCTTTCTGCAAATTTCCTTTTGGTGCGTGCGATGACATGTTCCTTGGAGATTTTATGTAAAATACGTGATAATTACAAGCGATGGTTTCTGTAATTTAAGATGTACAATAATTAAGATAAATTTGTAAAGGTTTCAGCAAGAATTTACCAAGGAGACTTGACTGCATGACCAGGGCTGTGTGCTAAACCCAAGTGGCACCCGAGGAGCAGATCACCTAGCAGAGAAATCGTTAGCCCCAGAAGACAGAAACTTGGTTCACGTCTGCGTTGGCAAGACAGTGGCTCAACGAGATCTTCCTCTTCCTATGGCCCCTGCCTGACTCCTCTCTGGAGGGCTCAGCTGCTGTCCTTGGAGAGCTCTGCCTTTTTGCTGGACGGCTGCAGCTGGCTCACGCAGCATCTCCCAGGCAACAGGGGATCCTAGTTGTGTTTCGGGCCACGAGCGAGCAGTTCTCGGGACGGTAACCTGAGACAATTTGCCTTTGCCAGGATTCAGTCCTTCCCCAGATTTAGAAGCGCTCACATGCTGCGGGTTACAGGGCTGTAATTGCCTTTGCTCTGCAAGGGACACCAGCAGCTGTAAAAAGGACTCCAGGCAGAGGCTGCCCTTATTTCTCATTACAATATCCTGCAGAGGCAAAGGGGCCCACGGTTGGTGATCAGACAGCGGGAAGGCAGCTGCATGGCACACGAGTGACATGGCAATGTCTCCCGGGCACCTTGCTGACTTCGGCTTCGCTCTGTTGATTTTGCATGCAGGTGGAG
Organism: Anas acuta; assembly: GCF_963932015.1. Lineage (NCBI taxonomy): Eukaryota > Metazoa > Chordata > Aves > Anseriformes > Anatidae > Anas > Anas acuta. Next base: position 5,324,809 of record NC_088999.1, read on the forward strand.
AGCCCTGAAAGGGCAAAACTGCAGGGGTCACGGTGCAGGCTCCCTTCCTCTGATGTTAACTACAAATGCTGGGGTTTGGGAGACAAAGGATTCAACTGAAAAAGGGAATATTTTGACCAAATTTGGTGAGAAAATTCACATTGCCCTTTAAGTAATAGGCACGCATTAAATAAAACGTGTCTGTTTTACGTGGCTTTTCCTGCTCCTGTAAGTCAAAGTTACTCTGTTTACTAAAACAAGAAAAAAAGCACACAACAAATTGATATTGAGCTGACCCTTAATCAAGAAAAGAGCTGCCAGGCTTTCTGGAGGGGGCAGTTAATAGGGGATGGGGCTCAGCACACACAGGTTTGCTTTTCAGTGTGTGTGCACCGTGACTGCACGTGTCCTGGCAGTCTGTCCACAAGCCCCTGAGCGTGCTTGCTTAGAAGCAAGCTCGAAGCAGCCCCTCGATTGCCTCTGTGTGCAAAACAGAGGTGTAATCCTGTAAGTACCTTTTAGTCAGGCACTACAAACGGCTTTGTGAACACCAATTTAAATGATTTATCTGCTCAGAAATAAGAGTGGCTTAAGCCTCAATTTAAAAAAAAAGAAAAAAAAGCAGCTGTCTCTGAGGGAAGCAAAAGGAAAAACTACAGCATAAGGCTAGAATTGTAAGAACTTCAGGGAAAGAAAGCAGGATTCTTTTATTTTGTAGTGATATCTGTGCTGAGATGCACTGACCCTCAAAGCTGGCAACTAGAGCAGTCAGATTCTTTTTTCTGCGCGGAGGCTGCGATGTCTGTTTGAATTGCAAGATCCTTGTGTGCTGGGCAGATCTAAGACGAAGGTAAATTGGCTGCAGCACGCACTTAGTCATTTCCTGCCAAGCTTTCATGTTTGAATTCTCGTGTACTGCCTATGACCTTTATTTCATGGGGCGAAAAGAGATTTTGAAACCTTATTGCCGGAGCCCTCGGCTCGTGCAGCTGGCTGAGCCGTCAGGCATTTGTACGGCCACGGACCAAGTGCTGGGGTTTCTGGGCATAAATCAGCTCAGTCCAAAATTAAACTTTCATTGCTTAGATAATAATCCTAACAACATGCCTGCTCTCCGGGACTCCCTTTTTGTTTCTGTCACAGCCAGGGCATTGCACAGATCTCCCCGGGTTGCCGCATTTGGAAGATTTAGGACGTCCTGGGCTCCGAGCAGCGCAGCGCTCTGGGGTTTGTGGCGTGAGCGTGTTTTCCTGTTTGCTCTTTGTGGGCACGTTTGTTATATGGTTGCTTTGTGGAGGGGGCCCTGTTCCTCGTGCAGGGCTGTAATCACGGCGATGTGCGGTGGGATGAGGCTGCAGAGCACAGAGCAAGAACAACACGCTGCAGCAGGGCGGTAACATGAGGCCCCGTGCACACAGCTCGCAGTTTCACGTGCACTTATATATACTCCCTTCATGACTTTCTTGGTGAACCCTCATCCAGTTACGGTCCCTTCCCACCACCTTTTCTTGTCCATCACTTTCTAATGACAAGGGCAAAGAAGGTTCACAGATAAACTAATCCACCTCTAAGCAACAGGCACTTTCCAGATTAGCTCCTGCCGAGACCTGGTATGAAACCTGGGCCCTGGAGGCCAGCCACTGCCCATTAATTTGTTTTGTATGGTCGATGGCTATCTTTAGGGTTTGTTTGCTTTCTTGCATTACTGTTTGTTGCCAGTAGGATGATGGCTATGAACGTATGGTGTCCTCAATATATCTGAAAGGTTTATTCAGCCAAGCGCAATAAACGCGTTCCTTACTCTCGTCCGGCTTTCTAGTTGAAAAAGGGAAAACAAGGAAACTTGTGGATTTGCCAGTGGCAGGCTCTGTTTTGCTGGTGCTGTTGAGGCTCCCCGGGCAGATGGGAGTTGTGACCGCTCCCGTGCTGGGAGTTTTGTGCCCAACGCTGGCAGTGCTGCTGCTGAGCTGGTGCAATGCGCACCGGCTGTGTCACAGACGAGGAAATCCCAAAGCTCAATATGCACATTTTTGATATCAGTTACCGTCACATATCCTTCCCTTAAATGCAACGAGGGGAGAAGGGAGCAGGAGTGCTGAAACCAGTTGCATGCTTGCTCCGTTTGAAGAACTGCTGCAAACCACTGCCACTTCCCCAGGGCACGAGTCCCCGCTGCTCTGACCGCACCAAAGCTCCCGCGCTCGGTCACGCTCCCTAAAACTTGGCTCCGGCACCTTTCTTCCAATTATGGTCACCCTGGCCATGTCTGCAGCTGCTGCCCTGCAGCCGGTCACCAGCTTCAGCAGCGGTGTTTGGTTTGTTGCAAGCTGCTGCTGCCAGCAGCTCCTCCTGCTCGCTCGGTGTTGCGCAGGGCAGGGGAAGGTACCTGCGGCGGGGAGCTCGGGCCAGGCTCTCCTCTCCCACACCTCTTGGGAGACCTGCCAGAATCTCTTCTGGCACCTTCTGAAGCCACCATCTGGCAAACGAGACTCGATTTGGCTGGGGAGAAGTTTCTGTGTTCCTATCGAACTCCTTTGCTCTTGGACTCCCTTCCTGGAGTGAAGTGGGCAGCTTGCAGCGCGACGGGTCCGAGCTGCCCAAGTGCTTTCCACTCCTGACTTCCTGCTGCCTGTGCAGAATTTGCTTACTTTGTATATGACTTTAAATCAAATTAACAGCCAATCTCTTAAACAAAACTCAGTCTTCATGTCAGCAGAGTGACAAGGCATGAGTGTTCTGAACGCAGCCCAACAGCTCTGCTCTGGTAGCTGTGCCCTCAGCCCAACACCATCTGAAGAGGCAGGATTTTATTCAGGACCATTTTCAGGGCCATTAGTTTGTTCTAATACAATTAGAACTGTACTACTAAACACCTGTAAGGATTAATTAACTATTCATGACCATTAATTAATCCTTACAGGTGTTTAGTAATACACTTCTAGCTCTGAAATTGTTCTCTCCTTTCTTCCTGGGCAGAGTTTTTCATTTTCTGGTTGTGTAGAAGGGACTCTCAAGCCTCCTTCTTCAACCCTGGTAGAATTAACTTTCCCCAAAGAAAATAAGCCTGGAGGAAAGGCTGAACGGGATGTTGCCTGTCGCCTCGTCAGCCTGCTCTGCTGTCCCTGCTCAGGTTTTGGAAGGTGGGCAGAGGCAGTGAGGGTGGGCACCCCCGGGAAGCCTGGTGTTTCTCACTGGGATGGGTCTTCTCTTTCCCTGACCCCAAAGCCCAGGTCTCCGTGCTCAGCCCTGTGGTTGCTTTGCCTCGTGGCTGGGCTGAGTGGATCTGCTCCGATAGGAACGAGCTGGGGAGGAGAGGGACAGAAGTAGCTCAAAAACAAGTGCAAAACAAGGTCCCGGCCCTGAGAAATTGCAGTTTGAATCTCAGATGGGCAATCCCGCCTGCTTTTCCACCGTGGTATGGAAAGTTGGAATCCCTTGCAAATGTGGCCTCGTTAAAGAGGTTCTTTCTTTAAAGGACAAATGTCCCAGTGTGTACAAACACCAGCTCGGAGCTTTGTCCCATTACCTTGTATGGGGATGCTGCTTTGTGAGAGCCTGACTTGCTAGCAGCAGGTTTCCTTTCACACAGGAAAAGTTTTGTTTTCTGTGCCCTTATCTTTGGAGAAAGAACGAGGAATTTACTACCAGGGGATAAAGGTCTACGAACTCGTTCGTGTTTTGAAACCAGAGTTTTGGAGTTCCTAAGGACCCTGCTCTTCCTGACAGCCCCACCACGTCCCATCCGTGGGCACGGCAGCTCGCTTCTGGGGGTACCGAGGTTTTGGCAGACCTGGCCAGGTCTGCTGGAAAGTCTGGAAGCACCTCAGGGCCAAAACTATCCCCGTGTGCAGGTTGCTGACTCGGCGTGCAGTCTCTCTGAAGTTTGTCGACTGGGTAATTCAGAAATTTAATGTAAACTTTAAGAAATCGTTGCTGCTTTCCAGGTCTTTTGAGTGTATCTGGTCGGGCAGATACCAGCAAATACTTAGACAGGTCATTTTGCTCCCAGAATTTGCTTCTGGCTGGTGTTGCAAGGAAGTGTGAAAGCACAGGAGGGAGCCTGACCTCCTGGAGACGGTGCCAAGCTCCTGCAAGCTGCGGAGATGCCTCTGCTGTAGCTGGCTGCGAGGTGACCTCCTGTGTCCCTTCTCCACTTCCATGGAACGATGCTGATAAGGACAATAAAAATTGGCATGCACAGCGTGCCACGTCAGTAACGTATAAAATGACACAGGTGCTTCCTTTCTGGTGTTGGAGGCAGGGGCACCTCTTGTGCCTACCAGCGTCGGGCTTTCACTTTCCAAGGTCTGCTCCTCACATTGCATGCCTAACCTCACTCTTCAGCCTCCTGTCTTTTTGGGGGGCTGCGTTTAGGCAGGATCGGGCCCCGTGCACCCTCCTGGCACCCTCCTGCTGCCTGTAGGCAGTGTGGCACAGCAGTGGTGGCCGTCCCCTGCACCACGGGGTCATTGCCACCGCTGAGCTGGGGCTGGGCGCGATGTCCCAGACGCAGCTGCGCAGTGGGATCCTCTGGGCAGCGGGGGCTGCCAGTGCCTGAGAGTTTCTGGTAAGATCAAACTTGGTTGGGGATGGTTGAGCTTCTAGCTCTTATCTTAATCTGTATCTCGATGTGCGGGGGCGAGCCCGTGGGCTGTGGTTTGGCACTTTGAGTGGAGGGCATCCCAGATATTTTCTGAACGCTCAGAAACCTCAGTTTGCCCTCCTAAGGCTGTAGTAAAATGCAACAATTGAAGCCAGCCTCGTGCCTTCTCAGCTGCCTTCGCAGTTTCTGCTGCTGCTTCCTCTCCAAGTCTCAGAAGCTGCATGCCATGCCGAGGGAAGGATTCTGCCAACACTTTTCCATGTGCAGCACAGGGTGCAGCCGTCTCCATCGACCTGCAGCAGAGCCCAGAGCAGCCCACGAGAGCCCAGGGCAGGCGATGGGTCCCCCTGTGCCAGGGGAAGCTACGACACTGCAGTTCTGTTGGGCACAGCTGTGTGCCATGCGCCCGGCTGAGCCTTTTCTCTCCTGCCTCCCTGCAGGCACTCTGCTCCTCGCCGCCGTGCCCTTGGGCTGCCTGTGGGGCTGGAAGGGAGCTCAGAGGTGCAGCCGCAGGCAGGAAATGACTCAGGGGTGCTCGGAGCAGGCGGGGAAGGCTTGGTGCAACAGCACTGCCAACGGGCAGGCTGGATCCGGCTGCCTTACCTTGGCAAAATGCTCGGCACCGTCCTGGCAAGCTTCCCCCAACCTCTCACCTGGAAGCTGCAGGCGGGGATGTTGTGCCCGCCGTGCCAGGCTTGCAGCTCGTGGGGTTGGGAGCAGGGCGAGGGGGCAAATGGGGAGGTTGTGGTGCAAGGAGGAGCAGGGGAGCTGGCCCCACGCTGTCCTATAAAGCTGCAGAAGCGGTGTCAGGGCAGGGGAAGGTTTTTGGTTCGCAGCAGAACGCAGGGGCCAGCGCCGCTCCCCTGAGCGAGCAGCTGGTTTCCCTTTTAGGGTCGGCGAGAGGCAGAAACAATTTCGCACAGATTCCAGGACCCGGAATGGTTCTGGAAAGCCAGCAGGAACAAAAAGCGTTCTTCCCCTCTTCTGACCTTGAAGCACGCCCAGGACCGTCTTTCAAAGCCTCCTCCCTGGACAGTTTCGTCCTTACATGGGGAGCCTGGCCCGCAGCGCCGCGCCTCGCCGGCCACGTGTCTGTTTAGGTGTGAAGTGAGACTGCACAAGGGGGAGGCGAGGATAGGCAGGAGCCTGACACACAGAGCCAAAGACAGGTCTATTCCTGTGCCCTGGAAAGATTAAGTGTTTCCTTTGGAATAGCCTCGTGCGCTCGGGTGGCTTCGTGGACGTGACCTGACAGCGACCGCGGGGTGCTCGGGCTGAAGGAGCTCCTGGTAGTGGGAACGGCCTCCGAAGGCTGATCAAACTCTGAAGGGTTCACAGAAAGCCTGGCCCTGGCCCTATTCTTTGCATAACAGGACCCCGGTTCGTAGACTTTAATGTCACGATATCCCGGGACTGTCGCTAAGCCTCTGCTGTCCCGCCGCAGCGTTACGGGCACGCTGCTCTCTAATTAGAAAGTGGCCTCTGCTGCGTGTCCTTGGCGGATCGCTGACCTTTCTCAGACGTGAAGTTATTCTGAGCCCTGTTCCAGACTGATCAGGTTTGCATCCCGGAGCACTCTGAATGTTGTTTGCGAGAGGAGCTCTTGTTGCCAAAGCTGTTTGTTCCTGGGCACAGGAGAGGAACCGAACTTCCTTCCCTCCGTGAGCACGGCTATATCGGTCAGGAGGAACGGGCAGGCAGCTGGCAAGCAGATATTTGGTGGTATTTTTGCCCTTGGACAATGAGACAGCTGCGAGAACATCCCGTGTCCAGCTCCACCGTCCCCACGTGCGACGGACCTGGTCCTGCAGGCACCGCGCTTGTCCTGCGACAGGCAAACAAAAGCTCCCTTTGCAGCTGGAATCCCCTCGTTTTGGGCAACTCCTTGGCTAGCAGTGGAAGGCATCACGTAGTCAGCCTGTGTTTACAGGGTGGTGCAGGCTGCAGAGTATGAGCACACGCTAATTAGCACACATAGTGGCTGCCTATATTTAGAAGTGCCTGCTAAATCTGAGCATCAATTAAAGTTTTGTTTTTAAACGACGTTTGAAAAACTCCACCTCTTTTCTTCATGAAAGGAGACAATTTCCAAGTCCCCGATTCGTAAGAATTATGGGCTTTTTACAACTCCTTTGCTCTCTTTCTTTCCTCTCCCCTTCGCCATGAACTTGGTCCCCAGCGGTGCCGTGCCCGCGGGGGTGAAGATGCAGTTTGCTTTGGCATGGGGCAGGGGTTTGACAGTGCATGCGCGACCAGAACAAAGGGAGCAAACAGATTGCTTCCTCACAGCTTATCTAATGCAAATAACTCCGATCAAACTTCCTGGGGCTGGTCTTTATTCTCTGGAAAGGGCATCGTGGAGTCCGATCCCGTGTGCTCTCACGGCAGCCCCAGCCATGCGATGCTCAGTGCTGGCTCCTGACAGTCCCTGCACCCCCAGCCTGCTCAGGCTCTGGGGCTGGGCCAGCTGGGACCAACAGGGACAGTCTGATTTGGGGGAAAATCCACTCAAAGCAGGGGTGAGCACAGCCCAGGAGGAGCTGGATGGCAGCAATACCCTGCGGAGCAGCCCTTTGCTCCCAGTGCACCCAGTTCTCCCAGTTCAGGGGCTTCAGCAGGCGTCCTGCCAGCACGGTGTGGCTTCAGACGATGCTTTAGGGTCTAACCAGGGATATCATTTTCAGAGGGTTCGTCTGGTTTTCTCTCAATCCTCTATGTCTGCTCGGTACCCTGCAGCAAAGGCAGCACCCGGTGGCACCCACGGTGCTGCCCCGGTGCTCGTGGTGGGTGCCAGCTGGCGGTGGCAGAGCAGGGGCTGGCACTGAGAGCAGCCGGGATGACAAACAGCATTTGGGATTGAAATGTTCCTGTCCTGTCACTTTTGTTTTTAAGCCCTCTTTTGGTCACAGCACTCACTCAGCTGCCAGGGGGGAGCGGGGTCGTGCTGCAGGGACGCTGTTGGTGCACCCGCTACTCGCCTGGGGCTTGCTGGGTGGCACTGGGTGCCGAGGGTACGTGTGGGGCTGGGGGCCGGGGCACTTTTGGGGCAGCAGCACCTGCCTCAGCACAGCGGGTCGGGGCTGGGGGAGCCCCGCTGCCCTTAGCAAAATGCTGTGCCTTGCTTTGAGGTTGGGGACGGGGAAGGGCAGCCTCCAGGCTGGGGACAGCAGCGCTTGGGGGCTGAGTCCATCTCACCAGTAGAACCCAAGGCTTCTCCCACCCAGTTGTTTTTCCTCCCCGTGTGTTTTTTGCTGCCCTCTGCCCCCGTGTTTTAGGACCACGGAGATAGCACAGCCCATTGAGCAAACACGGTACCTCCTAGCCCCGACGGTATCGTGGCTCCCAGGGCAGGAGTGCTTATTAGAGGCCCTTTTATTACAAGACACACCTTGGAAAGTTCCTCTCCTCGGAAGGGCTGGGAGGAGGAGGGTGGTAATTCAGTTTTCATTCTTCGCCAGCGAAGAGAGGTCCCGGGTGGCTGCAGGGAGCCAAGGCAAGCGGGGCGGCAGTGGGACGCGGATGGGGGGCGCAGGAGCTGCTGCCCCCATGAGTGGGCACCGTGATGGGAGGGTGCTGGGAGGGCAGAGCTGGGGCAACGGGGCCACCCCCGGCACCGGCACTCACCGGGCTCCTTCGGGAAAACCTCCCCGAGCGCCTGCCCCATCCCCAGTCCCAAACTGGGAGCTGCCCGGGTGGGCTGGGGGCCGTGGAGCTGCTCCCACGGCAGGCGGCAGCTGGGCAGCGAGAGCATCTGAAGGGGGACTTTGTTCCCCGTCCGCTGGTCACGTAGCCATGTGGGAACACTCGATTTATTCCCCGGCAGCGCTATCAGCACATACCAGGCTTGACAACAGCTGGGAGCCGTGGAACTTGCCCAAGAATAGCGCTGGGGAGCTCGCTGCCTGAGTCAGAGCTGTCTGGATCAGCTCCTGCCCCGCGGGGGCCTCCCAGCATCAAGGGACAGCCGCTGCCACGGGGGAGACCTTGGGGAGGGGGCCACGGGGTGGTGGGGAGCTGCTGCCCCCACTGAGCTCGGGGCTGCAGACGGGGCCACGCAGCTCCTCCTGGAGCAGGGGGGGTCCTGGAGGAAGCTGCAGCGTGCGGCTCCGCCGCTGACTGCTCAGATGTAATTCCCTGGGCTTGTCTACACTTGACAGCGAGCTGGTATTGCAGAAGGGTGTGAATTTGCAAGCGGAGAATTCCATATTTAGGAATAACCAGGTTAAAGCAAGCAGCAGGAAGGTGCTCGCGCTCCGGAATCGGGGTTCCGAGGAGCGTGTGGTTGTTCTGTGTGCCGCTCGTCCGAGGGGGAGAGAGGGGCAGCGTGTGGTGTCTGAGCTGCCTGCAAAGCCCGAGCACCTCCCTGGCTCGTAAACCACCCGTCCTTCTCAGTGCCTGCTCCCTGAAGAGGGTTTGTAGCTGGAGCAACACGTGCAAAGAGCTTTGCTGGGACGTGGTTTCGTAGCCGGGCACGGCACAGGGTGCCCGATTTCTGCTTCCCCACGGAGCAGCTGTAAAAAGTCCTGGAGAAGTTCCAGCGCTGGAAACGCTGACAGCTGGATCAGGCGGAGCATCGGCCCGCGAGCTGTCCCCAGGAATCTTGCTCGTGGTGCGGGGCTGTGTTGGCAGCTCACGGGGGTCTCCAAAGGGGGCCGGGAGGTGGCTCTCCCTCACGGTGCCTGGCTCGGGTGTGATAGCAGTGCCCAGCGTGCACATGGGGCCGTTCCGGGTGCTAAATCAGAACTTCCGCAGAAAAATTCTTCTGGTTTCAGTTATCCTTTACCCTGTGCTTCCCAGCAAGAAGCGGGGCAGCGGGAAGCTCACCCCATGCCCACGTGTCTGGGTTTCTCCGGGCGGTGCCTCGGTGCCTACGTGCTCCGGGTGCCGAGTGCGAGCGGAAAACTGGGGCCAGATTCAGCCTCAGCCCTGACCGCCTGCGGGCGTTTTTGGAAATGCCTCTGACCTGTCCCGACAGCGGCCAGTCGTCGGCCACAAGCAGGGTTTGAGGTCCTTGTCCCGTAGGGATATCAGGGCTTATCTCGGCAGGGTGAGGCGGTGCTGAGCGAGCGCCTCTGCTCCTTCTCGCAGCAGGTGAAGGAGGCCCCCAAACCGGCACCATGACGGAGTGCTTCGACTGCGACAACTGCAAGGAGTCCCTGTACGGGCGCAAGTACATCCAGATGGACAACGGCCCGTACTGCATCCCCTGCTACGACGCCCACTTCGCCAACACCTGCGACGAGTGCAAGGAGCTCATCGGCCACGACTGCAGAGTGAGTATGGGCCCCGTGCTGAGCATCGCGGGCTCCGGGTGCTCGTCCCCAACCCCCCTCACCTCGCTGTCCTCCCCAGGAGCTGTACTACGAGGATCGCCACTACCACGAGCACTGCTTCCGCTGCTTCCGCTGCGACCGCTCGCTGGCCGACGAGCCCTTCACCTGCCAGGACGAGGAGCTGCTGTGCAACGACTGCTACTGCAGCGAGTTCTCCTCCAAGTGCATCGCCTGCGAGAAGACGGTCATGCCAGGTAGGAGCAGACAGGGGCCAGGGCTGTGGTTTGCTCAAGTTCCAGCAGCACTGGATGGGGCTGCAGGCTCCAGCGCTGGGGCAGCAAGGGAGAGGTGGATTTCTGCCCTCCTACTGCACTGACAGAGCACAGCACGGGCTGGGCGCCGTCTGGCAGGACAGCAGGATGCCGAGATGCGATCAGCACAGCCCTGTCTGTCTGTTACCTTTTCTTTTTTTTATGGGGAAGTGAGACGGGGAGGAAATAACAAAGGGTTTCCTGGGCATTTTCTGATGTGTGCTGACAAGAAAGGAAGGAATGGCTGAAGGTGCGTCTCTGCCGATAGCCCGAGGCAAAGGAGTGTCTTTGCTTGGCCATTTTGGCACCCGCTTCAGCTATGGGTTACAACAGGCTTCTCTGCCGTGGCCTGTGCTGGTGCAGGGGGCATGTTGCCACAGCCCTCCCTCTGCTCGTGGCTGCCAGCTGGACCTGGGGACTCCTCCCCAGCCATCTGCGTGGCCCCGTTTGCCCGTGCCACGGTGTGCAGGACCCCGTTTTGTCCTGCACAGCCTCCTGTGTGAGCGCGTGTGCCCCTTCCTGCCTCTCTGAGCACCGCTCTTCTTGCAGGGTCCCGCAAGCTGGAGTACAACGGACAAACCTGGCACGAGCACTGCTTCATATGCAGCAGCTGCCAGCAGCCCATCGGGTCGCGGTCCTTCATCCCAGACCAGAAGGATTATTACTGTGTCCCCTGCTACGAGAGCAAGTTTGCTCCTCGCTGCACTCGCTGCAAAAAGGTACGGCTGGCCGGGCAGCCCAAAACCCTCATCCTGTGGTCCAGGGCTGAGTTCCCTGCTCCTGCCACGAAGGGGTGGTGGGATGGTGCTGGGGTGGGCCCCCATCTCCCCTGGCTGGGAGGAGAGGACAGGGGACTCGTGGATGGCCCAGCTGCTGCCTGTCAGTGGCTGCTCTGCTCCAACAGTGCCAGGGATGTGCAGGCTGTGCTCCAGCCCTCTCCAAGCCCCATCAGAAAAAGATTTGGGTGCCAGCACCCTGGGTGACAGCACCTCCTGCATGGCCGTGCCTGTGTGTCACCCGTGTGCTCTCTCTTCCTGCAGACCCTGACCAAGGGAGGGGTGACCTACCGGGACGAGCCGTGGCACAAGGAGTGCTTCGTCTGCACGGGCTGCAAGACCCCCCTGGCTGGCCAGCAGTTCACCTCCCAGGATGACAACCCCTACTGCATCAAGTGCTTTGGAAACCTCTATGCCAAGAAGTGCAGTGCCTGCACAAAGCCCATCACAGGTGAGTGGGACAGCCCTGGTGACAAGGCACTTCCTTCAGGCAGGACGTGGCTGAGTTCCCAGGGGAACTCCTTGGGGCAAAGCTGCCCTCTGCAGCTCGCCTGGGTCCATGTGATGCTCACCCATCTCCACCCCACAAGCTTGTTCAGCCCAGCTTCTGCAGCCCAGCAGAATCTACAGTAAAATCATTTTGCTCCTCTTCACTGAGAGTGGAGATCCATATTTCAGACGTGTTCATTTCTGCAGGGTGTTTGGTACCCTGGCAGCTGGCCTGGAGATGAACCCATGTCTGTGCAGACAACTTGTCCGAGTGTCCCAGGGATTTTAACGCTGTGCTCTGTCCCTCCCACAGGCTTTGGTGGAGGTAAATACGTCTCCTTCGAGGACCGTCACTGGCACCATAATTGCTTTAACTGCGCCCGCTGTAACACCTCGCTGGTCGGGAAGGGCTTTATCCCTGACAATGATGAGATCCTGTGCCGCGACTGCAGCAGCGACCTATGAGCCTCTGACGACACCGTGGGGCAGGGGCTTTCTCTATTCTTCAGGGTCTTTGTGCCAGATCCCCCTGACAGCATTTCAAGGGCCGGGCACGAGGCGTAGGAGATGAGGGCTGCCCCCGAACCACGGTGTGTTCAGGAGGTTCCTTGTGCCCCTCCCTGAAGGCTAGAGTATGCTACGCTAAGGCTCTGTGCGGAGCCAAAGCTAAATAAAGTCGAAAAAAAAGGAGCTTTGAGATCCCCCCATTATTTACTCTTTCCTTTTGCTTCCTGTCTGACCGGGCATGAGCTGAGCAAAGGGCGGCAGCAGCGGCTTCAGCGCTGGGCTGCCGGGTCTGCACGCTGGCAGCATGCATTCGCTCCCCTTGGCACAGCACCGAGCCTTCTCTTTTCCCCGGGTGCTCCCCTCGCTCTGCGTGCTGTAAGGCTGCAGCTCCCTGTCCACACAGCTTGGCCCTTCAGCCCGTGCCCCAGGTGGCTTTGCAGCACAGCCTTCCCTTCACCCCTGCACAGCCCATGCATGCAGGGCTCTCTGCCCTATTTTGGGAGGTTTGGGGACACCAAGACTGGAGCGTGGCCAGGAGCAGAGCATGTCACCCAATGAAATCGACCTCCGGATGTCCCTAGCCACCTCGCTGCCTGCGTGCCAGGCCCTTTTCTCAGCATGGTTCAGTGGCAGAGTGCTCAATTAGGAGCAGAAAGGGAGCTGGCAGTGCTCACAGATCTGGAGCGCTCCGTCCCAAGTCCCAGGGACCCTCAGGGCTCTGTCCCAGTGTCCCCAGCCTGTTCCTGCCAGTACTGAGCATCCGTGGTGTGCATGGGGCTCCTGGCGAGGGGCTTTGTGTCTCCAAGGCTCTGCTTCGTCCTAACTGCATACAACAGGACACCCTGAGCTCACCCAAGGGCTTCTGCCATCCTTGCCTGGTGCTGGGCTGGCCCTGGGCCCCCCCAGAGCCCCTCTGCAGGGGGGTGCTTGTGCCTGCCTTGTCTCCATCCCCTCTGCTCTGTCCTGCTCGGGGTACTTGTCCCAGCCCTGCTTTTCTGCTTAGACCGCCACGTGCTTCTCTGAAGGCATCTTCTTGTGTTTTTCTTTGTGTTTTGTTTTTTTTTCTCCTTTTTTACTCTTTTGTCATGAATATCTGTCATTTTGTAACCAGCTGCGGGATGAAGGGGCTAGCCCCCCTGCCCAGGATTCACGTAGGAGTAAAAAAAAAAGAAGTTATGCATGTTGAAGTGTTATTAACTCTGCATTCTGATCCCCGTTGAACCCTCGTTTGAAAGCTTTGATGCAGGCAAATCAGAGTTTGTGTGTTTGCTACTTTGAGGTGCTTGGAGCAGTCTCTAGAAGGAAGTGTCCTCAACCTCAGCCTCCTGTACGTTTCCTACGGCTTTCTATAATAAACTGTTTTAGTGACACTCGCTCCCGTGTATTTCTCGAGGGGCAGGGCCGCCTGACGGCCTTGTCCTTATCCCAAACCCCACAGAGGGATGGGGCTGCACTCTCCCTATCCTCTTGCTTCCCCTTCCCCAAACCACATCGGCTGTACGGGTCCTTTGGGGCCAGGACAGAGGAATGGCAGCTCCCTCACCCCGCTGGGGTGCCTGTCTGTCTGTCCAGGCAGGCTGTCCTGTTTTGGGGCTGGCTTTGGGGTTCAGCAGCAGCCAGGACACGGGCTCGTACCCCACTACACCGAGCAGCTTCCCCATCCCGCGCCCCACGCTCCCGGTTTGGGGGGGGCTTTGCTGGGGATGTGGCTGCGGTCTCCAGCTGGGGTGAGCGGTCTCCTCCTGGCAGCCTGCCCCGCAGCGCTGTGTGCTCATTACTCACTTTTATCAGCTGGGGAGCCAGTTATTCCCCGAACATCTGAAACTATTTTCCGCAGATTCCTTTTCATTTACTAACAGCTGCCACAGCTTCCTCCACACTCAATGGCCCCCTGCACCCCTCTCCATCCCCCAGCACAGCGCCGGCAGCTCCCATGGGTGCTGCAACGGGACCACAGCTCTGGCTCTGTGTGCGCACTCTCCCAGCTCCTGCAAACATCACCTCTGGCAGCTCGTGTTGTTTTTTTTTAATTTTTTTTTTTCATGTAAGATTTTTGTAGCTGTTGCTGCCCTGCGACCTGCACCGGGCTCTGGTTTTGCTGCCGCTCGGCCTCAAACAAGGAGCGAGCAGCTCAGGCCCTGGAGGTTTCCAGCTGAGCCCGTCCTGCAGCAGCAGCACCGCAACTCCTTGTTTCTGCAGCGCTGTTTCCAGGGATTAACCACAAAAGGTTTCTGTACAAAGGGCCCCCGGGCTCCTCTTTCAGTCAGCCTCAAGAGCCTCACGTTTTTAGCCAAAAAAGGAAATGACCCAGCTGCACGTAGCGCTGGAACATCTGGATTTTATCCCTGTCATGAATGGGTCATGGCTGTGCACGGCCCCGTGCCTGATTTACGGGAGGGGGAGGGTGATGTCATGCACAAACGTCCCCCGGGACGCCCAGAGCGCGGGTCTGAAACAGGCATGAAAATATTATTCAGCCAGGCGAGCAGTGCTGGGGCTGGGGGGGGGGGGGAGCAGGGAACCTCGCTGGGAACCCAAGGCAGCACTGGGGGTGCAGGAGGAGCCCCTGGCACCAACCATGTGCCGGAGCTGGGCTTTCCTGCACCGTCCCGATGGGCACAGCCTCTCCAGAGAGGCACACAGCGGCTCCTGCCCCGTGTTCCCGCTCAGGCTCTCTGCAAGCTTCATTTTTCCCTGCCCTTGGGCTGGTTCTCTCCCTTTCCAAGCAGACTTTTCGGCTCCCGGCTGCCTGCTGGCGTTCGCCCCTCTCCCAGCCTCGTGCATGTTCGGGCAGCGTCGGGTCATGGCGCCAGCACGGCCTCGCCACTGCTGCAGGTCCTGGGGTAGCAGCAGAGCTGGTGCTAAAGGGCGAGCTGGTCTTGGTCTCCTTTGTCTCTGTTGCTGGAGGGTGGGGATGTGGCTGCAGTGGGGTTGGACCCTGGAGGCATCCTGCGTGCTTCCCCAGCTCCCTTCCCTTCTTCCAGGCATGCAGCGCAGGGCTGGGGAGGCAGGGAGGCAGCAGGAGCTCGCAGAGCCAGGTTTGCTCCCACCGTCCCACCTCTCCTTGCAGGAAAATCGCCCCTGCTCTGTCCCCACATCAGCGCCAGGCGCAGCGGCTGCTCTGACTCTACCTTCCCAGCACCAGCACAGCTCATCCCAGAGCCTGCCTTCTCCCTAGGGTGCTGCTACTGAGGGTCAAGGAGAAGGGGCCAGGCGCCTCTGCACCCACCCACCCAGTGCCACAGCCCCCGACAAAGACCCATGTGGCCGGGGGGAACCTTTCTAGATTTCAGCTCCTTACCTTTCCCGGAATGAAGTTTCATGCAAAGGGAAAGGGAAGAACTCTAAGTTCGGAATCTTATCTCTGTTTTTATTTTTAGATAGGCATTCGTGAGGAAGAAGTGACGTACTTAGGGGCAGCCTGTAGTACAAGAGAGTAATTAAAGACAATATTCCTACCACCAGGATCATTCTCGCCTCAGCGAATTGACTGTTCCCAGGGCAGGATCATGTTTGTCTGTCATAATTAAGCCCGATTTTTTGTTGTTTCTTTTGGCTTAAAGTAATTAATTATGCATGGTAGAAAAAAATATGAATAATTTATTTATGAGTTAAAATTTAATTATAACTTTGCATTTGGCAGTGGGGGCAAAGCACTGGCATGCTCTCTCCTTGGCATTTAGGGTGGATCTGAAGGGGGTAATTAAAATCCAAGTGAAAGTGGAAGGTCACAGCCGAGGCCTTTATGGGAGGACTTCCTCCAGGATCATGTCACTTGGGTGCAGTCACGCTGCTGAAAGCCTGCCGGGCTTACAAGCCCGTGTTCGCCAGGTAGTAAGAGAAGGAACTGTGACCCAAGGCAGATGGGGAGGGAGGCTGCATACCGGACCGGACACGTTTCATTCCTTCAGGCCTGTTCTCGTTCGGACTGTGATTCACAGCTGTGTAACGCTGCCCCAGCTGCTCTCAGGTTGGAGGCTTTCGTCCCGGCCGCGGGCAGGGATGGGCTCGCACCTGCCTGGGGGCACCCATGGTGCTCATCCCATCCCCAGGCGAGCCCTGACGCTGCCCAGGAGTTGCCTCCTGCCTCCAGAGACAGGCAGGGGCAGAGTTTCGGAGCGCTCACAGTGATTTTGAGGAGGGTAATTCAAGCCATGACTTCTCCAAGCGCTCTTTCCTGCCTTCTCTGTGGTGTGGGCTCCACAGCATGGTGGCAGGGTGGATACGTAGAGGACAGTGCGTGGATGTGGGGCTGACAGATGCTGTGGTGGCGGAGCTGCTGGGTGGGTTCAGGTATGGGGGCTGTGTGTGCTGCCCCTTCGTGTGGGGACACCAGCGGGCTCAACAGTGGGTGTCTTTGGTCAAAGGGACTTCGTGCACGTGTCCTGCCAGGGTGGGCATGGTGCTTACACCTGTGCTGAGCTTCTGAGAGGCTTCAAGGCTGCTTCAGGCTGCACCTGTGTGCACAACCCTGCTGGCAGCATTTGGGGCAGGATTTGTTGGTGCTCAGCCCTCCCTCGAGCACTGTGTTCAGCTTTGAACCCCTACAAGAAGGGGTTCACTACACTACAGTACAAGGACATCAAGGCCCTGGAGTATGTCCAGAGAAGGGCTACGAAGCTGGTGAGGGACCTGGAGCACAAGTCCTGTGAGGAGCAGCTGAGGGATCTGGGGGTGTTTGGGCTGGGGAAGGGGGGCTCAGGGCAGAGCTCATTGCTCTCTGCAACTGCCTGGAAGGAAGGGGTGGGGAGCTGGGGGCGGCCTCTGCTCACAGGGAACTGTGCCAGGAGCAGAGGGAACGGCCTCGAGTTGTGCCAGGGGAGGTTCAGGCTGGCAATGAGGAGACATTTCTCCTCAGCAAGAGCGCTCAGGCGTTGGGACGGGTTGCCCAGGGAGGTGGGGGAGTCCCCGTCCCTGGGGGTGTTGAGGGAGAGGTTGGACGTGGTGCTGGGGGACAGGGGCAGGGGGTGGCGGTGGTAGGGGGGTGATTGGACCAAATGAGCTTGGAGCTCTTTTCCAACCCTAACGATTCTAGGGTCCAGTGATTCTACAGAGAGGAGCAGCTAAAACCCAACGGTAAAAAAAAAAAACGTCTAGGAGCCGGGCACGGGGACCCCAGGGGCCGGAACCTTTCCGCCCCCCCCGGAACCTTTCCGCCAGGCCCCAGGCGGAGCCGGAGCCTTTCGGCGCTGCGCAGGCGGGCCCGGAAGAGGAGCGCAGGGCGGGCAGGGACGATGGAGACGATCCTGGAGCAGCAGCGGCGCTACCATGAGGAGCGGGAGCGGCTGATGGACGTGATGGTGAAGGAGATGCTCACCAAGAAGTCCACGGTGCGCCCGGGGGGCCGCGGGGGAGGGCTGGTAGGGGGTTGGGGACAGCCGGGGGGTTGGGGGCAGCCGGGGGTTGTGTGGTCCCCGCTAACGCCGCCGCTCTCCCCGCAGCTCCGCGACCAGATCAACTCCGACCACCGCACCCGGGCCATGCAGGACGTGAGTGCCGCCAGCGCCGGGTTTCTGCCAGAGCAGCCCCCAAGGAGTGGGTGCTGGGCGCCCGTGGCCCTCTCGTTTTCATCCTGTGGTTTCTTTTGGTGTTTTTTTTTTTAGAGGTACATGGAAGTGAGCGGCAACCTGAGGGACCTGTACGATGACAAGGATGGGTAAGTGGTGGCCCGAGCAGTGAATGCCTGAGGTGTGTGTCCACGCAGGTGGCTGCTCCGTGTGCTTTGCCTCGTGGTTTGTAGGTGAGGAACGCGGGGGCTTCTCTGAATGTGGTGTAAACACACGAGGAGTAATGCTGCTCCATGAGACACTGCGCCATGGTGACACTAAACCTGCTAGAGCAGGACCTGGGCTTCACATTAAATCCTGCATAAATGCATTTAAACTTCTCATTATATTATTGGATTGAGCCACCTGTCAATTGCCTCAAAGGTTTGTGAGTTTACTGCATTTTCAGTGAGAGACATGACCTGGACCGCCCAAGCATAAGCCCAGCAGGCTAAACTGTCTTTGCGAGGCTTTGCAGTCAGTCTCGCTGGGGTTTTGTGTAATCAGAATGCGGCGCTGGACCTTGAAAAAATCTAGGAGTGTAAATGTGTTCTCCTTTTCATTTGTAACCTGATCTTTTTCATGAACTCCTAGCTTACGAAAGGAAGAGCTCAGTGCCATTTCAGGACCAAATGAGTTTGCAGAGTTCTACAACAGACTGAAACAAATTAAAGAGTTTCACCGGAAGCATCCGAATGAGGTGAGTAGTTAACTGCTTCATAAGAATAGCTGTTTTGTGGTCTGTTGGACCTCATCCCTGCAATAAACAGACTTTTGTTGCTGTTCTGTTTCATTGCCTTAACGTATAAGTATGAAGTATATTAAAATATCATTCAAGAAAATAAAATATTCAAGAACAGATGGTGCTTTGGAGGCTTTATATAAGCTCTTGTGAGATCTGTATGAGTAGGAGAAAATGTGAGATGCTGACCATGGCCCCTGCACACTGTTTGGGAGCCACCTGCTGCTGAGCGTTCAGTTTTGCCTGTCTAATGCTGGCTAAAGTCGGGGTGACTGGGTAGTACTGCCTCTTTCTTTGTGCAAACGTGATGTTGCAGAAATGCTTTGGATACCTTTCCAGTTACTGCTTTTATTGTTTACAATATATTTTGATTTTGTATTAATTATTTTGGGATGTTAGCTGAAGTAATCACTTTTTCTGTAACTTCTGTCTCTTCTTGCAGATTTGTGTTCCAATGTCGGTGGAGTTTGAGGAGCTGTTAAAGGCCAGAGACAACCCGAGCGAAGAGGCTCAAAGTAAGTCTATTTTTTTTTTTTCTGAGGCCAGTTTGGGTGAGAATACCATGCTTGCTTGACAGGTATTATTTAGTGACCTGTCCAAACTTATGTCTTTCAGAGACGTACTTCTCTTTTACTCTGCTACTTCTGACAATTCTTATTTCATTTAAATTCTCCTGAACTGTAGCCACCTTGGAATACTCCACAGTCATGGTGCTTCTCTTGGGGAATGTTCTGGTGTATTGCCCAGATGCCTTGTTGCTTCTCTGTGTCAATAAGTATTCCACTTGCATTATAAATATCTTCCTGAAGCATAAATTAGTACACAGCTAATTCTTTTCAGGTTCCAAAGCACATGTATAACACGAAGAGAATATTAAGGTCGTAATGAAGCGCTTGATATTCTTTCCTACAGATCTAGTGGAGTTCACAGATGAGGAGGGGTATGGCCGATACTTGGATCTGCACGATTGCTATCTCAAATACATTAACCTAAAATCATCAGAGGTAAGTGGCTGAGTGAGCCTGGGCGATCAGCTATTTCTAGTCTTCTGTGCTTAACGTTGAGGGTTCTTTTCCTTGCTTGTTTCATTGGTAATTTGTTTTCTTGTTGTTTTGAAATGTAACATAGTTTATTTCTAAACAGTTATTTCAAAGCACTTTTTTGCACATACAGCTTGACAGCGGATGAATTCTGAATGCTGCTTCATGACTCTTCTTTCTTGTTCTCTTAAATTTATTGTCTCTGTCCTTAATGTAATGATGGCCTCATAAAAATCCTGTCTTCTGCTACCAAGTACTAACAGGTATCTAAGGCCATGTGTTAGAAAACACATGGAAAACCCCAGCACTAAGCAGTCCATCCAGAATAAAGGCATGGGCTGGCGCTTTTCTCCTGGTCTGGTAACTGGAAATGGGTTGTTGATTTGGCTGCATCTGTATAAAGTCTGACTCAAACTTTTTTTGTTCATAGAAACTGGATTACATCACTTACTTATCTACATTTGACCAACTCTTTGATATTCCCAAAGAGAGAAAAAATGCTGAATATAAGAGGTAAACCTTTTTGCCTACCTGCTTCATTTATGACACTTGATAAGAAGGAATTTGCTTCTGAAGTGTACAGCTATTAA
The DNA here is from genome assembly GCF_963932015.1 of Anas acuta. Taxonomy (NCBI): domain Eukaryota; kingdom Metazoa; phylum Chordata; class Aves; order Anseriformes; family Anatidae; genus Anas; species Anas acuta. The sequence goes on from NC_088999.1 coordinate 5,344,665, forward strand.
GACTGTAGTTTACATCAGCTAAGCTCAATGGCTCATTGGGTCACTAACCCATAGTAATGCAGTTGTATCTCTGATGAGCCCTGAGGAGACGTGAAGCATAACAAAATAAGGAAAGCCATTGGGGTCTTACCCTGTAGAGACACTTTGTCATTGTGGCTGTTGCATATAGAAATCCTGTGTTTAAAAACTATCCTAATCTTGATGACTTTCATATCGTTATATCACTAATTTGATATGGAATTGTCTGTGCTAATGATTACTCCGGCAGGTACCTTGAAATGCTTCTTGAGTACCTACAGGAGTACACAGATCGCGTGAAGCCATTACTGGACCAGAATGAACTTTTTGGGAAAATTCAGACTGAGTTTGAGAAAAAGTGGGATAATGGAACTTTCCCTGGTTGGCCGGTGAGCAGTCATTGAGTCCTTGTGAATGCTTCTGGATTTGGGATAGGTTTTCTGTGAATCAGCAGTGTTAAATCTTATAGCAAGGTGTGAAGCTGTGCTTCACAAAGATGCAGTTTGAAGCTAACTTGAATTTAAAATGAACCTTTTAAAACACTTGCTTACTTTGAACCTCTTCTGTTATTTCATTGCTCACTCTAGTGGTAGATATTTTTTTTCCCTATGTGAAATGAACTGCCTTTCTTGAGGTTGGGATTTTGCATTACACCAAATCTGAGAGGGTGTCACACAGATTTTGATGTGTCTTTTCTTGGCAGAAAGAAACCAGCAGTGCACTCACTCATGCTGGAGCCCACCTGGATCTCTCAGCATTTTCCTCTTGGGAGGTAGGTTTTCAGTGCTCTGCACCTAATTGTAAATTTTGAGCAGGTGGAAGTTTAGCCATTCGTGTTTTTTTTTTTTTTTTCTGTAATTTTACTTTATGAGCTTTCATTTCTGGCTCTGCACTCTCTGGATAAAACTTCACGTTGGTGATTTAATTTCTCCCACTAGAGGGCTGTAACTTGAGGGATCTAGTTAGATTGTCGCAATTGTCACTCCTTCAGTGAGGAGTGGCACGTCATTCGCTCTCTTTTTTCCCCCCTTTTTGATGAGTTAAAACAGATGTACACCCATATTGTATTTTTTTAATAGCTTCTCTCTTACTGTGATTTACTTTATTGAATAGGAATTGGCTTCTCTGGGGCTGGACAGATTAAAATCAGCTTTATTGGCCCTGGGACTAAAGTGTGGCGGGTAAGACAGTATTTTTATAATTTCTTTTCAGTTTTCGAGGTTGTCTTGCCTTGCATTTCTTCGTGGGATATGTTTTGTGGTCTTTATTGTACAAGAATTACCTTATGATGCTTAAAAAGACAATGCAGTGAGAACCAGTCAAGGAATTTTGTGATGCAGTGTGTTGTACTGAAGTATCCTCTATAGAGAATTTGGTCAAAAGTATTAACACAAAAATCATAGGAAATATCATGATCTCTTAAAAGCTAAATTTATAACTTTGTTGCATGAATTCAAATATTTTTTTGGCAATATAAGCTGTGATCTCATCTCCTCTGTGCTTCTCCATAGGACTCTGGAAGAGCGTGCTCAGAGACTTTTTAGCACTAAAGGCAAATCCCTAGAATCACTTGATCCTTCCTTGTTTGCTAAGAATCCAAAGACAAAAGGAAGCAAAAGGTGAGCTCTTAAGTATCATTTTTGGGTGGGCATTAACCCCTTCACTTCTATGAAAAGTGACTATAAACGTCACCCCTGTCTAGTTGTGATGGAGAGGTTCCTAGAGTATTAGAAGCCTTTCATGTCAGACAATATGGTCCTGAACCAGGTGGAAGATTGCAGTGCTGAATCCCACAGCTGAATGAGCTGTTAAATACTTGTTTCTGTTTTCTTGCTGCTTGCCAGTCAGATGTGCCCTTAGGAGCTCAGTGTACCCATGGTGTTTGCAGTTCTGGAATGATGTTAATAAAATTTCCGTATCTGTTTCCAGAGACACTGAAAGAAATAAAGATCTTGCATTCCTGGAAGCTCAGATATACGAATATGTAGAAGTTCTTGGGGTAAGAATTCTATTTTGTCTTTGAGCGTTCAGTTGCAGACCTGTCAATGGTGGTGACGGGAAGGTCATCCTTCACAGACAGTGTGTGCAGAAGAGCTGGTTATATTTCCAGAGTCATGATGTTTAAAAGTGCATGTAAGCAGATAACTCATCATATTCTACTTACTGACAGAAAAGGCTATGTTTTTGTTTCCATTAGTTATTTGCAGGCTCCTGTGAACAGACATATCTTGTGTCTATCCCAAGCCAAACACAGAGGCTCCCTTTGGGCGAGCCTGCCTTTTTATTATATTTTTTTTTTTCCTTCCAGGCACCATATCAATGTAGAGAGTTTCTATTTTACATCTAAGCTATTGGATGTTGCAAGCTTTTACTTTGTCTGCCTTGATACTTGCCTCAAGTCCTTACTTTTGTTTTGGGCAATTGCCTTTAGCATGAAGGCTGCTGCTGTTGGCTTGCTATCTTGGAAGAAGTGCTCACACTAGTGCAAGTTCTTAATTCTTTTGAAGTAACAAATGTTACACTAAAAACTTTTAGGTTGTTGGGCTAAGGTAAATGAGAGTGCTGTCATTTCTCTCTCTCTGTACACTGGGGAATTGTTTTGCATTGCCATAGTTTGCCCTTAGTTTGTTGCTGTTGTGTGAAAAATTTTCTCATTTCTTGCATTTAGGAACAGAGACATCTTACTCATGAGAATGTGCAACGTAAGCAAGCACGGACAGGGGAAGAGAGGGAGGAGGAGGAAGAAGAGCAGATCAGTGAGAGTGAGAGCGAAGATGAAGAAAATGAAATCATTTATAATCCTAAAAATCTGCCTCTTGGTTGGGATGGCAAGGTAACTGTCAACGCTGGATGAGTGGGAGATTTCACCTGACTCCATGCTACTCTTCTGTTTGAATCTGCCTTGCCCTTTAGCCTAATCTTTGTTTGTCTTTCCTTCTCAGCCAATCCCGTACTGGTTATATAAATTACATGGTTTAAACATCAACTACAACTGTGAGATTTGCGGTAACTACACCTACCGAGGGCCCAAAGCTTTTCAGCGTCACTTTGCGGTAAGTAACGTCTTGCTACAAACACATCAGTAGTACGTTCAAATTATCTCAATAATGAGTAACTAGTAAATCACTGGAGCATCTGAGCTGCACTCACTCCACTTCTAAAATGTGTCTGCAATGATGCTGCAGGGCCATGATGTTGGAATTGTATGTTTAGGGTACATGACAATCTCTTCTGTCAATTTCTGTAGTCCCCTGTTGTTTGAACACTAATTCCAGTATCCAGTCCTGACTGGTACAGTGTGTTTATTGCCTACCAGAGTTTTGTTACCATCTAAAATGCAGAAAAAATATTTCTATAGGGTTGTTTAGGACTGGTAGATGTGTATTTTGATCTTTGCTGTTGTAGTCTCTGGCATTGTGGCCGAGGTGGCATTCTGTCTTATATACTGACCTCTTGTCCCCAGGAGTGGCGACATGCTCATGGAATGAGATGCCTGGGCATTCCCAACACTGCACACTTTGCTAACGTCACACAGATTGAGGATGCGGTCTCACGTAAGTCTTGATGGCATTTCTTTGCATAGAACAGGAAACATGTGAGATAAGAATGTTCATGTTAACTAGTTCTGTCCAAAACATTCAGATCCTTTATGACTTTGTGTTTACAGTGTGGGCAAAACTGAAACTACAGAAAGCTTCGGAGAGATGGCAGCCTGATACAGAGGTGAGATGTTACAGAGCATTTGGATATTTCTAGGCCTGTTTACTTGGGACTCCTCTTTTATCTTGCATAACTGTCAGAAGAACTTCTAAGATAATCCCTTGCATGCTGGAGGGTTAGGCAGGAGCCTATGCTGCTAGGTGTACAGCTCCTGTTGCTGATACATGAAAAGCACTTCTTGTGCTGGATTGCAAACTCCTTCTGATAGGGTAGACCCATCTCTTTGCATAAACATCTTTTAATACATTGCTTTACAGTACCAGTGTTGTCTTTGTTTTGTGAGAAGGACAAGGAACTGTTCTGAGCAGTGTGTTCACTTAAACTAGTGCCTTTTCTTGAGCTCTGTCTCAAAATGTTTTTCAGTAGTATAAAGGGCAACTGGGTAAGACTGGAGTGCGGTGGGAAATGTAGCCTGTAATACAGCTTGTGATAGTTCCGAGTAGGTAAGATCTCTGTCTGGAGCTTGCTGGTAGATCCACTGCCTACCTTCAAGTAGGGAGGTTCTTGGCAGGGCGGTTTTGCTCAGCAGATGAAGCTGGAGCTAAAATGTGAATGCTGTAACAACCCCAGTCAAGCTGTGTGCGGGTGTCTCTAAACTGTTCACTTCATTCTAGGAGGAATATGAAGACTCCAGTGGGAATGTGGTGAACAAGAAGACCTATGAAGACTTGAAACGTCAAGGGCTGCTGTAACTTTCCCAAGTGAAGGATTTCACATCTGAAAAAGCAGCGAAGTGGCAGCAGTTCTGACTCCTCTTCATTTCCTGGATTTTGTATTTGCATGATCGTAGATTTCAACGATACTTTATAGAATCTCTTTCTAGTAAGCCCCTTGTGAAGCGCAGACCTGTGACATTATTTTATATTAAAAAAAAAAAAAAGCTGAAAAATAAACTGATTTTAACTTAGGAAGTGCTGAAAACTAATCTCCTTTTGTATGTTGGAAGGAAGAGATTTGATTATGGTGTTTTTAAAAAGCTTTCTGCACGGTATGAGTTGTCAGAAATTATTACTTTTTGTTTCTTCCAGTTTGGATGGAAATTATTTTTGTTGAGGATTGACTGTTTTAAAGCACCCATGAACATTGTGTGCTGCCAATGAGTAGTGGTTCTGTACTATATCTTTCTGTAAGCATATAATTTTCTTAGGACTTCATTGCAGAACAAACTTACGTGGCTTGCATTGCTGCTTTTACCTCAGCTCTGCCTCCCTTTTAGGGTGCTAGGGTCCCTTTTAAGCTTTTTCCAGGGAACAAATAACTGGGATTGGTTTAGTTTGGGCTGTGTGTGCAGTTTGTTTTCACTTCTCCAGCATTGGTGTTGACTTGAAAGACCTGGTAGATGCTAGTGCAGATCCTTTCTTTGGTGGCTCTCTTGAGCTGCGGTGCAGCATGGTTAACCCAGGAACACACTGCATTTACACGTGACTGTCGTGACTTTAGGAGAATTCTTACTGCTCCTCAGCCCTGTGCAGAGATGTTGTCGTTGTTCCGCTCGAGTGGGCAGCCAAGCTCCACCACAGCCGCTCTCTCACTCCCCCTCCTCAAAGAGGAACGGGGAGAAAATATGATGAAAAGGGCTCAAAGGTTGAGATAAGGACAAGAAGATCACACAGTAATTATTGTAATGGGCAAAACAGACTCTGCATAGGGAGATAGTAAGATTTATTGCTTATTATTAACAACCTAGAGAAGTGAGAAACAAAGGAAAGAAACAAAAAGCACCTTCCCCCCCATCCACCCTCTTCCACCTCCTTCCCCCCGAGCGGCATGGGGGAATGGGGGTTATGGTCAGCCTACAGCGCTCCTTCTCGGTCACTCTCGTCCCCTGTGCTGTGGGGTCCCTCCCATGGGATACAGTCCTTGATGAACTGATCCGGCGTGGCCTTCCCACAGGCAGCAGCTCTTCCAGAACTGATCCAGATATGGGTCCGTACCATGGGGTCCATCCCTCAGGAGAAAACTGCTCCAACCTGGAAGGAGAGGGGGAGTGAGAGAGCAGTTGTGGCGGAGCTCGGCTGCCCACCTGAGTAAAACCATCACAGCTGTCTGTACATAATCCAGAACATTCGTGCTGCCACATGAATTGCAAGTCCAGCGAGGAGAAAAGGGGCATCATGCAGAGGCTGTGTTCATCCTTTGTGGCAGTCCTCATGCTACCTCCAGCGGGGTTTCATTTTGGTATAGAGTTGGCTTGTATGATGTCTCTAGCCTGAAAAATCCTTTTTTTTTTTTTTTTTTTTTTTTCCTCCCCACTGTGCAGAGACATTTGCATTTCCAAATCCAGCAGGTAACAAACACCTCTCCCTGGGTGATGGTTTGTGCAGCCAGTGGTTGGCAAGGGTGGGGCTGGTCGCTGGCACCAGGGTGCTGCAGGTACCGCAGCTGCTGTCGGTGCTCGGAGGCGCAGGCAGCGAGCAGGATTTCACTGGTGCACGGGGGCTTCAGGGCATAGACAGACAAGGGTGAGTCAATGCTGGGAGCTTTTTCCTTCCTCTGCTCTGGGGAAATGTCACTCTCCTCGGGATGAGGCTGTGTCTGGTGGGTGTTTGTTCTCAGCCTGGCCTGGAGCTGGGTCTGGCTGTGCAGGAGCAGCACCCTGTTCAGTAAGGGTTGGCCAAACCTGGTCTGCGTGGGGTGGCTGCCCTGCTCTGGAAGGTGAGGGCCTCCGTTGCTTTCTTTCACTCTGCTTGAACCCCCACAGTGGCTGCTATGCAAGCTTCAGCCATGCCAGGTCTTTGGGCAATGCTATCTGAGCCTAAATCATAAGTTGGGAGGGAAGCGTTCTAGTTCTTGCAGCACTTTTTGGAGTCACATCTCCACTTTCCGTAGCTAAAACGGTAAAAATTTTGAATGAAAGCAGAGCTTTTCCTCTAATGGGGAGCAGGGTATCAAAAAAGCACCAAAACACACAGAGCTTCCCAAATGGGGTGAGCAGCAGGGCAAGGGGCTGGGTGATGAGAAGCTGTGCAGGCACCTCTGAATTCAGAATCCCATGTGCCAAGGATGCGGGTGCCACCATCCTGGGCTGGGAGGCTCCTGCATTTGCAGCAGCATCAGCAGACCTCTGCGTGTTGCCAAGCATCGGTAACTACCCCACGCTGGTGCTCCTGCTCACAAATCTGCGTTACCGTGGGGCTGGAGGGTTACCACACCAACCAGCAGCACGTGGCCTCCCCAGGGGGCTCCTGCTTGCCAGCAGCTGTGCCAAGCCCTTGGGATCCATCGGTGGCAGCTTCGGTGGTTTCGGAGAGCATCCCCTGGCTGTTGGGGTGCCCTGGATCTGATCCCACGGGGAAGAGCACACTCGGAGGCATCGGCCTTTGGGCAGGCAGCTCCCAGACTCCATCTGTGCTTGTTCAGCCTCCTTTGGATGCAGCCGGGACTGGAGGGGCCCAACTCTTGCTCCCTGATGCCCAATAAGCACAGTGATGGGGTTTGCTGGAGCACCCAGAGCAGGGCTGGGTGCTGAGGGTGCCAGCAGCTTGCAGAGGAACCATCGCTGGAGAGACAACGTGCCTGGCAGGGAAAATCTGCCAGCCCAAACCCTCAGCAAAGCGGCTTCAGTGCTGAATTACTCGGTTATTTACACGCAGGATGACTTCTGGGTGGAGAGCCTGCTGAGACGTCCTGGATTGGAGTTTTCAGAGGTGCTGTTGGTGGGTATTGTTTCTGCCAGGCACTTTTTCCTGCCTGAGGAGCGCGTCCTACCACTATGGGGACCAAAACAAGGTGCTGAACTACTTGGGGAAAAAAAATAAATAAATAAAACTCAACAGGGACAGCCTCTCTTATGTAGCTTGTCCTGATTTTATTCCCTGGTCTGCTCCTTCCCCAGGCTGTGGCTGGGCAGATGCAGGGATTTTGTGCCACTGTGACAGCGGCCGCCGCTGGAGTGGGACCATCCCCTGGGGCTGCCCAGCCCTGACTCTGCCTTTTCCTGCCAGGTCTCGGCTGGGGCTGCTGGTGGGGATGATGGCAGGTCAGCGACAGCTCGTCCTCCCTCTTCAAGGTAACGGGGGCTCTGCTTCGGGAGCTTCCATCCTGGGGAGGTCCATCAAGGATTCCTGGTCTCCTGGGGAGGCTGCTGGAGCTGGATTTGGCTTTTGGTGGTCTCAGTCATCTCCTCTCCATTCCAGGCCTGCTGCTCTGCATCTTGGCTCTTCATTTTGGCACCTGGGGCCCTCTTGCCACAGCAGGTGAGCTCTGCACCCCAGGGAAAGCTGGGGCTCCCGCTGGGAGCAGGGCAAAGGCTGTGACTATGTCCCTGTCCCCTCTTGGCTGTAATCTGTAGGATGGAGCTGCACTGAGGGACCTTTTCTAGAGGTTTTGCCCCAAAAAAAGACTTCCTCACGTGTGTTGTGGCTGGAAGGGGGAGGGAGAAGCTATTGGAACATGTCCCTAGTGGGCTGTTGTCTGGCTTTCAGCTCCCTCGTTGCTGGCTGCAAAAACCCTGTTTGGGTTTGTCCCGTGTTTGGGACATCCTGCCACTTGCTGCCATCCCCATCCCAACCCTGATGTGACCGATGTGGCAGTGGCTCAGCAGGGAACGCAGGCTTGCTGAGTATGTGGCTGGGGTTTTCTTCACCAAGATGCAACTTGCTGTTTTCCAGAGTACAAAGCGGCCTCCAACGCCTCCTCGGTGGCCTCCAACGCCTCCTCGGTGATCTCCAATGCCTCCTTGGTGGCCCCCAACACCTCCTCGGTGGCTCCAAATGCCTCCTCGGTGGCCCCCAACGCCTCCTCTGTGGCTCCCAAAACCTCCTCGGTGGCCCCCAACGTCTCTGTGAACAGTACAGAAGGAACAAGGGTAAGGAAAGGGAAGGGGGATGTTGGCCAGGCTGCTACAGCCTCAGGACCAGGCTTTTTACCCACCTGGTCCTTCATAGGAGCTGGAAATCCCTTGAGAGCATCTCCTGGGGGAAGGGAAGGGGAACTGTTCAGGGAGGGATGATGGTGGTGGTGCTGCAGGAGGAGGCTTTGCTGCACGGTGACCTCCTGGCGCGTTCTCCCTCCAGCTCACCTGCCAGAGCTTCCAGTGCTCTGGGGAGAGGTGTTACCAGGATGCAGCCCACGCCAACGAGACGGCCGCCTGCCACAACGAGACTTTCTGCGAGGTACGGAGCTCACCGAGAGGGGGGTGGAGGGCTGCGACCATGCCAGTCCGTTTTCCTTTATCTCTGCTGCAATCTATCAAGTCCCTTTGACACCTTCGTGGTGGCATCTCTTCACACTTCTAGCGTGTTTTTTTTTCTCTCTGGCTCTGCTATTGCAGCTTTATCGTTTCTCCAGCACAAACTACACGGCCAGGTGCAGCAGCGCGTGCAGCGCGGAGCCGTGCAGGACCAACAGCAGCGTGAGCTTGCAGCAGTGCGCCCTGGAGTGCTGCAACACCCCGCTGTGCCTGCAGCTCAATGCCAGCTCCTACGGTAACTGCCCATGGGGTTCCCCCGGGCTGGGGGGCTGGGGTTAATCCTGCTGCATGCGAGGGAAATGGGTGCACAAAGCCCGCTGAGCTGGGCTGGCTGCGTCGCCGTGATTCCTCTGCTCTGGGGTTCCACTCCCAAGTGGCTCTCCCGCATGGGCTGTGTCCTCACGGGGCTCCTCTAATGTCTGCAGGTGACCTGCCAGCCACCACCGTGCCGCCCACAACCACCGTCGCCACTACCACCCCCCGGCCTCCCCCCCGAAATGTAGGTACTGCCCCAGAAGGTCCACGCAATGCTGTTTTTCCAAAAACTGCCTCTGGAAGGGGAGCAAATCCTTAATGAGCTTTGCAGGAACAGAGCCCGTAAGGGTCCCAAGCCCAGCCCTTGTGTGTGTTCAAGCAGCCCCAGCTGACTGTACAGCACCCATGGGTGCAGGGTGCTGCTGGGGCACCCGAGCAATGGGGAGGGGAAGATGCTCATCTCTGCAAAGCCTTGCGAAGAGGAAGGAAAAGGCAGCTTGAAACTTGTTTGCTGCGGTGGCGTTTCGGTGAGGTTTCCTGCAGTGTCAGATGGAGGGCTTATCTCTGGGTGTGAAATGCCTGAGATGGCACAGATACTGAAATGCAGTGGGTTGGGGGGGTGGGAAGGGTCCCCAGGAACAGGTCTGGCTCCTGTCCTGGGCGTCCTGCTGTCCGCACCAGCAAGCACAGTGTCTCCTCTGGTCCTGTCTTGTAGGGGAAAGTCTGTGCAGCCTTCACCTGCCACGGGGACGGATGTTTCAAGGGGAAGAAGACCACCGCGAGATGCATTGTTGGGTATGACTTCTGTCAGGTACGGCCTTGGGGGTAAGAGCAGGACGGCTGGGCTGTGCCCAGGAGCCCGTGTGCGTCCCCACCATGTGAATGCTGGAGGGCAGGCACGACCACCACCATCTCTTCTCCTTCCAGATGAAGAAGACGGGCCTGGATTTTGTGGCAGGATGCAGCAAGGCCTGCAAGGCTGCCAAGCCCGCCTGCGCTAAAGGCGTGAAGGCTGCCTGCTACCAGGAGTGCTGCCCCGCCACGCCGAAAGCCAGCTGCCTGAAGCTGGATGGCAAAATTCACCTCAACGCTGCTGGGCAGCTGCCTCTGGCCCCGCTCCTGCAGCTCCTGGCATGCGGGGCCGCCCTTCTCCTGAACCGTGGGGTCTCTGCTCCCCTCCGGCTGTAAGCAGCAGGCGGGGGCCCCCTCTCTGGCTTCAGCCACAGTCACCGTCCACCACCCTCAGCTGCGTCCCTGTGCCAGGAACAAGGGGGCCAGAGCTTGAAGACGTTCCCCTGCCCTGCTGGGACTACGGAGGCTGGATGGAGGGGCCTCGGGTGTAGGAGCAAGAGGGTGCTACGCTGCCTTAAAAAGCAGAAAGCTCTGCTTCGAGTGAAGGCATGGGGGCTGCTCTAGTTAATAATTGCTTCTCAGCTCAGCCTTTCTGGACACCCCCTTAGCGTTTAGTTTGTACCTAAAGCCCCCTGTCTGTTTAGGCACAACTCTTAACTGTTTCATCTCCACTTCGTGGCAGGAAAATGGGACTGAGCTAAAAGCGGCTTGTGGTTTTAGATAGCCCTGTTTCATATCTATGATTCTCTATGCGTAAAGATAGAGCAGAGACGGGAGCAGGAGCCCGTGCTGTGACCTTCTTGCATCACAGGCAGCGGGTGGGTGGCTCTGTGGTGGCAAGGTGCTGCCACTCCTGCAAGCGCACAGTCTGCTGTCCTCTCTCACTGCTCTCTTTTAAGGGGAAAAAAAGCAAAAATAAAAATAAAGAAATGTCTGTCCTCTGGGTCGGTAACTGGGGCTGTTCTGAATGCCTGGGGGATGGGGGGGGCCCCCAGCCTGTGGAGTTGGGCTCCTCGTGCTTCCACCAGCAGGAAGGCTTCGCTTCAGAAGCCCTTAAGCGGAGCTGCACACAGCGGATGTGGGACTGGACGAGAAGAGGCTGCCTGAAGCGATAGCCGGCCCCTTCCACGTTGCAGGGCTGCCTCCATCCGCCTGCAGTTCTGCTGCCTCCAAACCGCAGCACAGGGGCTGGTGTGTGTGTGTTGTTTCTTTTTTTTTTTTTTTTTCAAGTGTTTCAGGCCACACGGGCAGTGTATCGCTAGAAAGTGAAAACAGGATGGAGCTCAAAGCTTTTTTTCTGTTTCAGAAAAAACACACACCATGCCCTTTCTCGTAAGGATGGAGGCTTGGAGTTTGCAGCACATATTTTGGGCTGTTTGCCTTTCGTTTCCTCTTTGCAGGCTCCCGTCCATTCTGTACTGCTGCAGGAGTGCAGGGGAGGGAGGGGAGAGGCAGGCGGCGGAGCGGTGGCTTTAGCAAACACCGCTGCTTTTTTTCATAGCTGCTAGAGTTCAGCTGTCACTTCTACAGCTGGGGGAAGAGCTGATGTAGATCAAACTCTCCTCTGTTTAGTATGCAAACGACTCTGTCTGGTGACATTTCCTAGCACCTGCTTACACACTCCACAGTAATTAATTTGCATAATTAAAGCAGGAGCTCAGAAGTTGGCTCACGCCGGCTGGGGCTTGAAATTTAAGGGAAAATAATTTAAGGTGCTGCTGAAAAAAGAGCCCCTCCCCTTCCACAAGGAAATCAGCCTCTCCAGCCTGCTACCGACCCCAAAGCTTCCTCCTCTCCTTTTCTCCCGTTCCCTTCATGACGCTCAGGGAAGTTCCTCGCCCTCTTTTGTTGGCTGTTTTCCATCACTCCTGCTCCCTTCCCCGGCTTTTCACCCTCTAATATTGGCACGCTGTGTGCGGCCAGCTGTAAAAATCGTTTGCAGCGGGGCCGGAAAATGAGGCTCGCCGTGTTTCCTGGGGCTTTGGGACCTGGCTGGCCGTGCTCTGCTTTGGGTGGGAGCACTCCGGGCAGTGTCACGAAGCCCCCTGGCACCCAGGGACCCCCGTGGCCGCCCCTCCGGTGACAGCAGCGCCCGAGACGGGAGCACGCAGCTGGGCTCGGGCCCTTCCTGGAGCTAAGGGTTAACGGAACGCCTGGGGCAGGCCGGGAGCGGGGCGGGCCTCGGCCACCTCCGGCCCCAAAAGCCCAGCTGGGAGCTGGACAAGAAGCGAGGGGTTCCCGGGAGCCTCTGTGGGACTGAGCGTGGCCACATCCCTGGTCCTGGTCCCGATCCCGGTCCTGGTCCTGGTCCCAGTCCTGGTCTGGCCTCCCTGAGCTGCATCGCGGAGCTTGGCATCACCCCAGGGCTGCTGCTGCTGCTCTTCAGCTGCTTCGGGACCTGCTTTGGGACCGCCGGCTCTCGCCTCGCGGGCACGGAGCATGGACCAGTCGGTGGCCATCCAGGAGACCCTGGCCAACGGAGCGACGTGTCGAATCATATCCTTTGCACCGCGGTTTTGCTGGCTTTCCTCCCTTTTCCGGGCCCACCCCGGTTTGAGGAGGCCCTGCCGGGATCCCATCGCTGTTTGCTGTTCCTTGACCCCAAATGAAGGCCGTGCAGGGAACCCTGGCTGGTGGGGAGAGCGTGGAGAGCCGGCTGCTGGGCCTGGTGGAGAGCTGCGGAGAGCACGCGTAGGTGCCGGAGTGGGGAGGGCAGGGGGATGCTGCTGGCAGGAGGAGAGGCTGCAGCAGAGCCTGACAGGTCTTTTTTAGGCCTAAAATCCCTTCCTACCCCCAAGCACTTTCTACCAGGGTGAGGTCTGATAGAGCACTGCTTGGAAGGAGTTGTGCCTTGGCGTTTCTCCTGCTGTGCTGTACGGATGGGTAACGAGGCGAGCCCGGGCCCTACAGGTGTGGGTTTGGTGTGTGTTGCCAGTAACACAAACACATCCTTATTTAAATGACAAGCGGGTTGGTGGGTGTGTTGTGGAGAGGTTGTTTGGGGATTTGCATGAGGCCACGCTGGCAGCTGCTGCTGGATGAGACGGGGTCTGCCCACACCTGCAGAGATGCCAGAGGGGAGGAGGCATTACCTCTGTGTCTGCTCCATGCTTGCAGGATCTACGTGTACACACACCGGCGGATGGCCATAACCGCTGAGGATGTCTGGTTGGAGAAAGTCATCCCCATCAGAGAAGGGTTTGCAGTGGAAGAAGGTATGGATGCACTTTGGGGGTGTAGTGACCACCTCCAAAGAAGGGGGTGAAGGGATATGGAGTCTATGTTTTATTACTCTGCTGGCTGAAACTTGAGATCTACTCAGCCCTTCCCATTTTCTCTTCAATTTATAATCCCTGGTGAAGTTTATGAACGTGACACAGCTGGAAGGACCCCACCAGATTAATCGCTTTGCAATCCAGAGTGCCCTGTGTCCTACCAAGCATCACCCACGGCCTCCTGCCCTGGCAGGTTCTGCCTGTCCCCGTGCTTGCAGGGAACACTTGGGGCCTCAGGACCTAGCTGAGCTCCCCAGCCTCAAAGTATTTTTGTAGTCAGCACTCCTATTGCTTTGCTTGTAACTGAACTTTCTTTTGCTTTTGCAGTGATACCTGACAGCGACCTTCATGTCATCGGTGAGTTTTGTTGCTGTTTTAGTGTCAGTGCTGTAGAAATCCCTGGGCCCTGCACCAGCTGCACATGCTTTTGTGCTCTGGGCTGTAGGCAGAGGTTACTCCTCTGTAGGTGTATGCCGTGAAACAAGGAGATCTTGTCTTACTGGGTGAGCTGTTTGCCATTATTCTGCTCATGCTGACAGAGCACTGTCACCGCTGTTCAACCAGGGTAACCATTTCTCCAAATATTTTTAAACAGCTGCTGAAAGATCAGTTATTGGCCCTCTCAGGGTTTTTTTCAGGCACAGCTATTTGTGTCTGTTATCAAAATACACAAGATGTAACGGGGGTGACCAGCAAAACCACGTGTTAGTGGAGCATGCAGAGACTGTTACATGCCTTCATGCTAAGACAACATCTACAAAACATCTTGGAGGCATTTGGGTGGGACACTACCAGAGCAGTGATGGTTAATGCCCGGCATCAGCAGCGGTTTGGGCTTGCATCAGTAGACAGGGTGCTGTTTAGCACCTACTGCAGTGGCCACCAAATGCATTTGCCATCACTGAATGAGCAGAACAAAAAGTATTACAGTGATTTTTATATTTTTAATTGCCGTTCTCATGTAAAATGTGAAAAAGAAATGCTAAGACCCGGGGAGACTTGCTGATAGAGTCTGCATGTGTGCACCAGCTGCTGCAGCGTGCAGAAAATGCTGGGTGTTTCTGAGTGCTCAGCAGCACCAACCACGAGCTCTTCTCCTCCTGTTATCGACAGGCTCCGATGTGACGGTCCAGATCAGTTCAGAAGATGATCGGCTCACGGTGCGGTTGCCCTTTGGCTCCCACACGCGCACGTTTCTGCAGGAGCTCAGCAGGTGCAGCCCAGGTACGAGCTCTGCCGTGTGCTTGGGGTTAGAGGTGCAGGGAGCCTGGCTGGTGGCTTGTGTTTGTAGGCTCGTGAGGAAGAGCAGCGCCAGCCTCTCTCTGCTGCTGAAACTGGGGCTGAGCTGCAATGCTTCACAAGGGTAACGACTGTGCAGCATCAGAGAGCTGAGCAGCACTTTGAGCTGTGAGCAACCCGTGCACTGTGCACTCAGAAGGCCACATGGAAATTTATTTTGCGTGCCCTGAGCGACCACAAGCTGTCTCCTCAGACGCTCTGCGTCTGCTTACCCCCTTCTTGCTTTTTCTCACAGCCTGGCGCTTTTTCCACCAGCATCTTCCTCTGTGCCCTTTATCACACGTGCTGAAGGTGTGCGCTGCTCCAAGGACACAAGCACACAAATCTTTGTGCCCAGGGCCATCACCTTTTGCTCTGGCCAGGAAAGCAGCGCCTGGGGAGACACTTCAGGGTTCAAGGGCATCTCCCGGGATGGCTCCGGGGCAGCTCCAGGGCCCTGGGGCAACTCCGGAGCAACTCTGGGACGGCTCCAGGGCCCTGAGGCAGCTCCAGGGCAGCTCCGAAGCGACTCCGGAGCACTTCCAGGATGGCTCCGTGACCCTGGGGCAGCTCAGGGACGGCTCCGGGGCATCTCCGCGTCTCTGGGGCAGGCTCTCGGTGCTCCTAGAGCCACCACCGGCCACCTCTCCGCGGCCCAGGCCTCGTCCCCGTCCCCGTCCCGTCCCCGCTCGGGGCGGGCAGCCCCCGAGAGCCGCCCCATGGCGGGCGGAGCCGGGCCGGGGCGGAGCGGGGCCGGCAGCGGCGGAGCTGCCGCGATGTCGGCGGGCGGGCGGCCCCGCCGAGGTGAGCCCGGGGGAGCTGCGGGGACCCGGTGGGGACCCGGTGCTGCCGGAGGGGGGCCGGGAACGGGGCTGGAGGCGGGGGACCCGCCTGGCACGGCTCGGCCCGGTACCTCCCGGCGGTAGCACAGCCGCTGTGCCCGGGCCGGCCGGTGGAGGTGGCTCCTGAGGGGGACCCGGTTGGGTATGGGGGGTGCTGGCGGCTTGTGGGGGCCCGGGGAGCGCTTTGGGAGGGGAAGGGAAAGGGCTCGGCTCGCGGACACGGGGCTCGGCAGCTCCCTGAGGGGCCAAGGGGGGGTCCGGGGGTCGGGGCAGTGAATTTAGGGTGTGTGGAGGCAGCTGGAGGGGTTTTGCAGAGCCCTTTTGCTTCTGGGGCTTCCTCTGTGGGCAGAGAATTGCAGGCAGCGAAGGGGGGGGCATTGCCTGAAGAGCTTTGCCCGCTATGGGATTGCCCCATCCAGGCACCACTGCCCTGCACCAGCCTAGGCAGCTCTTGCAGGGCCTGACAGGTTTTGGAGGCTCGGCTTTCTTCATCGCCAGCCTTCGTGTGCCCTGGCTGCACCTCGCAGCAACCCCGCAGCGCTGCTGCCTTCGCCCTCGCTCTCAGCGCTGTGGCATCGGCCTCTTCCTCTTGCCGGCTCGATGCTATCGCACATGGCTCCGGTCGCTGCTGCTGCTGCTTTTTCCTTTTGTAAAGTGAGTTTGTGAGAAAGGGCGATTCCTAGAAGGCAGCGCAGAGCTGGGACAATTCCTGGAAGTCGGTGTGGGACGCAGAATTGGGATTGAACCGTTTCTGCTTTACCCGCTTTCAGCTCGCCTGGGCTCCTCGTGTTCACGTGGGCGCAGTTTGGTGCCACCGATGTTCCTTCTTTTCATTTCACTGTCAGTTGTGTGTTTAAAAAAAAAAAAAAAAGAAAGAGAAGGGATGGATTTTGTAACTCAGACCTTAGGCAACTGCACAAATTGGATTGAGTCAAGGTAGGGATCTGGGAACATCTGTTCAGACATGGCATTTTAGCTTGTTGTGCAGAACTGACTGGGGGAGACCTGGGCATATGTTGCTGCATCATTAAGGTTGGAAAAACCCTCCAAGATCATCTGGTCCAACCGTCCCCCTACCACCAATATCACCCACTAAACCACGTCCCTAAAAGCATGCTGAGTGAAACACAAGCCGCTTCCTTTGTTGGTTTGTTTTTGTTGTATCTGGAGCACAGTGACGCTCTTTGAATTGTGAGCTTGTTGGAAAGTGGTTCTCCTATCAAGTCATGCCTTTGAGCTTTGACAAAGTTGCCTTTTCAAGGCTTGACTGTGTTTTTCTTGAGTTGGAGGAGCTTGGTTGTTTTTTTTTTTTTTATTTCTCATGTTAGAAGAAGAAAGTGCTCTCTGCCATCACTTGGGATCTTTTGGAATATAAATTGATATAGAATGAGGTTTTGTCTGCTGTTTTTCATTACTGGCTCTTGCTCTGTCATTAAATGAGCATGAGCACCGAGCGAGCAACTTTCATAGGCAAATCAAATCACATTTAAATACTGTGTGAATGCGGCCATTTGCTAGTGGTAACATTGGTTTGTTGTACCTTCTGTGGATTAAGGCTGGTTAATGAATGAGAGAACCTATAATGGAATTTAAATGTCCATAGTTTATGTTCCTAATTTCAGTTAATATCCTTATCTAAAATCCCATCTGTGTGCATGGTCACAGTCACAACTGCAGTTTTGTTTCATTTGGAACAGCAAAAAGCACGAAGTGACTTCCCTCCAGCCAGGCATAGCGCCGTCCCGCATGGACTGCTGTGTGCACTTCGTTACGCAGCGTGGGCTGGCTCAGACTGACACAACTGGTGGCAAGGCTAATTTAATTCCCCCCTTCCAGCACTAAGCCTGGATCCTGCTTTATCCAGAAGAGGGGACCTCGAACTGCTGTAGAACAGTATTATAATGTCGCTGCACACGTTTAATAAGAAAGGCTTTGTTTTGTAAGTCCCTTCTAGCTGCAAATCCTGATTCTGCTGCTTTCTTATCTCTGCACATTGCCCTTTATTTCTGTGCCCAGCTCAGTTATTACATAAGGTCATTATCTTGCTAAAATATTCCACATTAGATTGCTAACATATAGACCTCCTCTGGCTTGAGCGACCTCTGTCTAGATGTAAATTTATCTGAAGGAAGCAGCCTGTTCCCAGGGCTAATCTCTTTCTAAAGGGAATCCTACTTAAACGAATATTTTTGCTGATGATCTTAAAATGCCAATGTGCGATGTATGGCTGTGATCTTTGGCTTGCCATCTCGCCCTGCACAGCAGCTGTGCCAGCAGCACTGGGCAGGCACAGAAACCCTGCCATCAGCGGCACCACCAGCTCCTGCCTGCTGCCCAGTGCTGCTGGCATCTGCGGGTAATAAAGATGAACCTCTGCTCCCTTCCTGCTACCAAAGCAACACTTGTCTCGTTGCTTTGCTCTTTACGGTGAAAGTTCAAGTTGGTTCTTGTCACTGTCAAGATCCCTCGCACGGTCTTTATCAGGAAAACTTGCAGAGGCTCGAGCAGCTCTGATTAAGCACTTAATGCCTATGGAGAAAATTTGTGGCTCTGTCCCAACTCACTGAGACTGTGCTTCGTGGTGCAGCACTGAACTGCAGATAGAGAGAAACGTTCAGCTTTCTTTGAGGTGCAGGCATATCTTGTTTGTTTAGATATTAACTTAAATTCAAGGTAATTTCAATTAATTTAAGGTTTTGTTTAAGAGCATTAAAATATGTGTCTGGGAGATGCTTGTGGTTGGATGAGCTCTGAGGGAGTACTGAAACTTGGTGATGCTGCATGCGAAGTCAAACGCGTTTCTGCTAGCAGAGATGCACACTGCTAATTTCAGAGTTTGTTTTAGCAAAGGCTGCTCCTGCTCGTTGCCACAGGACTTTGCTTGTGTGATCTGTAATGAGGCTTGAATCATGTGCTCTTCTGGAAACAGCCTCCGATTAATCCTCTTACAGAGTCTTTATTCTGGGAGGGCTCTTTGGGCAGAAGAGGCTTTCCAAGCTGAGAATATGGCCACTTCTTGTCAGCTTGTTTATATTCTGAGTGCTTGTGTAAAGTACTTTAAGTTCTGTTTCTGGTTTGTGCTCTTGTCCTAGAGGGTGTACTATGACAGTGATAAAACCTTAATTTTTCTGGGTAGTGCTCACAGAAGGAGAAGCTCAGCCGAATGAACAGAAACCTTACAAGCTTAAGAGCATTTAGTGTATCATTATTAGACTGGTGTGAAAAGTATTGTTGCCTTGGTATTGTTGGTTTTGCACCTTAAGCACGGAAAACCCCATGCAAAATTCTCTGCTTTAACCGTTATTTTGCCACTTAGCAGCAGAACGTCAGAGCTGAAACAAATGCTGAGACTGGTCAAATTTTGCTAACATGGTATAATGCGTTTAGCATTGCACCTGTATTTAGCTGCATTTGCATACTAGCTGCCCTGTTACTTCATTAGGAACGTGCAATTTACATGGCAGCACTTATTTCTGCTGAGTTGTGGCACGTTTGTATGGTGACTGATGTACTTCTTTGCAGGGGAGGGCTCCTGTGCTTTGCTATGTTTCTGCAGAGAGACCTAAACCCTTTAAACGGTAGTGTGATTGTGTGATTAGTCGTTTTTCTTCCTTTCCTTGCACTTCCCATCTTGCTTCAGAAAGGAAAAGCTAATTATTAGCTTAGTTTTTTTGGATTTCCAGGATAAAGCCCTGGATTTTATGGTGCCAGTCCTGGTTTGGCTTAGCTCTGAAAGAATGCCGGCAGCTCTGCTGCTCTCCGTGGCTGTGTGGCACGCTGGTGTAAGTCCTTCCTCTGCTGGGGAAGCTGCATCACCACCAAACACTTCTGTCAAAATAAGATGAGTCGATCAGATAACAAAAAGAGAGTCTGTGGGACACTTTGTTTCTCCGTACAAGTCTAAACTGTATTGTGCCCATTGGTTTTCCCTTCTGTCTGCCTGAGTGTGTTGATAAGTTAAAGAACACTTAGTTTCATGTGAAACTTGATTTTTTTTTTTTTTTCCAGAAGTGGTTGGCTCTGAAGGCATCAAGCAGAATGGAAAAAAACTTGCAGTTAATCAGAACTGGAGCCATGACAGCACTGATAAAGGTGCTCCCAGGTATGGTTTCTCTCTCACTTCTCATGTATTTCTCTTGAAGCAGTTGAAGCAATGCTTGTGTGCATCATCTCTCTGGGCAGGGCAAGGTGTAAAAGTGGTGGCAATGTTTCTTTGCCTGTCTAGCTGTGCTTCCCCTCTGCAGAGGCTCTTTGTTGACAGTAAATATATATAGCACCAAACTTCGGCATGCTTCTGTATGATTGTGTACAGACGGAATGAGCTGCAGTGGGCAAGCTGTTGATATTTTCATGTCGAGGGGAAGACAAATTGCAGAGAGCTTTCTGTCTGGGTTTCCTGGTTTTCAGCTGGAAACCGCATGGGGAAGTTGGTCTTTCTGGTCCCAGCGTGGCAGGTCTCTGCAGACACCAGTGCTTGAGGAATCTGCCTGCTGCATTATCTGCTTCCACGTGCTGGCAACCCTGCCAGCTGCGGTCATCGGGGGCAGCAGGATCTGGAGCAGTAGCTGGCAACTTTTTGGGGAAGAGAATTGCAGATTCTAGTTAAAAGGAAAAAACAAACAAAAAAAAAGCTTAGCATAAGCATGCTGTCAAAACTTGAGTGGGAATTTCAGCACTGCCTCTCAGAGCCAGTCCTGCTAGTCCCCCTATTTGGGCATATTTTGCTCTTTGGTGAGACAGGACCTGCTAGCGTTGTTTGTTTTGAATTCAGAGAGCTTTGGCTTAGGGCCACCATGTCTCATAGATACACTTTTAAAATGTTAGAGTTTCATTTTCCAGTTCCCAGGACTTTGTGGACCCTGCTGCATATCCTTCAAAGTCTGTCTCTGTGCCGTCCTTGGCACTCATGTGTAGGTTGTTGACCTTAAATTTATATCATGCACTTGCTTGTGGGAACTCCCAAGCTGTGGCATTACTACTGTTGCAAAAGGAGCCTGCAGTAAATCACAGAGCAACAAGATACTAAATAAAACCACCTCTGTCCCCATCTACTCTTTGCTGCCTCCTTTCTAGATAGAGCTGGGACTTTTCCACCATGAAAACAAACAGTTTTTCATTCTTCTGCTGAGGTCAGAAGGGCTGAGCAGAGGGAGACGAGATCCGCATCTCCCTGTTCCAGTAAGCAGGAAATGTGGACGGCTTGGTGTACAGGTGAACAAGGTCTGCCCTGAATCAACAGGTCTGCCCTGACTCAACAGGCTGCACCAGCTTAGGGAGAACGGGTTGTCATTTCGGTTAGTTAAACTGGTTTTATCTAGAGAAGGCCTGAGCTGTTCTAAGAAATGCTCATTTCAGTCTTGTTTGCTTATTCTGCACAGTGAAACAGACAGGTAAATGAGAACCACGTCCTCAGCAGCAGAAATAAGCTGTTCAGGGTGTGTTTTTATCCTGGGCTTTTTCTAGCAGTTTTGTTTTCCCTTCCAGACAAAGCAAAGTCAAATCTGATGTGAAAGCTGAAATGGTGCGGTCCTCCGGCGTAATGGTTTCAAACATGGCTTCAGTCTTATCAGAACCACAGTTTGGACTAAGAGATACTATCGTTAAATCTCAGCTCGTACAAAGGGAGGATTCCTACACGTACATCCAGAACTTCAGGTGATGATCATTCCTGAGAAGAGCTTGTTTTGGGGGTGGGAGTAAGTTTCCTATGGCTGGAAATGCATCAATTCTGTGCACCCCTGGCTTTCTCTCTCACTCCTCCTGTTTATTGTTAGCCTTTCAGTTGTTCTACTAATTCCATGAGAGCTTGGGTGAAATATATAATCAGGACAAAAACTTTACTGGGATTAAAATCCACTTATGCAGATTGTTTGATGAATTTATCATTTCAAACTGCTACTGCACAGCTCTATTCTTGTCTTTTTACACTCTATGCAAAAATGTGCATCCTTCTGTAAAACAGGCTATAAAGATGCTACTGTAATGAAATCGTTGTAGGAATTTAGACTTTGTCACATTGTCCTAATCCCTCCTGGAAACAAGTTACTCCTACATAATTATTATTAAGTACATGGGCTAATACTAGTGGTATTTGCAGCTCTGGGATTTAACAAAAGTGAATTCTTTGCAGATTTTTTGTCGGGACTTACAATGTGAATGGTCAGTCACCCAAGGAAAGCCTCCAGCCCTGGCTGAGATGTGACACGGAGCCTCCAGACATTTACTGTGTGGGGTGAGTGTCTCTTTCTGGCTCTTCCTTCCAACCCCTGACACTGTCTGCTTGCTTGTGATCTGTAGCATGAGGTGTTCAGCCAAGACATCACAGCTGAGGAATGTTTGCGTTGCCTTACTCTGTTGCACAGCTCTAGAGTGTGTGTTTGCGTAGCCTGAAAGGGCTGTTATTCTGGTAGTGTTTGGGCTTTCTGGCACCGCAGTTTTACAAAATCTTTAATATGGTTCCATTTAATTCTAACAATTAGCTTTACATTTAACTTGCCTCTGAAATCAGCATAACTGAATTTGAGCTTTAAGTTACAAATTTAGTGTGAGTATAAATTGTTTTAGTTCTTTTCTGGAGTTATAAAAATAAAAAATAAAATAAATGCGTGCATACATGGATTTCTTCTTCTAATGCAGTTTCCAGGAGCTTGATCTGAGTAAAGAAGCCTTCTTTTTCAATGACACACCGAAGGAAGAAGAATGGTTTAAAGCTGTAACTGATAGTCTTCACCCAGATGCCAAATATGCAAAGGTAAATGGGGCTTTTGGGGAGGTTTGAATGTGGAATCATTTTCCACTCAGGCCTCTTTTCACTTTGCTTTTTCCTGTTTTCAATTGCTGTGTCTTCCAGAGGTTCATTGTCTGCAGCTTTTGCTCAGTCAGAAGTGCTCTGAAGGTGAAGTAGGTAGTGTTACTGTGCAGGGTGCCAAGGCAGAGGGCAGGACAGGAGGGAGCAGCTAGGCACCATGCATAAATGAAGCTCCTGCTGTCTTGGGGGAAGTGAGTAGGAAGCATCTTAGCATCTGCCATGTCTGTCTCCATAATGCATGGTGGAACGAGGCGTGAAGGTATCTTGGTAGGAACACTGCCTGTGTTTTGGCTCCTGCTCTGTGGGTCTGCTTTGTCTCCTGTTGCTTCTTTAAGGGAAGCTCCTTCTATGGGCTGCCAGTGCTTTGGCTTTTGCTTTGGGCTTCGACTTCCTTGACTGTGGTGTTGGTCCCTGGCTCCCTCTTGTGCTGTGCTGATGGAGTGCCTGTGTACTGTGTGGCGAGGTGGGCTGTCGGATGAGCCTCCTTCTTCATCTGTGTTTTGCTGGCCCTTGTTCTGGGCTGGGGGACAAGGTGCCTTCTCCCATTCCAGTATTTAATGCGACAGGATCTATTTTTCAGGTGAAACTTGTGCGGCTTGTGGGAATAATGCTTCTGTTGTATGTGAAAGCAGACCTTGCTTTGAACATCTCCGAGGTGGAAGTTGAGACTGTGGGAACTGGCATCATGGGGAGGATGGTAAGAATGACAACTGTGTGTGAGAAGGGGTGAGACTTTAGGGAGCCCTGGGGAGCTCCACTCCTTAGATGCAGTGGTTATTCCTCTAGCTAAAGGAGGCAGCTGCTTTTAGACACGTAGAGTCCCGTCTCTGTGACAGCTCAGGCTGTTGCTAAAGGGAATCACTGTGTGTTCTCAAAAGCTCCTAAACCTTGTGGGAGGAGCTTCCTTGGGGGCTTTTTTCTGATTACATGTGCTGGGCTGCTTGGGGCCCCACTCTCATGTAGCTTGATGCTGGCTGTGATTTTGCTCAAAGCAATTAATGCGAGGAAACATGAGTAGAAGAAACGTGTCCATCCAGATTATAGTTTTGTAGAGGAGGACGTACTGGCCTCTTGCCCTTCTGCATCACAGGAATGAAGTCTGTGCCCTTTGGATGTAGTTTCATGAACACTGCAGCTATAACTTGGCAGAGGTGTTTTTGGCCAGCTAAGCCATGTGCTTCCTCCTCCACTTACTTTTTTTTTATTGTCTGTGTTGAAAGGTCTTGTTTGTTGCTAAACTGGTTTCAGGACTTGGTGAAGCAATTGACCAGCTCCCTTGTTGATTTGAATTTTCCTTTTGTATTAACTGAATCCTGAGTTACAAACTGTGTTCTGTAAATTTGCTTGCCGTGTTCCCTTGCTGTGTGAGATCTTCACATGGGTTCCTGGCTTAAATTCATGATGCAATTATCACCAATTAGGTTTTCAGCCTTTTTCTTCTTCTGGAATTAAATGGTCTGCTTCAATGTCTTCTGGCTTGTCCACTGCTGTTAACTCATTTCTGGATTCATCTGTTGTGTACAGAAGAAAAGCTTCTGACCAGCGTCTTTGTCTTTATCTTTCAGGGTAACAAAGGTGGTGTTGCCATAAGGTTTAAATTCCATAACACTAGTGTGTGCATTGTGAATTCTCACCTTGCAGCTCACACCGAGGAATATGAGCGGAGGAATCAGGACTTCAAAGACATCTGCTCTCGGATGCAATTCTGCCAATCGGATCCAAATTTGCCACCTCTCACTATTAGCAAACATGAGTACGCTTCCCCTTTGATTACCTGATTCACTGCAGGTGGCAAGGCAGAGCATTAGGAACATGGTGGGGAGTAAGGTTCTCTCACAGGGATGTGAGAAGGGTGTATAGCAATCCGATTATTAGCCTGGAAGAGCCAGAAAGGATTTACTATAACCCTGTTTTTGACAGTTCTGGCAATCTATAGGGTTCTGGCAATCACTTGCTTTTTTACAGTTTTCCAGGCCTTGTTTTATTTTCATGCTTGAAGTGGGAATGGGGCAATAATATGCCTGAATCTTCTCAATGGGTTGTAGGATTTAGTCATTGAGGAATAGTAAAAGCACCAGTTAGTAAGAGATTTTGACAAACATGCAGAATGGGAATTAAAATCAGCCAAGGTAGAAAGAGTAGCTTTGCTCTACATTCTCTTTCAGTGTGATCTTATGGTTGGGTGACCTCAACTATCGGCTGGAGGACCTGGATGTGGCAAAAGTGAAGCAGCTTGTAGAAGAGAAAGCATTTTCAGAGCTTTGCCGATATGACCAGGTACCGATGCCTCCCTCACCTACCTGCAGGTGCTCCTTAGCCTTCTCAGTGCTCCCATTTAGCTCATATGGGAATTGTGCTTGAGCTTATTTTTCTTTTTCTTTTGTAGCTAAAGAGGCAAATGAATGCAAAAGCAGTCTTTGAAGGCTTTACAGAGGGAGAGATTTCTTTCCAACCAACGTACAAATATGATGCTGGCTGCGATGACTGGGACACAAGGTACAGTGATTGCTTCATACGTGATGACATTGGCTGATGTTATCACTGAAGGTGGTAACAATAAAGTGGAAAAAAAAATGCAGAAATTGGCCTTGTCAGGAAAACACCGAGTCCCTGAGAGAGCAGAATTCTGCCTCGCAGTGTTACTCCATCTGAACTGTGCCTGGAAACTGTAATTTTTACCTCTGTCCTAGTGAGAAGTGTCGTGTTCCAGCATGGTGCGATCGGATACTCTGGAAAGGGCAGAACATTGCTCAGCTGAGCTATCGCAGCCATATGGCTTTGAAGATCAGTGATCACAAACCAGTTAGCTCTGTGTTTGATATTGGGGTAAGTATGTCTGTACCTAAGGAAACAACTCTGCTGACCTCGTCCTGTGTGT
Source organism: Anas acuta (assembly GCF_963932015.1). Taxonomy (NCBI): domain Eukaryota; kingdom Metazoa; phylum Chordata; class Aves; order Anseriformes; family Anatidae; genus Anas; species Anas acuta. The sequence continues at coordinate 5,369,782 of NC_088999.1, forward strand.
GGGGGAGGAGGGGAGAGGCTCTCATGCTGGATTATCCCCGCTTTTATGGCATCTACACAGAACAATGGCTTGTAAGGTGGGTTAGGTAATATATTGAAGTGGAATCATTGTTCATAGTAAGCTAGGGTTGTGTTAAGTAATACTTCACTTCAGCAGAACAATTTATGAGCATCTGTAGGTGTTTTTTCAGAAGTCTTATTTTTCTTATTTTTCTTAATTGTTTTCACAGCAACTTGCAGTGTAGCCATGCTATATCATTGACAGCTCAGGAGCCCAGGAGTGTGGTTTTAAAAAAAAAAAAAAAAGAACAAAAAGCACCCTCAAAATGACTGGGTGACTTTCTTGCCTCTCTTGCTAGTTATAGCAAGGTAGCAAGGTCCTTTATTATTGGGTCCTAAGGAGGAATAAGAATATTAGTGCTCCAAGTGCCTCTGTTCATCAAATGTGTTGTATATGCTAGCATACTATTAAAATTGAGCCACTTTATATGTTTCAGGCTGTCCTGTAGAGGCACAGTAAATACCAATTGGTGCTGTGTGTGTCCTTTTCAGGTGAAGGTTGTGAATGAGGAGCTGTATCGAAAAGTCTTTGAGGAAATAGTGCGCTCCCTGGATAAGATGGAGAATGCCAACATTCCCTCGGTGACCCTCTCCCAGAGAGAGGTAGGGTATGTTCATCTGCCCTGACTTGCTGGACACATTGAGCATTCCTATTCCTACACCAGAAGTGTATTTGAGTGGTAGAAGTGTGTTAGATGGATACTAGAGTGTGGGGTCTGGTTCCAAAGAAACAGTATATTGACTTTCATCTGTTTTCTGTTTACAAATCCTTTAAATGGTTGTTTATGCTTTAGGTGCAGGCAAATTTCATTCATGGTATCAGGCTGAAATGCACAGCTCTGTTACCTCTCTGAAGTGGAGAGTGAGAGAGTAAAAGGGCAGTTTGTACCCCTTGCTGTTGCTTGTTTTTAGAAACATAAAATGTAAAATACTGAGGGATTTGGAGAAGGTCACAAAACCAGCATTTGCTTTGTGTGTTGGGAGCTAAAACAGACAAGCAGCTGAGACATTTGAGGCTACAGCTATCTTGTTCTCAGGTTTCATTGAGGTTATTTGAGGGGAGCATTTGCTTTAAAGTGCACACTAATGCAAATGACTTGAGCATACATTGTAAACAAGTGTAATCCTATTTAATCCTGGAAGAGGTGGGATGTGGGAGCAAGAGGGTTAATCTGGATATCTTGCTGCTTAATGATTAAACTATGGGACGGGAATATGAGGAATTGCTGGTGGTGCTTGGCAAGGGGGGATTGGCTGATGATGTTGATTGACGTTTGTTTCTAGTTCCATTTTGAGGATGTTAAATACATGCAGCTACAGATAGAGAAGTTTACAATCCGCAATGGACAAGTGCCTTGCCAGTTTGAATTTATCAGCAAACCAGATGAGGAAACCTATTGCAAGGAGTGGCTGATAGCTAATCCTAGTAAGGGCTTTCTGCTGCCAGGTGAGCTCCTCATTGTTCATTTCATGTTAATGAGCTAACATTGTCATCTTCTGGCTTAGTTTTCTCTGCTATTTTGACAATCTTATGTTTTTTACAGGCTTATGGGTTTAATACTGTTTTTTAACCATTATGGTTTTCTTATATTTTGGCAGATTCTGAGATCACGATTGAGTTGGAGCTATTTGTTAATAAATCAACAGCTACGCGCTTAAACTCTGGAGAAGAAAAACTTGAAGATATCTTGGTCTTGCATCTTGACAGGGGGAAGGATTATTTTCTGTCTGTAACAGGAAACTACTTGCCCAGTTGCTTCGGGTCTCCCATTCATACACTGTGTTACATGCGGGAACCAATCCAGGACATGTCAGCAGAATCCATTCAGAACCTTGTGAGTTAAAGATAAGTTTCCCTTCTGAGCCCACAAGAACCATTAAAACTAGGTGGTTAAGTCCTGCCTGTTACTACAGAGCCTTCTTTCACTTCCCTCGTCCATAGTCTGAGAATGCTGATACAGCTTGTGCTCCCTAGCGTGCCATCTTCACACCTTGCAGTAGTGCTTCTTGTGGATGAAGCAACCCATTTCATGTAGAGCACTGACAGTAAGGCACTGTCTGCTCTGCCTGCACATTTAAAAAGGTGTGCTACTTCTAAACGTAGATCTTTTTCTCTGGAGCCTTTGGCTTTCCCCACACTAAATGGAGATGTGTGCATATGTGAGGCATCAGTTTCCATAGAGCTGAATGTACATGAAGCATGTTTGAGAGCAGCTTGTTCTTTCTGCCTGCACTTTCGATACAATTGTGACTGTTGGATCTGTCTTGTATGAAGACTAGTGAGTGAAGCTGCACAGTTCTGTAACAAGTATTAATTGTTAGGTGTAAGCCCTGTGAAGCAATCTGCAGAGCTGAGCAAGAAGTTGGCTAGCTCCTTTTTTTTCCTCCCCTCTCTCAGACACTGATGCCACTGGAAACAAGTGATGCTGCTACTCAAGCTGAAAGGCCTCTGGAAATTCCCAAAGAGCTGTGGATGATGGTGGATCACCTATACCGCAATGCTTCCCAGCAGGTTGGCAGTGCTTGTGCTGGAATTGCAAAATAATTTGTTTGCATTACATTTATTTTTGGACAAGATACTGGTAATGGCAGCGTTTGCTAGCTGTGGATGTTTGGCCAATGGTAAAGGGTAAGAAAAGGACATATTTGAGATAAGTGATCTTAGTACCCTGAATTGCTGTGTTCCATGTGTGGCATGTACCAGCAGCTGTCCTTCTGCATTGCTCTTTACTGCAGTCCCACAGCCTTACTAGAACTGCTCATGGTGAGATTGGTAGTTATCAGCACCAATCTAGGGAGATTTTTCCAGCCAGTTCATAATGACAGTGCTTTTTATTGACCCAAATATTTATTTTCCTTGAGATTGACTGATGGTGGTCTTTTCAGGAGGACCTGTTTCAGCAGCCAGGCCTCAGGTCTGAATTTGAGCAAATCCGAGACTGTTTGGACAAAGGAATGCATGATACCCTCCGTATCCTTTTAGACTGATGTCTGGTAGGGCTCACTTTGCCCAAACAAAAGATCTAAGACAAGAAAGGTTTTATCAGTCTTCTGTGTGCCATCATGGTTTTGAAATTGCTGTCTCTCATCTTATGGTAGCTGAGATATGCAGCTCTTCACTGCTGCTTGCAATCAGTACTAAAGCCTCTGCAGAGTCTTTGCTATGCTGATGAATGGTCATTGATGAACTATACAAGTGTCTGACTGCCCATGGAAACAGAGTTTACTACGTGGACTCAAAACTGTGGAGAACAGGAGTTCCTGGAGACCTAAGCAATGATTAGTGTTTCAGCAGAAATACTACCAAAATAGACCATACTGTGCTCACCTCTTCCTTAACCATCTTTGGATCAGTTGGCAGCAACCACTCGGTAGCAGAGGCCCTGCTGCTCTTCCTGGAAAGCCTGCCAGAGCCGGTCATCTGCTACAGCTTCTACAACAGCTGTTTGGAGTGTGCCAACAACTACCTGCTGAGCAGCCAGGTAATGCCAGCGTTGCTGGGAGACCGTTTCTGTTGTTCTGGAAGGAGGGGGAAGCAGATTGGTATATGCTAGACAAATAACAGGCTTTTGCTCTAAGAAACTTAATCATCTCATAATAGAGTGGATCTAAGATTGATGTATCTTGGATTATTAAGAGCTGTTTCTGTTGTGTTTGCAGACAGGTAGTAGATAAAGCTACTAAGCCATTGCCATTTCTTCAGTATAAATGTTGTTTGTTTTCTCCACCCAGATTATCTCTAAGCTGCCAGAATGCCATAAAAATGTATTTGAGTATCTAATGGCTTTTCTACGAGAACTACTGAAAAATTCAGGGAAAAACCATTTGGATGTGAATATTCTTGGTAAGGAGAGTGAAATAACCATTCTGTTCAGAGGGGGGTTTCAGTTTGTGTAACAGAAGACGTTTCTCCAAAGTGCTTGCAGTCATGGCTTCTACTGTTTTGAAGCATTTAATTATCAAACAGTCCATAGAAACACACTGTCCTTTCAGTAGCCTGACAAAAATTTGTAAAGGGACACAGAAGAGATGCACGTGTTGTCAGCTTTATCTCACCCCGTCCTGAAACAAGGCGCTCTCTCATTTTGACTGAGTGGGGTTGGTGGAATTGCTTTTGATAGCCTGCTGTTGACTGGTGCTCTCTCTCTTTCTTTCTCAAAAATGCAGCTAGTATATTTGGTGGCTTGTTACTTAGACCTCCTCCTGGACATCCTACACCTGATATAGCAGAAAAGAGGAAAGCTCAGCAATTTATCCACCAGTTCCTCTTGAGAGAGGACACTTTACCGTGAATTCCAGATGCAGCTAATCTGATTTTTAAATATCAAACTACTGTAAAAAATATTTTTGTACAGTATACCAGCTTTTTCTTTTTTTTTTTTTTTTGAATATCACAGTATTTTATACAATCTATTGCTATTAAATGCAGCTCAGGCAGTTAGAATCAGGTGTCACTGTTAATAAGCTGTAAAATATATTGAATTTCTAAATAAGCTGTATGTAGACAAGCAAAACTACAGAAGCTGATATTTTCACTGTATTGTATTTAACTTGTATTAAAATTCAGAATTTTTAAGTCCTTGTTATTTAAATAAAAGCATCTCAGTGCATTTTTTCCAGCTCGTCTGCCCCATTTCAGTGTTGGCTGGTTTCGATTCTTGATTTGAGGGTGATTTAAGTCACACCTGTAAAAGGCAGGGAGCAGATCCAGTCCACAGTACTTCCAGTAGTACGTTGGCTGTGGTAGCAAAGCAGATGTGTTATATGAATATTTCTGTGCTTTCCCCAGTACTCTAACCCTGTGGGAACATGCAGCACCACGGGGCAGTGATCCAGTCAAAGTGAAAGAACACAGTTTCTTGCAAACCTGTCATTTCAAAAACAGTTGCTGGCTGATGCCCACACTGCTGAGCCAGGGCAGCTGTAGACAGGGACAAGATGAGCTGAGTACCAGTTATGGCCTCAGCTGGAGCTTTTTCTGCTCAGGCATATGGTTCAAACATATGGGCTGGGGAAGGGGGGCTCAGGGCAGAGCTCATTGCTCTCTGCAACTGCCTGGAAGGAAGGGGTGGGGAGCTGGGGTCGGCCTCTGCTCACAGGGAACTGTGCCAGGAGCAGAGGGAACGGCCTCGAGTTGTGCCAGGGGAGGTTCAGGCTGGCAATGAGGAGACATTTCTCCTCAGCAAGAGCGCTCAGGCGTTGGGACGGGTTGCCCAGGGAGGTGGGGGAGTCCCCGTCCCTGGGGGTGTTGAGGGAGAGGTTGGACGTGGTGCTGGGGGACAGGGGCAGGGGGTGATGGTGGGGGGCGGCTGTACTGGGTGAGCTTGGAGCTCTTTTCCAACCATAATAATTCTAGATTTCTATGAGCTGGGTGGGCTTTAACGTCCCTCGGAACCCAAAGCACACAGGCCTTGGACTCGGTGACCCTTGCGGGTCCAATTTGGGACATTTTGTGCCTCTACACCTCTGTGTGCCCCCGCCTCACAGAGGCGCTGCTGCCGGGCTCGGGACTCGAACCCGGGTCCTTCACGCCCGGAGCCCGAGCGCCTGGGCGGGCCCAGCCCCCCTCCCCCCTTTCCCGCGAGCCCCCGCGGCGGGGCGCGGCGCTCCCGGCGTGCCGCGCGCGGCCGGAAGCGGAAGTGAGTGCGCTGGAATCATGGTGCCGCCGGGGCGGGGAAGGAGCCGCCGCCGCTGCCGGGGGCTCGGTGAGCGCGGCCGGGGGGCGGCGGGGGGCGGCCCCCGGGGCTTGGGGCGCGGGGGGAGAACGCTGTGAGAGCCCTGGGGGCGGCTCCCGGCGGGGCTCGGCCGCTCGAGGCCCGGGGGTGGCGGCGGTGGCGGGGGGGGGATCCGTGAGGAGCCGCCCGCGGCCCGGTGCCGCCGCCCGCGGCGGTCCCTGAGGGGCCCTGAGGGGGTTTCGAGGCCCGGCCCGGTCCCCTCTGATCCCTCCCGTCCTGCTCCTCCGTTGCAGATGAGCTGTCGCGGCCCAGCCTGAGGATGTCGCAGTGAGCGGCGGGGGAGCCATGGGGGAGAACAGCCCCGAGGGCACCGCGCTGTGCTGCGAGGCGGAGGAGGAGGAATTGAGCCGGGAGGACAACGGGATGAGGTTCGCCACTATCGCCGCTAAAAACGGGCTGGTCTCCTCCTCGTCCGGGACGGTGTACGACAGGACGACTGTTCTCATAGAGCAGGACCACGGCGTGTTGGAGGACGATGAGGATGAAGGACAGTGTAGCGATCACTTGCCTTTTTTACCCGAGGGTCATGAAGAAGGATTTCATTTAATAGCAGATCATGAAGGAATGTCCCAGGGTTACGTGCAACATATAATTTCTCCGGATCAGATTCACCTGACGATAAATCCTGGTTCGACTCCTATGCCACGAAATATCGAAGGAGCAACACTCACTTTGCAGTCTGAATGCCCAGAAACCAAGCTTAAAGAAGTAAGTAGCCAAAAACGTTTCTAGACTTCGTGTTCGTTTTGAGTAGTTTTTAGCTGGTGACTTCAAATGCTTTGAAAACGTGTTTCTGCCAGGAGGCAGGCAGCAGATTCCCCTGTTCTTAAAGGTTCGTGTCTAGTTAGTTCTCTGCAGTTACTCCCTTACACGGGCTGTTGCTGTTAGTGACAGTAGTGCCCCATGGAGGTAGGCGTGACCATGTCCCACAGGTTGGTGTATCAGCAGCAGAGCTGCAAACGTCATCAGTTTTCGCTTTCATGCCCTGCTGCTCTCTTGTGAAGCAGCCAGGAAGTGTTTCTTCATATCTGGTGACACGCTAGATAACAGGAGAATGTGGCAACAAAAACCCATTTGCATTTTTAGTGTGTGTGATTTTTTTGTGGCCTTTTATTAGTTGGAGAACTGTTTTCTGAGTTCAGAGACAGGTAAAAAGAACGTGAACTCTGTTATTCTGTGGAGATCCCTGCTCCTGAGCAAAGCACATCCAAATCGCCGTTTAAATTCTGCCCTATTTGAAATAGCTAAAATACAAAGCTGAAGGTGCCAAACTTAAAATTGCTTTATAGCTTTACTGTGCCACTCACGGGGGAACTGAGAAGAAACTTCAGAGTACCAGCTGAAGCGAGTTTATATATTTAAAATAGAAACTCCTTTTAATTCTGTTTCCCTGATGAATTCTGCCTGCTTGCAGAGTGGTGAAAGCTTGGAGGTTTCTTACTGCTTAGGTGCAAAAGCAATGCAAAGTTGCCTGCAATGCTAAGGCATTTTTAACAACTGAGTGCTGCTTTTTTGGACCTTGTTTCGAGTTAAATTTATTCAAGTGTCTCTGCTAGGGCTGGGGGTAGAAGCATTGACGTGATGTGTAACTGATAGTGTGAGCGAGGATTGCAGAAATGAGCCCTTGTTAGGAAGGAAGCTAGGTTCGAATGCTCTGAATAATTTAGATTAGCAGGGAACCTTGATTATCACTCACACGGCAGCAAGGAAATGTGGCTGTGGGAGGTCGGCTTCACAATTAGTCACAAAATTCTGGACCCAGGTTTGTTCTGTAAACCCGTTAAAGTCTAAGGAACTTCTTTTGCTCAATTATTCGTATTTGTAGCTGCTGAATCCTGCCTCCTTAGCTGCTGAAGTGTTTAATTTTGGTGTGTCAGTCATGCCAGTATTTTCTTTTCCTTTTTGTAGCAGGATCAGCTTGCAGTCTGCAATGTGTGAGAACAGTGTGTGCTAGCTGAATTGGTGGTGATGACTTTACCCATGCGATTAGCCTGCTTTATTTCTTCACCCTGCCCTTTTTTAAAAGGCTTGCGAGACCTGGAACTGCCTGGTGAAGTTCTTTATCTGAATTTATTTTCCAGCTCTTGGCTTAAATTTTCTAGCTGGGGGAAGGAATTATGCCGTAATTTGAAATAAGTGGAAATAAGCCCTGAGGAAGCAGAATCTCTTCCGTCTTGTCAAACCCCTTTTTAATTCCATTATTTCAGATGCTTGTTAAGTTGCCAGGAGGAAAAAAAACTTTAAAACTCCGGCGCCTTTGGGTCAGCTCTGAGTGCCAGCAGTCCGATTCTTGGGTACTTCCAAAACATCTGAGGCAGTTCTAACAATTGAGAGGAATGCTTTAAAGTCCTAAACTTTCAAGTCAATCTTAGAGACCTATGAAGGGAAATTGTTACACTCCATTAATCCCTTCAACTTCCTTGTGTTGCAATATGCCTTTCTCACTAGAATTGTCTGTGGAAATACACGTGATTGTAGTCTTCTGTTTCAGTTTCATTGATTTCCTTTTGTTCAGTGATGACACAGGAAAAAATATAATTTTGAGGGGAATCTCTAGAACTGAAAATAAAGGCAAACTGCAACGTAAGTGGCCTTTGGTCAGTGTGATGGGCTCAGCTCTTGTGAGTCCTGTTGATTAGTGGGCAATTAGGTCCTACTTGTAAGGCAAATGCTTCGTTAAGCCTAACGAAGCCTCTTCCAGCTTCCCTCTGGTGCATCTCCTGCGTAGCACTCTGTCCTCTGCAAGAAGTGTACGTGCTACAGCCCTGGCCTTTATCTCCAAAGCAACCCATCTCTGTGTGCTCCATGTCCCAGCTGTCTGTGGTTTCTGTCGCAGCCCTTCGCGGTCAGCATCTGCATCGTTCTGTGTGTAAGGCTTGTGTGATGTGCTCAAGCTCCTAATGTGAGACGAGAATTAAATGCTTTGCTGCTCTACAAGTCTTATTCGCTTATAATGTGGTTTTAATATTGCTTCTGTTCGTGCAATAAATATTTAGTCTCTAAGAAAAGGGGGGGACTGCAAGGCCTCTGCCATAGTCCCGCTGTTAAGCTGGAATTGTCACCACCTTCCTTTGAGAAGTGCATCAGCAGCCAGCAACCAGATCCTTAATCACTAATTAATAAATATCCTCCTCTTCCTCTCACTGTCTAGGCGTAAATGCAAGCACACAGAAGGTTTCTTAGACTCCTCATCTGATTTTTAGGCAGCTCACATCTGCATTGCTTCCCTTTTGCTATGAGATATCCTGTAATGCGATGTGTAAAATGTTCCCTAGCAGCTGCCTTAACACTCCAAAGGGGAGCATTTCCCTCAGTACTGATACAAACCGTGCTGAATCTGATGACCCCCGAAGATAAAACACGCACGCTTTCATCTAATAAAATGTGCTTTCTGCCCTTGTGTCTGTGTTTTATCAGCCCATGCTCTTGTGTTTTGGTAGCCTCAACACACAACCGAATTTTAATTATTTTGTAACTGTTGTAATGCCCAGATATTTGTTACCAACTTCAGCTGATTTGGAGGGTGGGTTGTTTTACAGTTAAATTACTGTCCTTCTCTCAAGACTACTTCGTATTATTAAAAGCAACTAGATAAGAATGCAAACATCTCCAAAACTTTTCAGTTTCCTTGGGTGGAAGAACATCATGTGCTGTTGTAGGTGCCCATGCTGACAGCAGGTTCTGGTGCAGCACACACCATTGCCAGGGCAGTCACACACGTGTATTTCTGGGTTAGAAAAACTGCAGGAAGTGGAATGCTTTAGAGTAAAACTTGGGTCAGAGGAGAAAGGCTGAGCTCCAGCCTGTGAATTTCGTGGTAGGCTGTCAAGTTCTGAGTGCAACCATAGCACTTCATTACATGTTCTCCTAAGAATTCATCACCTCTCCTGTGTGGAGAGCAGCCGAGGTAGCTAGCGTCCTTAGAAATAAAAGGAAAACTCTTGAAACAAATACAGTGTCAGAAGAAACTGAATCATGTCTCCACTGGCTTTTTTTTTTAATTATTTAAAGCTTTTTGCAGTGAAGTGTACAGTAGGTCCTCTTCTGTGTCCCTTTTAAAAAACAAAGCAAGAAACCAAATCCTGTCTCCAGTGCTAGATGGAAATGTAGTAAGGATTGAAAGGAGGTGATATTCTGAAAGAGGAAAGTCTTTAGTCTGGTAAGACTTCTGAGCTCTAGTTGTTAGGAAGTCCTTACTGTGAGACAGTTACCCATATTCTTTCTGCATCTATGGCAAAAAGCTTAGTTTGAAGCTGTTCTCTCTTCTGCATCCTGTGTAACTCCTTTAGCTCTCCTTTCCTCCCCGTTGAGTTTTGTGATAGCTAAATGTCTTTCACGGTGGCTACAGTTCTGGGGGATAATGTTTGTCAGCTGTCATGCACAACTGGAGAAGCACGGAGAGCTGGTTGCTTGGCTGAGCAGTTGTCAGCTCGAGGCTCCAGTTCGGAGTAAAGTCTCACCCTGGATTAATCACGTAGTGAGATGAGCGTTGATATTAAAGCTTGGAAAACTCACCTCCAGTGGGCAATATGCTGTTAGCATCAGATATTCATGAGGCAGGAGTCAAGTCAGCGCTACCCAGAATGAAAACTGCTCCTAGTTAATTTACTCAGGTCTTTCTAGTGTCATAGTTCGGGTATTTGTATTCTTGTAAACGTAACCTGCTGTAATGTCCTCCGAACACTAAGGTTTTATCAAAAGCAGGTGTAGGTGAACGCCAGCCTGCACTTGTGGTACCAACAAGAGGCTACAGCTCGAGACTACCCAAGAGATTTTGCAGCTCCTGTCCACTCATGTTTTATAAATCTTTCTTGAATCACATCCTAACAATTTCATACCCTATGAAACAAGGAAAATAAGTTGGTGTTACTATTTATTTATCTGCCCTTAATCCCAGTGAAAATTGGGGTTTGTGTTTATGCTGGGGCACTGCCTGGCCACGCTGCTTCCTGGAGGGCTATTTAGATGTCCTCAATGTCGTTGGGATCTAGAAGTCATGTTCCTAAGAGGAAATGCTGAACATGTGTGGCTCCCCTGACAGCACTAAGAGCTGGTACTTTGGACCTTCCTTCAGACCCTCTAGCACTGATGCAGTCTTCAACAGTGCCAACAACTGCTAGCATCATATATAATGTGTCCCAGATCCCTTCCATTCTCCTTGTTCTTATGACATTGTGGAATGTGAATGGGAGACAAGTTTAGGGCAAAACAGTGTGGTGTGGAGTCATTTGGAGATCTCATACTGCTCCTACTGAGGGCCTGTTCCTTCACTGATGTGGTATTACGCAAAGCGTTAATCAAATTACTTATTTTATGAAAGGATTAACAAATATTCAATTCCTAGGCACACAAAGACGATGTGCTTCTGCTGCCCTGCTGCTTATGGCACCCACCAAAGTGCCAGATATTTCTGACAGGAGTGTGACTGCAACTAAGTGATTTTAAACTTACCTGAGCACAGGTCAAGGAGTCCTGTGTTAGTTTGTTTTCATACCCCCATCTGTGGTAATAAAACAATGAGTTTCAAATGTTTTTTTTTTTCTGATGGGTGTATATATAAAGCAAAAAGTGAAGGACAGTTGTTGAGACACGAGATGGGTGGAAACCCGTGTTAATGTGTCATGTACAGGCTCATCCACTTCTCCCGGTATCAACCCACAATTCAGTACCTGTTAATTTTTTATGCAGCAATGCTGGGTACTGTCAGGTTGTACCTTGGAAAAGAGGATTGCTGACTGTGTCCTGCTAGATTTTCCTCCTGTCTAGTCATTACACTACTAGATCTGCAAGTTTCTGCTCCTCTCTTGTGACTTTGCATCGCCTTTTTAAATGTTTCAGAATCAACATCTTTTGGAATGCTCTTCTGCTGCTTGCCTGTCAGCCATCAACTCCTCTCCTGGGCTCTGTAATTACTTTTAGATGTTAAGGTTTCTCAACGGCAGCAGTCAAATGAAAGCCGTCAGTCTGATAATTAATGTTGGAGGGAGATTATTCGAGCATATCAGATGGCTTATTCCTTCTACTTCACAAGAGAGACTAAGATTTAATTAAGCATTATGACTTGCACACAGGAAGCTTCTTCCATGGTCTTTTTTCTGCCTGTAGTAGAGGCTGGGAAGACTGTCAGATCTAGTCCAGTACGAAACTGCTGCCTGGTGATGGAGATAGCTGGCTGAGAATCTGTGACACTGACCTGGGATGGAAAGCACGTTGTCTGAGTCCCCGCACTTCAGCCATTTACTGGTTAAGTCAAAGCAGAAGAGAAGAACAAAGTGCAACGAAGGCTGCCTTTGAGATAAAATTAAGTAATAAATGGTCTGATGGAGGCTGTAGGAGATTTTGGAAACTGTGGTTCTCATTCAGGGTGTTAAGGTTCATCTTCCTTTATCTTCAGCCATTAATAGGAGCTCTGCTGTAAGCACCGGAGTGAAATATAGGTGGTTTGCTAGCCTATTAGGCTTCTTTTCAGCTATTGATTTTTAACTAGATGTATTTTGAATTATTTTTTTCCCTTTTTTCCCCCCTCTTTTATTAGTTTCCTATTGTTCTCTAAGGTCAGCCTGCTTCTTCGCATAGTACAGCAGATGTATTAATTAGTCTGATGATTAAACTGCAATTCCCCCCTCCCTCCCCCCTTTTGCCTTTGAAGTCAGAATCTATCGCATCGTCTTTGATGTTTAACTGGCGTTCCACCCTGCCTGGATTCTAGAAATGCTTAAAAATTAAGCCTACAATATTTTGTCTCCCAGGTTAAGAGATACCAGTGCACCTTCGAGGGCTGTCCGCGCACCTATAGCACTGCCGGAAACCTGCGCACTCACCAAAAGACACACCGTGGGGAGTACACCTTTGTCTGCAATCAAGAAGGCTGTGGCAAAGCCTTTCTTACCTCCTACAGCCTCAAAATCCACGTTCGAGTGCACACTAAGGAAAAGCCGTTTGAATGTGATGTGCAGGGCTGTGAAAAGGCATTCAATACACTGTATAGGTAGGGGTTCTCTGCGTGTTTCATGTAGACGTGGCTGCTGCTCTTTTGCAAGTTACATCTACTTGTTGTTTGTGTCTGAATACAATTATTATTTTTCCAAGTACAGATGCAAATAAAAACTCCACAAAAAGTGAAAAAGCCATACCAAGATGGTATAACCATCCAGGATGATGAACTTGTAATAAAATAGTTTGTTTATTTTATGGTAGCATTGCAGATGCTGCACAAAAACAAGGAATTCTAAGATTTGTGTGAGGACTTTGGGAGTGATATCAATTACTTACATTAAGCTTTAATCCTGTCCTCACGTTTAAATGAATGGCTTGCTTGCCTCAGAGAGAGGCTGGCTTGTACTACAGACCATAAAAGGGATTTTTTGTGCATGCTTTTTAGGTTGAAAGCACATCAGAGGCTTCACACAGGGAAAACATTTAACTGTGAATCAGAAGGCTGCAGTAAATACTTCACAACGCACAGTGACCTGAGGAAGCACATTCGAACACACACAGGAGAAAAGCCATTTCGGTAGGTTGCTGGGTGGCAATTTTTGCTTCTCTAGAACTTCTGTAATGGATCACCTGTGCCAAATGGCAGCTATTACTGTCATTAATGAAAAATTATTCCCATTAAAAAAAAAAAGGCTAGCATTTGAGCATGTTTCTTCTAGAGTGCTCTTAGTTATTTGTAAAAGTGGGTGAAATAACTGTCTTCAAGTGACCGGAATAGTCAAGCTAGGAGAATTTTTTTGGACGTAAGTGTATCGCAAGATAAGCACGATTATAAAACGTATTGGTGTTTGTGTGATGTGATGTAGAGTTTATTCCATGAAGGAGACCCCCACAACCCCAAATGACGACTTCATGCTTGACTTTTAAAGTCACATTCAGAGTTCTGCTTGCATATAAAATAACCTAGCAAGGACTTTTAACTACACATTTTTCCTATTGGGCAGTGTTGTGTAGTTTGTTTTTTTTTTTACATTTAGATGCAGTTCATAAAAAAGGAAAGGTTCTTCTAAGATCAGTCTTGGTACCATTGTTTTTATTCTTTAAGATAAGTCTGTGCAGCATGCATAGCAGCTGTAGGGACATAACCTGGTACTAGCAGAGACTGGTGGCAGGCCCCCTTTCAGAGTCCTGTGACATGAACGTGACATGAGGTTGTAACAAATGCATGAAAGGAGCCTGATTCTAACTCTTCCCTGATGCCTCATTCAGGTGTGAGCATGACGGCTGTGGAAAGGCTTTTGCTGCAAGCCACCACCTCAAAACACATGTTAGGACACATACTGGTAAGTCCCAATGATTTATTTTATTTTATTTTACTGAGCTTGTGCAGTTTATACTAACTCTCAGAATCTCAGTATGTATTTAAACTTGCATATAAAATAACCTAGCAGGGACATTTAACTACACATTTTTCCTATCAGGCAGTGCTGTATTTATTTATTTTTTTACATTTAGATGTAGTTCATAAAAAAAAGAAAGGTTCTTCTAGATCAGTCTTGGCACCATTGATTTTATTTTTTAAGTTACGCAATACATTCAGGACTCTTAAATACAGCTATGCAAATAGATGTAAGTTAGTGAGTCAGCTATAAATCACTTCTTTCCTGGAGATATCTAGGAATGTATCCTGATTCTCCTCTATGACCTGTGTCAAGCACACTGGTAACATAAAAAAATGGGTGGACAATAAAAAATTCAGCTCATGTTTCTGCTGAGAACAAAGAAGCTGAACCACAGAGAAAAGTCACTTCCATTTATGCCTGACAGGTCTTGAATTTCATCAGCGTGTTTCACAGATGTGTCAGTAGTGATGCACAGAAATTAAACATTCTGTTCTTGTGTCAGTTCACTTGATAAAATGGAACCTTTTATTTACAAGCCTCTTTCCAAGAATGACGAATGTGTTATGTGGCATTATAGTGACTCTCAAATCTATTCATACAAGTTCCAACATGTCGTATAGTAATTACCTACCGTTTTGCAGAGTATTATTAAGACTGTTTATAAGGTGGGACCCAGTCTTTTGAATAGGGCCATTGTGATAGCAAATTAAGGAACTGCTCTTTCAGTTAGCTGTTGGTGCTGCTGGCTTGGCTGTAAGTAGCAATTTGTACAGAAACCAAGGTACTTCTTTTTCTTACCAAGATGTGCTCTGGTGCAGAAAGAGTTTGAATATACTTAACTTATGCTAAGGTTTCACTTTTTGTAATAACAAGTTGTGTTGGAGAAAAACAACCGTGTTTGTATAAAATACTATTGCTATTCTATTTGCTTTAAAAGTATCTTATGTAAGCTTGTATGTTTCTTATGTCTGGTTTTTGCTGTCTGTAGGGGAGAAACCTTTCTTCTGTCCCAGTAATGGCTGTGAGAAGACTTTCAGTACACAGTATAGTCTCAAGAGTCACATGAAAGGTCATGAGAAAGGACATTCCTATAATGCACTTCCCAATAACAATGTGTCTGAGGTTAGTAGCTCTTCTTCCTGATGCTTCTGGTTTAGGTAGAGACAAAACCTTCCTTTGGTGAAAAAAATTATTTGGTCTGTAACTTGTTTTAAAGGTGTAACATTTAAGGCTGAGATTTTCAAATGAAATTATAATCGATGCCCATCTCCCATGAAGTCACTGGTGGTGGCCTTTATTTTTTGAACTGAGAATTCAATTTCAATTCTGAAATTGCTGGCATTCAAGGTGGAAGTGTAGGCTTTTTTCTCGTAGGCTGTGTTCACAGCACACTGATAATAAAGAGTGGCATCAGCATTTCTGAAACTTGTAGCATGGCATGTGGTTACGAAGTTTTATTTAGAAAAGCATGTCTAAGTTTGTGTATTCATTTTAATCACATTAAAATTAACACTTGGGCTGCTGCTGCTTGGATGACTAGCAAGTACTGGCACAAGCATATAGGCAGTTGTATACATTATCAAGTTATTCCCTGTAGATTCTAATGTTTCACTCAACACTTCGTAATATGTGTGTGAAGTAAAATAAACACTAACTGTTAATGACTTGACTTTTTATATTCTACAGGCTGCTTTGCTCATATGCTAATTTGCAGTTCTAGGTTGCTTAATTTTTTTGCAAAGCAATGTGGGAGATGTTAAGATCCTTGAGAGCAGCTAAATATGTTTTTCTTAGCAATATTGTTCCTTAGATTTTAGAACTGAGACTTGGGTCATCCATAGATAAAAACAAAACAAAATAAAAAATCTGTGTAGACAGAATAGCTCTTCTTATATTGTATGAACTTCAAAAAGTAATTAGAAACATTTCTGCCACTATTGTTTAATATTTAACCCCATTTCTTTTCTTCTTCTTTGCAGGATACAAGCCACTCGCTCTGTCTGAGTGACTTAAGCCTCATATCAACAGATTCAGAACTACGGGAGAACTCTAATCTAGTGAGTTACTGTCCCTGGATTGCCTCACCCATAATTTGAGTTTTGTTTTTTCCTAGCAACATATCTGTCCTGTTGAGTGGAACACAGATATGTATGACTGGTTGCTTCTGTTTCACTTGCTCCAGCATGCTCTCCTTTAGACTTCCCTTTTGCTAGTGGAAGAACCATATTGTGTCACAAAAGAAAATAATTGTAGCATTCATTTTCAATATGAAAATAACATTTGGTCAAAATGAATCAGCTTGAAGTGAATAGTGAATACAAATTAGATATTATGTTACTACCCAATATATGCCAGAGATGTAGCTATGATCAGCTCTGAGCTGTAGGATTAGAGCTGGCTGAACAGTGAATGAAACAGGTAACTAGCTGATACACTATCCAGCATGTTTCTTGTGCTTCAGTGGGGGAATTTATACATGTCCAGACTAAGAATGGCAAGCTTGCATCTCGAAGGCTTCAGACAGGAATACAGATAAGCAAATAGAAGGCAAGCTATTGTTTTTGTACTGCTGAGTAAGATCTTTATTACAGAAAAGGAAAAACTTATTCTGCAGCAGAACTAGTAGGACATGTTTAAACCATCTTCATCCCCACTGTTTGGATTTGTTCCCTGGTCTTTCCTGTTTAGATTTGGGTTTTAGGTATTAAGTTGGGTCACTTGTATAGAGTAATCTGCTGAGTGACACAGTCACCTAATTAGGTTATTAAATATTAGCTGCCAGGTGTCGTTTAAATAGATTGCATCTTTTCACAAACACATCTGTGAATAAACTTGTGAGTACTTGAAGAGCCTGTTCAGGAAGCAATTGCACTTTACTGGCACTTTCAGCACAGAGCTTTGGCTTATTTTTTGCAATGGCTCTGAAGTCTTAACAGCAGAATAGCCAAGTGAAAGAGATGGATTTTCTTCCAAAATATGCAGTGATTAAATCAAGCTGTTTTTAAAAGCTCAGCATCTGATTTTACCATAATGATGTTCTTGCTTGCAGTTAACTGTTGACTGAGCTTAAATTTTACATGAAGGAAAATTATATGCTGATGAGACTATGTCCTTATTTTGTGCTTCAACATGGAAGCAGCATGCAGGTTTTTAATATATTCTGTTCTGATAGCAGTGTGGGTGACAGCAGTGCATAGTTCAGGATATAGTCTAAGCAGAGTTATTTTATTTCTGCTCCAGAAAAGGTTTTGCAAAAAAAAAAAAAAAAAGACCGAATTAATGTCTGTTTCAGTTTCTAGTAGAGTATTACAGTAAATAAAGGTTGAACAAAGTATAAATGAGAAGAATGTATTTGACTTTGAAAGGCTTTGCTTATTTTTGTAAGGATTTTCTCATTATGTTGGTAAATTTGATTTTGGGTAATAAAAACTAAGTGTCATTTTACATTTTATGCTAGGTACATGAACTATGTACCTTTCCTGAAGGTGGCTGGTTAACTGGGCATGTGTTTCTGACATTGATATGTTGCCTGGCTGGGATTCGTGCAAAGTTTATAGAGACCTGAGATGGAATGTTATCTGATATCTTCCTGTCTTTTCTTTTCTATTTGCCAGACACATGGACAAGACCTGAGCACAATCTCACCAGCAAGTATCTTTGAGTCGATGTTTCAGAGCCCAGATCATACCACAAATCAGGAAGACTCTAAGCAGACAGGTACAAATTGTTTCTGCACTATTTTAAGAGAGAGTTTTTTGACAGTTTTCTCTCTCTGCATGCAAGTGTTTGAATCAGCAGCTCAGACTGAAGACTACTGCCCCACATAAGTTTAAGTAGCAAACCGACAACTTCAGCTTCAGTGTTGAAATATTTTTGTGTTGAAATACATTCATGGATGATGTAACACTTGGGCAGTGACAGGGGAACTGACCATGTATTTACACAGGCTGTTGTACAGTGACGCTCTTGGACTTCATGTTTGTGTTATCTTTGAACTTCCTCTCTTGATGTAGCTGCATGAGCCTGCTGATGAAAAGGCTTTGGAAAGAGGGCTAATGGGGCTGATCAGCTGGTGTGTAGTATTCAGTGTTAGCAGCTTCCTGAATTTGGATCTACCTTCAGATTTCATTGCCTAGTATTGTATGTTTTTGAGCACAAAGTGGTAGTGCTTTACTGAGCAAAAATCAATTAGCTAGCTGATAAGTTTATTGAAAAGGTTGTTTATTCAGACATTATGAGAACTGAGGGATTTATGTATTTTTTTTGTTTCTTTTGGCAGCTGCCTTGATTGAAGCTTTTAATGGTCATGCAGACTCAGTCACTGCTGTTCCGCCTTCTGCAGGAGATTCAGCATCGTTGTCTCTTCCACTCGTACTGCAGCTTGGCATCTCTGAGCCTTCGCATTCAGCACTACAAGCCTCAGCAGCACCCGCTGCTCCCTCCATAGGAACCAGCTCACAGCAAGCTGCATTTGGAAATCCTGCAACTGTTTTACAATCCCCAGAAGTGCCTGTTCCTCACAGCACACAGTTTCCAGCCAGTCACCAAGACTTCCTGCAGCACACTCAGACACCACCGCAGCCCGTTGTACAAGGACTTTCAGTGGTTGCTGGGGCTCCTGCCCCGACAGCACCAAGTGCCACTGAACCCCTGCCAGCTGTGGTTCAGACTGTGCCTGTTGGTGCGAACTCTGTTCTGACCAGTAATCCAACTATAACAATTACTCCTTCTCAAAGCACCGCTATTCTACAGTCCAGCATTGTCATGGGAGAGCAAAACTTGCAATGGATATTAAATGGTGCCACTGGTTCTCCACAAAGCCAAGAACAAATGGTTAGTATATCTAGCTTAGCTTTGAAACAGCTTGAACCATCCCTGTTCCTCATAGAGTCTTTCCCCTTGGGAAAAAAAAAGGGGATCAAACCTGGAATTGTAAGATCCAAACCAGGATGCAGTATTATATAAAGCTTATTGTATTAATATTGATAAAAACGTCACCAATGCAGCCCCTAAAATAGAGAAATAAATAGAAAATAGATGCAGAGAAATCCCAAGGGCATAGAAATCTTGTCTTCTCCTTCTTTTCCCAAGTGACAAACTTCTCACAGAAGATAGCAACCTGGTTTATCCAGGACACTGCACCATATGGCCTGAGAATATGTTTTTTATTCTATTCCTTTTGACAAGTACAAAAGACACTGTAAAATTTCAGCATTCAGACATTTTGTAATCTCTGTCTCTTTGTAATGCAGCCTCATAAAGATAATACGTTTTCTGGGAAAATGGGATGTTTCTGGTTCTCCAGTAAATCTGGATATTGAAGACTGTGTTTTATCTTTAAGCAGTTCTGTTGCCAACTTTAGGTTTTGTCAGTTGCAAATAAGTAAGAATGAAAGGCTGCAAGTACAAGCAGTATGAGCAAGCACAGCAATTTTTTTAAGAATTCAGTCATTCAGCTGTCAAAACAAGCTGTGATAACAGGCATGTAGTGCAGAGGGAGTTTACTCCCCATCTTTAGGACTACTGAAATATTACTCTTAGTTTCGGAATAGCCAGAACATAGCAGAGAACCAAACCAAATGTTAATTTTTTTATTAGTTTCCCCGCGTGTTCTCTTTGGAAAGCGTATATTTATGTTTCTTTTGCTTGCAGCTGTTTGGAGGTTGAACAGTAGAAATTTGTTTCGAATCGTCTCATGCTCTCTTTTTCTTTTTTTTTTCCTTTAAGCCACAAGTTCCGAAAGTAGTAGAAAAGGTTTTTTTTACCACTGCATTACCAGTAGCTGGCAACACAGGTAAGCATGTTCGACATGGAACCTTCTTTTCCCTCTTTGCTTGTTTGCGGTAGTGTTGGCTTAACCAGGATTTGTGGTGATTTAATCGCTTGCAGAAGTCTCGAAGAAAATCGTTCAATTTTTCAAATCTTCCTGAGGTTTTAAGTGCAATCAGTAGATTTATGGCTTTGTGCTGAGATCTGTCTTGTAGTATTTTTTCTAACAACTTGTAAGATAACCATAAATTTATAAAAACATGTGCTGTATAAAAATAAGTATTTCATAAAAGTAGAATGATGTTTTAATGGAACATATGTAGAAGAACAAAAGACAAATGCAAGGACATAATTTGTGTTCTGTTCTTTTAAATGAAGACATTAAATGGGCAGTAAAGTGGTAAACTTAATCAGTTCTTCAGCAATTGTTTTTGGTAAGTACTATCTGCAAGATTCATCTAAATGATACACAGCCATAGAAGTTCTGTTCTGTAATGTGCTCTCTGTACAGTATTATTATATTGCAAATCTGAATCAATCATAGTCAAAAATAGGTAAGATCTCTTTAGACCAGGCTTCTTAGGTCTGGGTTCAACCTGTAAAGGCTGCTCATCAGGAGAGAGCACCTCCCATTTATTTATTTATCATCTAAGGGTATTCATTGTGCTTGAAAAAACAGTGTGTAATCTCTTCTGCAAGGTGCATACGATCAAATCTAACAGTGGTTTGTCTCTCCCCGTGGTGGAATTACGCACTTTGGTTATGTGTGTCTTGAACTCTGTTTCCCCTTCAGGAAGCCCCGTTCAGCAGATTGGTCTCAGCGTTCCTGTCATCATTATAAAGCAGGAGGAGGCCTGCCAGTGTCAGTGTGCCTGCCGAGACTCTGCCAAGGACAAAGCCACCAGTAAGAAGGAATGTCCCTCACCTGAAACGAAAGCTTCGGAGCAGCCAGCTCCCCAGCTGCAGCCTCAGACCTTTCCTTCCTCTTCCCCTTCTCCTTCATGTGGGCAGAGCAGTCAGATAGTTACCCCTTCAGACTCGCAGACTGAAACGTTAAGTGCCATGGATGTATCGGACTACCTGTCCCTCCAAAGCCCTGAAACCCCATCCAATATAATTCCAATTGAAGCACTACTGCAGGGTGAGGAAGAAATTGGTTTGAATAGCAGCTTCTCTAAATGAAGATGTTCCAGATTTTCTTTTGCACCTGGAGGGTAAAACCCTTCTCCTTAGAAGCAGAAACTGAAGGATCGATTCTTTTTCCTTCCTCTCTGGAAGTTTTGTGGCTTATTTCTGCTTCACAGATGTCATCTTAGTCACATCCCAGGTACATCCATCTTTGAGAATCTATCTAAAAAAAAAAGAAAAGTCAAAAAAAAAAAAAAGCTAAGTTATATATGAACTGTTTTGGCTGCACTGTCTGTCACTTTTGCTTGTCATATGTGAACACGGAAGTTAAGGTTACTCGTGTGCAAAAAGATTTTAAAAAGAAAAAGGGGGGTTAGTTTGTCTCCAATTGCACATCACTTATGTTTGGAATTTAAGGTACTGGCAGCGAGTGGGTCTTTGTTACAACTCCTTGGGTCTATAATTTTCTTTTGTCTCTTGTGTCTGATACTAACCATGCACTATAAGGGGAGCCCGGGAAAGGAAATTGCTGTAGCAGAAAATGGTTTTATTGTAGTAGAAGGTGATTTATCTGCAATTTTTTTGGAATGTGATTGTCACATCACTGTGTTGGGAGGTGATGCCTGGATTTGCATTGTACTAACGCTATTACTAAAGCCTACAGACATTTTTGGGGAGCTTATTTCAGCAGAGCACAGGGTGCTTGTGCTCCTGATAGATCTGTTCATCTAATTTCATTAGGACTTGAGATGTGTTGGCAGGTACACTGCTTCACAACACGGAAACACAATCGGAGCCCCTGCTCGCTCAGACTCATGAGTCTGTTTCCTTTGCCTCTCTTTGAAGGATGCAGTGAGTTCCAGACGTAGTCAGATTGGTGTCTGCTGCTCTTTTGATTTACTTGGCTCTGTTCAGAAACAAGTCATCCTCTTAAACAAGCCCTCTGACTGTTTAATCAGGAGCATGGTGCCTTTGCTGGTTACTATCATCTTTTGTCAAGAACAAACCTAGGAAAATTTCCAGAACGATTTGCCGTAAATTCCGTTTGAATTCAGTGAGTTTATCCTTCAGTTGTCCAGAAACGCTTCCTCCTTTCTGTTAAGCTATATGATTTCTGCCTGAATCTGCCTCCAACCTACTGCAATGCCAGCTTTTGTGCACGGGGCTATTTCTTGACTAAAAGATGTTACACGACATAGTAGTTTTTCATATCAAACTGAAAGTCTATATTCTAACCTACTCAGGGTAAATAAAACACAAACCCCCCTTCCACCAAAAAGCCTGTAATGTTGCAATAAATGCAGTCTCATTCTAAATGGTTTATTTATGCTGCATTATTTTAAAAGATGTAATTTTATAGTGTTTTATCCATCTTTATGGCTTTGCCTGTCAGTCTTTTTGTGTTAAAGGAAAGAATATTAAATAGTCTTTATTCAGTTTACAGTGTTGTTATTAGTGAGATACAAAGATAACGACTGTAAGCCAATTAACGTGGAGTGTCTCTGTGCACTAAATTTAGGAATGCAGTCTCCTAGTGGATAGAGATCTTTCACTGCTCTTTGCTCCTATTTGATCAAAGCTGCTCTCTGCACCTGCTGGGGACAGAATCGTAGGAATGCAGCCAGACCTCCCCAGGATCCCCGAGGATTTGGAGGTTTTTAACCCTCTGGTGACATGCTCTGTGTAGCCTTACCAACGTCACTGTCACGGTTTTAGCCGGAACAGTGGCTTCAGCTATCTCTCTTTCAATTCCCTTGCAAATGCACTGCCACAGCACAGATGGAAGCGGGCTGAAGGGAGCTGGCTTCTCACCTCTCCGACATCTCCTTTCCACTTTTTAAGCGCTGAAGGGTGAAACTAGGGTTGTGCCACTAGGGTGAGCGTGAGGGAGGAGAGGCTGTGCTGCGTGTCGTGCCTCTAGACTAGGGCAGGGTGCTTGGGGTTTTGCTAATTGCAGTGACAAGCTTAGGGGCATCAACTGAACTGGAAACGTGCCGATCGTGTTTCCTCTCTGAGCGTTGGCTCAGCCGCGGTGCTGTGCAGCCCATCATGGAGGGGATGTGGCTCCTGCAGCAATAAGGTCTGCGTCCATGAAATGTGGATTGACAAAGCATTTGATGTTTTGTTCTAGTCATGGTAAACCTTGAGGACAGCGTGGTGGTGGCCCTCTGTTTTTTTTTCTCTTTTTTTTCCCCCTATAGTATCGTTTTGTGATGCAGTTCGGTTGCATGGCAGCAAGAAACTGCTTTGAACACAGAAAAAAACAGCCTCGAGCCTGCATGGCTGGGGCTGTCTGCCCACGGATGAGTGTCCTCCGGTTCCCTCGTGTAGAGCTTGGCCTTGAAGGAGCGTGAGAGGCGCCTGGAGTGTGCGTGGGGCTTCACCAGGGGGCACAGGCCACCGAGTGGCCTCCTGCCTTCCCTTGGTATTGCGGTGTTTGAGGGTGCGTGGATGTGCGTGTGTGTGTGTGAGAGAGAGAGTCTGCTAACGCAGGAGCACATAGGTTCCCCTGGAGTCGTGGGGTGTTCTCTGAGGGGGACAAGGGTACCAGACGTGCCCCGAAATGTGACAGCTGGGGGGTTTGGCAACCTCTCCCGAGCCTTTCCAGCCTTCAGGGAAGCATTTTTCCTTGCTAGTCTTGCTACTTGTGACTTAGTTCACCTAAAACTCGGTGATTAGGCCAGATAGCATCTTCAGAAACTCCTTTGTGGTAGAAATCAGTCAAACATCTACCAAAGGCTTTGAAATTGGAAGCTAATTTGGAGGTGTGGTAATTAGCAGCAGTAGGATGCTGCTTAGATCCTTTCCGAGTGGAGATTAGAGGTTAACCCCTCTGCTGCTTTCTCTTCACAGCTACTGTGTCCTGTCGGTGTTTTAGGAAAAGCAACGTGTTCCAGCTTCATGCTGACTTCTAGGTGCTTTGGGTGTGCAGTTACCCCCTCGTGTGCGTGTCAGACAGGCTGCAATTTAGGTGAAACTAATTAGAGCTTGTCAAAAGCCAAGCGGCGTGATTCTGTGAGCGCAGAGCCTGCTCTGCCACGAGCTGTGCGGCCCGCCCGTTGCGTCATAGAGCTGTGTGCTGCTGTTTTAATTGTCGGTCTGTTTGCCCGAGTGTTCCACGCTGCGTGTGCCCCACACGGCCGCTTGTGTTATCCCCAGCGCCGTGGGATCGCTGTGCTGCTGGAGTGGTCGTTAACACGCTCGGCTGGGAGGAGGCGTGTGAGCGGCTGGCAAGGGGAGGCATCGGTCACAGCAAAGCCCGCAGATCCTTGGTGCCAGGGAGCTTTCTGCCCTTCTTCCCCCGTTGCCCAGGCATTTCACATATTCACAATACAATTTTTAGTAAGGAATGGAGTTCCAATCATTGCGGATCTGGTAAAATGTTGAATTCCCAGAAAGGGGTGCGTTCTGCCAGTGTGCTGGAGCCTCTGAGATCAGCGTGCCCTCCCTCTGCGAAATCTGCATTTCCCAAATCCCTTTCATGATCAGTCAGAGAGCAGAGCTGCTCTGGGTCGTTCTGTGTTAAAGGATTTGCTCTTCGGTGGCCTGTGGGGATTTACTTGGTTCCTTAGACTTTCTAGATGGGTGCAGGAGCTTAAACATGTCAAAGGGGTCTAACTACCACCGTTGGTAGCTGTGGCGGCCAAGCAGCGACCCAAGCAAGCAAACCTGGCATGCAGCTGAAGGCTGTGGAAGTTGCTTTTCATGCTCGTAGTTGGTAGAGGGATGAAAAATCAGCACTGTTCCAATGCTGGTACTGAATTATATAGAACAAAGTACGAATTGGGCACTTCTGTAATGCTAACTGTGTCCTGAAAGACTAGTTCGCAGAACCTCATACTGGTATCTAAAATGCACTTTAGGTTATTTTATCTTTAACCCAATTGCTGCAATTTCTTTTGTATATACTTTCACAAAGTTTATTTTTGCTCTGAGTAAAAGTTAACAGGGGTGTGCAAAGATGAGCACTTAACTTGGTGCAATACTTGTAGCTAAAGATCATTGTCCCGTGTGGTCGGTCTGTCTGTGTCTGTCTGATGGAGTGTGTTTAGTGACGAGCTCGGTGACGTGTTGCCCTACCCTGTCTGTACCCGAGAGAAATTATGCATCATTAGCAAACGTCCGATCTATGCAAATATCCCACTGAGAGCACTGTGCTTTAGCAGGCCTTTTCTCTCACGCTTTCTGGGGAGCTGCTTGTCACTTCTGTAGGGAATTAGTACCTTCCCCCGACCCCGTTCCTCGCTTCCGACCCCGTTCCTCGCCTCCTCCCTTCTCCCTCGTCCTCCCCTCTCCCCCGAAGTGACACAGAAGTGACGAGCTGTTCTGGAGCAGGCATGTTGCACCTTTACAATTTGTCTTCACGAGATCGTTTTTGATGTCCTGTTCTCTGCCTTACTTCACGGAGGATGGCACTTCCGCAGTCATCCCAGATCTTGTTTTTTTTGCAACTGCAGCAACATTGCTGAACTGTTTACAGTACTCTTCCTGCACCGATTAGAAATGCGGCTCGGAGAACCAATTAACGAGTGGCCTGCTGGTTGTGGAGCTGCTGGGGGAAATTCGTTAGGGCATAATTGACCTTGGGGTTGATTGGAGATGAAGAGCTATTGCTGATGGGTGGGGGTTGGAAACAGCTGGCAGCCAGGGCCGGGACATAGAGCAGAGGGGACCTTGGTGTCGGGATCCTCGTCCTGCTGCTGGCTGACTCCGCGACCTCGGGCGAGACACTTAACCTCTCCGTGCCTCAGTTTCCTCCCTGTAAAACAAGGAAGTTGAAACCTTTCTCTGTAAAACGCGTTAAGATCTACGAGGGGAAAGTCCTTGGCGTTAGTAATCTGAGCTAGCTGGACAGAATTGTGAGAGTCGATTTGGACCTAAGGCAAAAAACAAACAAACAAAAAAAAGCATGTCTGGAAGAAACCCTACAAATTTCTGATCGCCTAGTTTTTAATTGGTATACTATTTTCTCCTTACCATATTTTGGAAACAATGGCAAGTTTTTATAAATGTTACCTGTAGTTGATACTCATGGACAGGGCTGAACTTTTAACTTTTTTGCGTCTTGTCTCGATATATATCCGATGTTCTAGAAGTTGGATTCTGTGTCTGCACTGAGAAATGCAAATTAAACTGGATATTTATGTAGTAGTGTACATAGTCTAAGTGTGTGTGTTCTCGGAACTAGTTTAAAAATCCCACACCATGCTTTTGGTGGTGTGCAAGCTGGCCAAAATTTGGTTCATTATGCAGCGTACACTTTCTCAAATAAATGCAGTTTCTACTTTTTTCTTACAAGAAATTTTTTTCATACGATCTTTTTCAGCAAAACCAAGGGTATGTTTTTGCAGTACCGTAGCTGACAGTAGCTGGTGTTTCTCGCTGCGTAGCTTTGTGTCCTCTTCCACTTGCTTTTTGAACCAGAGCTGTCTGTCTGACCCTTGTTTTGGAGAGAGAGAGTTGCAGTTGCTGTTCCATTTCACACTGACTAGCATCAGCGAGGCGGGCAGGGCCGCGCTAACCTCAGGCCTGGCGGGTTATTGAAGTCGTCCTCGGCATCGACATCTGCAGAACTGTCAGACCAGGGAGTCCAGGAGAACCTTAGGCTGTCTGTTCACTGCTTTCGTTTTGTTTGACACGTGCGGGGAGCTGGGCAATGGTCTTGGAGATGAGAAAAGAAACGAACCCCAGTTTTTCAAGAATGTGTTTATGGTATTAAAGGAATTTATTTAACTCTGAAACATGGGAACAAATGTGCTTACATTGAGCAATGTGAAGATGTTAGTTACAGGTACAGTACTTCCAAAGGAAGAGCATCTCCAAAACCCAAAAAAAAAAAGAGTAAATATGAATTTGTATTTTTTGAAGAATGTAAAATGTGAAATAATGGTGTTTGCTTAATTGCTCATTTTGTATGAAGTTAATATTGTACTTTGAAATATCTACAAAGAAGTGGAAATTAACTTTTTTGGAATTGAAAGCAATATTAATACTAATGGAATCCTAATTAAATGCTTATTTAAACATTGTGTTACGATAGTCTTTCCTCAGGGCACTGATCCGTCGTTTGGGAGATGAGTGTGAGCACAATGCTCAGAGAGAGGATCGGACACAAAGTGATTTCCACATTCTGACAGACAACAGCATTTAACGCAGTCAGTTCCTGCCTTCCCCCACCAGCAGCATTCAGGAACAAACTTCATAACCTCAGTTCAGTCAGGGATGGCTCAGAGTTAGAGCAGCTGTTGTGAATCTACAAATTGCTCATTTCTGCTAACAGCGAGCTCCTGTGTAGCCCCTTTCCTGCAATCAGCAGCTGTGCTCGAGGCAGGGCTTATAATTTATGGCAAACATAAATACAACACAAACCATTTGAAAATGTACAGATGAGAAAAAATGAGCCTCCTCTGGTCCAGATGGCAGCTTTAGCATCCTTGAGTGGAAGGTGTTAGTCGTTAAGCACTTTGCAATAAATACAGTGGGAACTCTGAGGATGTTACCAGCTACAAGGAACACAGACTGCATGAAGCAGGCTTCAGGGCAGCAAAACATTCCTGTGCAAAAAATGCAGGTGAAAGGCAGCCGCAGACCTATGAACGCAGCAACCTGTGGCTGGTTCATGCACCTCAGCTCACGCATCTTTTACTTCAGGAGCCCCCTTATCAGAGATATCGGGGTCACTGACCACAGAACAATTCACAGCTTTCATGCTCCTAACATCAAGTTAGTCATTAACTGTTCCTGATCCTGTTAACAGTGGACTCAGGGAAAGAGTCAACACTTGAGACAAACTAGCACAATCTGTTTAGATCTATGGCCTCCACATGAGCAGCAGCCAGCCTCTTCTTAGGCAGGGCATCTGATAACAACCCCCAATCTTGCTTTAAGTGCAAATCGAGCAAGATATGATATCAGTGCAAGACAAGAAAGCAAATTCCAAGGCCACAGCTGGGGGAATAAGCTACATTCCCTGACTTTATAATAGAGTTGTATTATTATTCCTTATTCCTGGTACTACGTAGAAAGTTTTGGAGCCTTAGATTAAAAAAAATAAGTCCTTAGTCCGTCTTAGTTGTGCTTGCACAGCTGTGCTCACATTCCAGACCCTGTACGAAGACAAACTCTCGGAGAAATCCCCCCGAGCAGGCAGAGCGCAGTCCCTTCAAGGCACTTCAGGGGTCGGCCTCCTCTTTCTCCTCCTCCTCCGCAGGCAGAGCCCTCCTGCCGCCCGGGGCGGGTTCCTGGGGAGCGAGAAAGGAAAAGAAAAACACCACTGAGCACAGCCCAGCCGGCTACGGGGCTCTGGGGGGGTGGGAGGGGAGAGGCGGCCCCGTTCTCCGCGCTTACAGCGGGCGGCGAGCGGCGGGCGGCGCCCAGGGCGGCCCTCAGCCCCTGCAGCTCCGCCGCCAGCTCCTCGCAGGCCGCGATGCGGGTGCGGAGGTGCCGCTGCCGGGCCTCCAGCAGGCTCCGCAGCCCCCGCAGCCGCTCCACCTGCGGGCGGCGGAGAACAGCGGGTCACGGCGGGGCAGGACCCGGTGTGTCCCGCTCCGTCCCTCCCTCAGGCCGGCAGCACCGACCAGGCGCGGCTCCGGCTCGCTCCCCCTGGCCGCCTCCATGGCGAAGCCTCCCGCAGGCCTCACTGCTGCTGCTGCTTGCGTTGCCATGGCAACGGCGGCCGGAAATACGCCGCGGCTGCTTCCGGGCGGAAGCGGAAGAGGCTGCTCGGATGCTGAGGGCGCTGGCTGGGGTGGGAAGGGGCGGGGAGGGGGCACCAGGACCGGCACCGGGACCTGGACCGGGCCGCGCCTGCAGCAGCCCCCTGGTGCTCCCCGGTGCCGCCGCCGCCGCCCCGACGAGCCCCCGAGGTGCGTGGGGGGATCACGGGGAGAGGCTGAGGCTGCGGCCGGGCCTGGGCTGAGGGGAGGGGGGAGGCTGAGGGGGCCCTGAGGGGGCGAGGCCGGTTCCTGCTGAGCCCCCGTCGCTGTCTCCAGGCTGGGCGGAGGTGCTGGCGGCCGCCGCCGGTGCCCTGCAGGCTGGCGGGCTGGTGGCGGTGCCCACAGACACGGTGTACGGCGTGGCCTGCCTGGCACAGGACTCCCGCGCCGTGCGGAGCATCTACGGCCTGAAGGGGCGCAACGGGAGGAAGCCGCTGGCCATCTGCCTCGGGGACGTGGAGCACATCTACCGGTGAGCTGCCCACCGGGAGCCGGGACGGGCTGGGGCAGGGAGCGACTGCTTTCACTGGTCTGCAGGGCGTGAGGCTGATGGGGAAGGGCTCTTGCAGCTGCCTTTCACCTGTCCTTCATAGCCCGATTCTCCCTCCGTAGGTACTGCCATGTGAACGTGCCGGATGAGCTGTTACGGGACCTGCTCCCTGGACCTGTAACTCTGGTCCTGAAGCGATCGGAAGAACTCAACAAGGACTTGAATCCCTTCACCTCGGTAGGTCTCTACCGTGGGATGCACCTCTGTGTCTTTGGTGGGCAGCATGCTATTTTTATGGTTCTGTCATAGGAGCTTTCATTCTTACACGTTTTGGGTATGCTTAGCAGCGATTGGCATTTTTTGACACTTATTCTTGTGTTGTTGTGTTCCCTGTGGCTTACCTGAGCATGGCATTACATGCTACATCATGAAGGCACGTCTGTTATTACTGCCGGTGCAGCAGGTGCTGGAATATTAATTCTCTGTGCTGTCAACTGTAGTTCAAAGGCTTTTGGCAAGGCAAGATTAAAAATGGTCTGTGGTGACTGCATGTAAAACTGTGCTCTCTTCTTCCTCATAGTTGGTTGGCGTTCGCATTCCAAACCACCCTTTTATTAGGGAGCTGGCACGAGCTTGCTCTGGACCCCTGGCTTTAACAAGTGCTAACATCAGCAGTCAAGCGAGCACACTGACGGTTTCGGTAAGGCTCTTTTTGCTACTAAGTGGGATTCTTGTGGTAGGCTGCCAGAGCCCTGGGCGCTCATGATTGGAAGTCAATCATAGCACTAAAACAAGGATTTCTTAGTTATTTCCTTTTATTTTTTTTTAAGTGACAGTCAACCTGCAGACTTGTGGTGTGAGGCAGCTGTCTGGCTGTGATCTCCACCCTGAGAAGTGTGGAAGGCAGAGCTTAAAAGTAATATTTACATGCTTGTGCTTGCTTTATGAAGCAGGTACCAAATCTGAAAGACAGAAATTGCTGTAGAGGGGTGGCTGTGGAACGAGACTACTGGTGTCTGTGCAGCTCCTTGCAGCCTGAGAACCAGCTTTGACTCCAGGAGATGTCTCTTTGCTTATCTTGGGGGGGATAGTTGGGTACAATACCACGGCACCCTTTGGTCCAAAATGTCTTGCTGTTTTTGTGTGTGTGCTCTTTAATAAGGTGGTGCAGCTATGCACTCATGATCTGAGAATTCTTGTAACTTGTCTGCATGTGGAAG
The DNA here is from genome assembly GCF_963932015.1 of Anas acuta. NCBI lineage: Eukaryota > Metazoa > Chordata > Aves > Anseriformes > Anatidae > Anas > Anas acuta. The sequence goes on from NC_088999.1 coordinate 5,400,237, forward strand.
GTAAATCTGCTCTCAGATATCAAAATGGGACGTGCTCGTGACAGGGAAAAGAGACGATCTGACAGAAAAAGGAGACTGCCTCCCTTGACACTAGACTGCCCAGTGGTATTTTGCTACAACACAAACACAAACCATCTTTAGGGTTGTTAGCCATGTCTCTTTTTTACAGGAATTCCAAGACCTTTGGCCTCAGTTGTCCTTAGTCATTGATGGAGGCCCCGTAGGGGATGTCCAGAGCCCAGAGTGCCGTCTGGGGTCAACTGTGGTCGACTTATCTGTGTCAGGGAAGTACACCATCATCCGACCTGGCTGGTGAGCACTCTGCTACATGGAACTTTTTCTTTACTTTATAGAAATGAGGCCTTCAGTTTAGGGTGGGTCATGTTTTCTTGTTTCTCCATAGAAGTTAAACCTTTAGATTAATGTGTTTAGCTTAATTATCAGCATACTCAGGAATCGTGAAGGAGCACTCCAAATACTGAACCTGGGAGATCCCTTTCTGGAAGCTTCTACATGAAACTCCCTTGTTTCTGCAGTTCGTGTTCTCCTTAATTCAAAATTACTGCATCTTTAGCTGATTACTTTCCCAGAAAATGCAGTTGAGTGCTTAAAAACCCCCGTTTTTCTCTGACAGTTCTGTTTCGCCCCACAGTGCGCTGCAATCCACAGTTGAAATCCTGAGGCAGAAGTATGGCTTGGTACCGGAATCATCCTAAGACTTCAGACTCCGAGGAGGCTCTGCAGAGCTGGTGAAGCTGGGCACCGTGTGCCTGTGCGTTCAGCAAGTGCTGTTAATGGCCTTGTTTAATGAGGTCGATGGGTTATGGCAGGTTAATAAACAATGGGTAATGAGAGTGACAGTCGATGGGGATCTGTTAATTACTGTTACATCTGCTGAAGCCTGAGAATCCAACCCGGGTATTTCTGCTGATCTCTTTGTGCTGCTGTACCATTCCCCCAAACCTGTCTGTTTTATTTACCTCATCTAAAATAAAATAATTTGGATGTTGGACTGTTCTCAGGATGTGATGATGCAGACAGCGTCACTGGTCCTCCTTCCCCATAAAACTTATTCCACATGTTCATTTATTGTATTTACGCCAAAAGGAAAACAAGGATGGAAAAGAGTTTTTTTTGGGCTTCTGTGAATTTATAGCTATGTTGTTCTCTAGCTTGTTCTTTGTTCAAGTGTCCCCTCCCTAGAAAAGTGTTGCTTAGAAAGACCTGACCTCCTGCTAACACAGGGAATAATGCCAAGCTCTTGGTGTGCTGCTCATCATCTTTTAATGTGGGTCTTCCTTTCTTGATTTTGTTCTGTAACCAGTGACTAAGCTGAATAGGGAACGGATGAAAATTTGCTCTGGTATTTACTCTTCAAGGAAAAGTAAAATTTATGGAGTTATTAACAATTTAAAAACTGCTAAGGAACTTGCATGTTTTTGTTATAAATGCTTATTTTTGTTACTGTTGTCTGTCACTTCTGACAGACTTAAGTGCTTAACTAGAACATCTATGAAATCATCGTGAATAGAACCTTGTTTCACATCCAGAGCTGCTGCTTCTCATTTTATTGATATAGACAAGTATAAAGTAATTTTATGGCTAATTTAGAAGGGTCTGAGCATGACAGAAAAAGGGAAAAATATTGTGAGCTGAAGTTCTTTCAGAGAACAAATGAATGGTATTTTCAGCTGCATTTTTATTGCAAGTGGCTTTTTTCCATGGGTTCTAAAGGGAATAAAGCAATTTCAGGTCTGAATTTTCAAAACTTGGCACGCTAAACGATCAGTTAGGAGCTTTTAGTATAAATGGTTGCATTGCCTCGGTTTCCAGCACATACAGTAGTGGCAGTAAATAGTCACTAGCATTCCAGCTCTAATTCTCTGTAGGTATTTGGATGCAGTGGACCACGGTAACAACGCGCAGCGCAGAACTCCTTGGCATAGAAATGCTTGGGTAAAGTAAAGGGTATGTAACTGCATGGCTTAGTTTCATTTACAGTAGACAATTTAGAGAAATCTTTATTTCTTTGTACAGTAAACTGATAGGGAAATGTTTTGAAGGTTGCTAGTGGAGTGAGGGATCCGTGGTCATGGCAGGCAGCGGGCCAGGGGCTTCAAGTTAAATGCATGCTGGAACCCAGCTACCTACGTAAAACGTCCCCGAACTTACACACCGTAAGGAAAACCCCATCTTTGGCCCACAAGCCAGCACCCCTTGCGAATTCCAGAAGAGCTCTGAAAAGTTCCTCTCTACTACATCTGCAGGAAGTGAGATTCAGCTGCTCCTTAGAGATTTCCTACTCCTTATAACGCTTCCTCCCGTGAGTTCGTAGCTGGGACTCAGGCAGTCCTTGGGACACTTGCAGGTTGCTGCTGGCATTCAGCAGCCCGGCGAGGCTGAAGGTTCTGTGGCTGCGTTTCCTCGCGTGCTTTTTTCTGAAGCACTTCTCTGTGCTGCAGCTCTGTCGGCGGGATGTCTTTGTGAGTCAGGCGAACGCTGAAGTCACATCAGCCACTGCTCTTTCTCTTTGCTGAAATGTTCTGCCCACCTGCGAGTCAGCTCCAGGTACATGTTGGGCTGGTGGGGAAGGTAATCGAGATAAAGGCGCGTCAGCGTCTTCTTGGGGACAGCTTTCTCGATCTGGGTGCCTTCGTGCCATTCGTTGAAAGACGTGATGGAGACTATCTCCGGCCTGACCGTGAGGGCAGCCTGCAGGGCTGTTTCGTAGTACTTCCCGTTGACTCTGTTCCGAGTGTTGTGGTTGTTCCAGGGGCGGATGCTGGTGTCGATGTAGCCCGGGCCAACGCTGGGGATGAACATCAGGTTGTTGGAGTCGCAGAAGGTTTTGATGGCTTTCCAGTTCTGGTGGGATGAGCCAAAAGAGAAGCCGTTGGATGCAAAGTACGTGTACATGCCGTCGTATCCCGCGGAGAGGATGTCGTTCTTGTGCCCTTCCTCCACCAGCAATGCTATGAACACGGCATCGTAGGCAGTGTTGCGGAGGGAGTGGGAGCCTGATGGTGTGAGAAGGTTGGCCCAGGATTCGGCTGGTGTCAAGTAGGAATCGTAGATATAAAACAGCGGGAGGCTCCTGCCAGTGCTGGTCCTGTACTTATAAAAAGCTGCGTGTGATCCGTATCTAGAGAGAGAGCAGAAAGCTTGTTCAGAGACTCGGGTGATAAGCCCTCAGTGCCAGAGAAAGTGGGATTTGATTATGACCCCTGGTCAGCATTGCCCTGCTGGCTAGCTCTAGGCAGCTCCCTGTGTGCTGCATTTTTGGGGACTGTTCTGATGCATTTCATTCCAAGCTCTGCACACTGTTTATGCTTAAAGCAATGTTGCACAGCAGGATTTACCCTGCAGGAAGAACTTACTTGTCCATGATGTATTTGATATTCTCGTGCACAGTGTGGTCGTCGCGCCCTTTGTATGGCTGGATGTGGAAGGCAACCTGCAAAAGCGACCGTGGAGGGGGTTATTTTCAGCACTGTCACGTTGCTCTCTGTGCTCTGACCCCCCAGAGGACCCTCGATCTGTGCTGGAGGGCCTCCTGCCACCCCTGGGTGCCGGGGGACCCCTTCATGGCCCACGCAGAACACAGCGGGCTGCTCGGTGAAGTCAGAGCTTTCACTATTTCCACCAAAACGAGTGAAAAGTGAATTGAGGATCCAAATTACTAAGAAAAAAGCTGTCTTTAGCTGTTTAAAAATTGCTCCCATTGTCTAATTGTAAGTGCTTTTTCTTTTAACACTGAAGCAGAGGAGCAGGGCCTCTGCCCAGGCACAGCAGCAGCTTCATGCTGGAGCCGAACAATGAGCTTAATGGCCTCAAAGAGCAGCCGAGAGCCTTACCTTTATGGCATATCTTTGTGCAGCGTCCAGTATAAACGGCACGAGGCTGTCCGAGGGCTCCCCGCTGTCATCAGCTAGGCCAGGTGGGTACCACGACAGCACCAGCACTCCTGTGGGGGCACGCAACGGGTCTTGCTTAGATCCGTTTTCTTTCTAAACCTGCAGCAGCTTTCTAACCCCTGCAGCAGCAGCGCAGTAAATATTTCGTGTCATTTTAACACTTCAGAAGCCCTGGGGTGTTTAAGGGCTGGTTAGGAGATCGTGCTCTGAATTGTTGGTTATGGGGTTGTGGTGGGAGCTCTTTGAGGCTGCAAGAGGAGGGGTCTGGGGGGTAGTGGAAGCAGGAGAGGAGCAGTGGATGAGGTGGGAGCACCCTGAAGGGGCTGATGCTGGGCTGGGGGCTAGCTCAGCACCCTGGGGGTGCCAGCACCGTGTGTCACAGCCCCTGCTGCCATCCAGCAGAGCTCAGAGCCCGGTGAGCGCAGCAGTACCAGCTTCAAGCACCGTGCTGGGTTTTGGGGGCCACCTTCCCCAGGGCTGGTGGCCCAAGGGGATTTGGGCTCCCCGGGGACAGGGGCTGGGGGCTGCAGGGGGGCTGCGGGGCCCCGACTCTTACCGATGGCAGCATCGCGGAGCTGGCCCATGTGCTCGTCCACCACGGCGGGGTCGCGGGAGCTGTAGGGGCCGAGAGCGGGGTAGAAGCTGGAGCCGATGTCGTCGGGAGGCCGGTGGCGCCCCCGGGGGTAACTGGCCGACACCTTGGGGTCCCAGTGCGGCACCAGGGCGTGGTCCCAGTGCAGGTAGCGGCCCTCGAAGCGGGGGCTGCCGTACCAGGCGTAGTAGAAAGCGTGCAGGTCGTAGGAAGGACCGGCCCCCGGCGGCATCCCGCGGCCACCGGGGGGTTCGGGGGGCTCGGCCACCCCGGGGGGGACACCGGCGGGGAGCCCGGCGGCGGCTCGGAGCGTGCGCAGCGCCATCACCGTGCCAAAAACGAAGAGAGAAGCCAGCAGCAGCGCCAGCATCCCCCGCCGCCTCCGCCGAGGCATCGCCCGGACCCGGGGCTCGGTGCCGGGGACCCGGCTCGGCCCCGTCGAGGATGCCCCGATCCGCTGGGCGCTGCCGGGGGCCGGAGGGGGGGGGGGCTCGGTGCGGCTCCGCACCGCCCCGGCTCGGCTCTCGGTACCCCCCGGAGCCCCCTGTTGGCTGCGGTCGGGGCTGCAGAGCCTCCGCCCGGCCCCCGCTGCCCCCCCCCGCCGGCCGCTGTTCGCCTCCCCCGCTCCCGGTCCTGGTCCCGGTCCCGGTCCTGGAGGCTCCACCGGGGGCTGAGCCGTGCCCCGGGGTGCCAGGAGCCGGGGGGTGGTGGTTCTCTGCTTAAAGGGTTCAAGGTTTGTCCCTGGAGGGGCTGTGGATGGTGCTGGGGGGCACCAGGCACCTGAAGATGATGCTCAGCATCCTTGTGATGTTCTGCATCCTCGCCTGTGATGCTCCGCATCCCTCTGATGCTCCGCATCCTTGCCTTTTGGCTGATGGGGGCCTAGGGTGGGAGAGGGGAGGCTGCTGACTGATGGGGAGGGATGTAGGATGCTCTCCATGCCCAGTTCCCGAGTGAAACCCTTGAAACGAGTGGTTGGTGAAGGATTAAACTCATTGAAGGAAAGGAAAACACGCTCCAGCAAACACTGAAATGTGACTATCGGAGCTGTTAAAGGAAATAACGTTTTAATTGGGTGAATCTGTTATGCACAAATGTTACAGGCGATAAAACGCCTGCTAAATGGAAACCCAGTAATGAGATAAACCTGTCGGGGGAACCAATTGCCTGTAAACCAGAAACAGGCTTTTGAGGCTCCCCAGCAGGTCTGGGGCATCCGTTATTTGGCTGAAGCTTGTGCCGCCCCACATTGGGAACCTTCTGGCAGCATTTCCTCACCCCAGCCACCCATCCAGGGTCATGGTCTGCAGGAGGCGCAGGGGTGAGCATGAGCAAGGTGTGGAAACCACCAGGAGTTTGCCCTTCAGAGCTTTAGGTGGTTTTTGGCTGTATTAGATGTGTGCATTGACTGTGGAACTGGATGCACAGTCATTGGACTGTGTGATACTTAAAAAATGGGAAAAAACACCTTGGTTGTGAGATACTGTGTGTGCCCAGAGCGGTCTTTACACAGCTAACGAAACTCCCCTTGGACTCAAAGACAGTCCCATGTTTTAGACAACACTGAGACATCACCTAGAGCAAACTGGGTATGGCTGGTGCCCTGCACAGTGATGCCAGCAAGGTTTCTGCTGCCGCCCCTCATCCTGCAGGCTCTTGGGTGCTGCTGTCTGCCCGGTGCTGGAACACCTTGGTCCCTGGGTGTACAGCAACACCATGTGTGTGCTTTCTTCTCACACCTCCCTCCAGCAATTGCTGCTCACTGGTCCCCCCTCTGGTGCCTCTGTTCCTTCCAAGCTCCAGTCCTGCTGGGGATCCTGTGGAAGCAGGTATTTCAAGTCGTAGTCCCCACTGCATTTCGTGCTTCACCACATTTGACTGCTACAGATGGCACAGAGCTGGCTGGCCTGGTGCATGCTCGGGGTTGGCACTCGCATCTGCCTGGGCCTCTTCAGGGACTTGGTGGGCTTCGTTCTCCCCTTTGCCTCTCCCTTGCTGTCATCTGCTTGAGATGAGGCCACTTTTTAATCTAATTTCACGCCCGCCACATGTGGGTGCAGGGAGAATTGTGCTGAGCCAGCTAGCTCAGGAAGTCACTTGTGATGTGTTCTTAGTCTTTTTTTTTTTTTTTTTTCCTGAGTCATTTCTTTCATTTGCTTATGTGAAGGACGTGGCTGTCTGTGCCCTTCCAGTTGGCAGACCCTTGCGCCTGAGCAGCCCTGAGCCACCAGGACCCAGCTGCAGGGAAGGAGGCGCTGGGGCAGTGTGCGACTACTTTTTGATGGACAATTTTAAATTGCTCTATTCAGCCCATCATCCCACAAGTAGCTGCTGTCATTTTCTTCCAAATAGCTACCTTCGGGCTACTTGGAGAGGTCAGGCTGCAGAGAGGGATGCTCCTGGGAGGTGGGAAGAGCTTTTTCCTTCCTGTATCTTGTGCCAAGGACAAGGACACTGGATGGAAATCTGCAGACCAGTGAATTCGCCGTCACTCTTCTCCCTCTGTGAGTTCAATGGCTTTAAAAAACATCTGTGACATTTAATTTATGAACTGGCAGATGAAGGCAGGACAGAACCACCTAAATACAAATATTCGTAAATGTTGAGCAGGGGGCATGTAGGTACAAGTCGAGCTGTGTGGGTCTAACACAGCCACATCTGAGGAAGAACAAGGGTGGCCTGGCTCAGCCAGCGTCTCTGCTCCCGGTGGGATTTGGCACTCCCATGGTATCACAAGGGGCTGTGGGGTGGCTCAGCTTTTCCTGGAGTCCCACCCTGAGCCCACCCAACTAAACCCCCTGTGGCGCAGAATGCCCAGAAACCCAAGTTCCTCAAAATTTTCAAACCAAGGCACTTTTCACTGGTGCACTGCTGGCAATGACACTTGTCCTAGACGACTTCTGCTGGCTTCCTCCGCTAACATCTCCCGTACAGGTGTATCCGCAGAGCCCGTGAGCTCAGCGATACCCACAGCCTTTCACTCCCAGCCTCCGGAGCCCTGTCTGACCACTAGATAGTGCTCGGCCACCGCAGGGAGCGTTGCAGCAGGCCTGACGGTTTGTTCCTGTGCTTAAAAACATTCATAAAGGAGTGCTGTGCAGGGGCTCGGAGCGGCGCAGATGGCAGCTTGTGTGCTGAGCTGCCTGTGCAGGGGAGAGGCTGCAGGGGAGCAGGACGGAGGGGCTGCTCTGCTGCTGCTTGCTGCATGAAAAACCCATGCTGGGATGATTCCTCCCAGCGTCTGAGTGTCACGGAATGGTTATGTATCTTTATTGCTCATGAGCAGCTGTCTCAGTCGCCGCTAATGGACTGTAATCCACACAGAGCTGACCCCGAAATGATGGCTTCACAGAAATTGCCTGTCTGCGGAGCTCCTGCTGTAAAAGCCTGGAAGCGCCAGGCTGCGTGAGGCGCTGTCATCTGCAGAGCGTGTGCGTGACAGGGCTCCGGGTGCTTGCCCTTCTCGCAGCCTTTGCTCTTCCCTGGTCTTTTCAAATCAGGTACCCCGCAGGAAGTCTGCAACAGAGGAAAATAAAAGAGGGATGGCTTCCCTTTGGTCTGCCTGCTCAGGACCCTCTCTCTGCCACAACTTTGAGCCCAGGGGAGAGAGCAGGGCACAGAACATCCACCCTCAAGCCGGCTGCCTGGTGGTGACATGGGTGATCCATGCGCCAAAGTCCTGATGACACCCATCCCAAACAGAGCCAGAACCAGCTGTCCCGAGGCCTGGCTTCCCCCTTGCTTGTGGTGCGAAGGTAAAGGCTGTTTGGGGACTCACTGTAACAGCTCACCTTACTGAGCCTTTTCTCTACTTTCTGTTGCTTTCTGTATTTGCATAGTGAGCTTGCCCCCCCGCCTCATTCCTCAGCTCATCAGCTATTCATTGATCTTTGCCAGGCTCCTCCAGCGCTCATTCATCACTCTCACACCCGCTATCCACTTTCCAAATGTTTCCTATTTTTCCGGTGATGTATTTCCCTGTTCAGACAAGCTAATCTTGTGCCATCAATAATCCGGGTGCAGCTGTGCTCGTGACCTCCGCACTGGAACAGGCCCAGCACGGGGCGACAGAGCCACAGGGACCAGCCAGGGTGAACCACGTCCACCTGCCTGCTGGGAGACTGCTGCAGGAGCAACTCCCTCACCTCGGAGACTGTAGAATCCCAGAATCATTACAGTTGGAAAAGCCCTCCAAGATTGTCTGGTCCAACCACCACCATCACCCTCTGCCCCTGTCCCCAAGCACCACGTCCAACCTCTCCCTGAACACCCCCAGGGACGGGGACTCCCCCACCTCCCTGGGCAACCCGTCCCAAGGCCTGAGCGCTCTTGCTGAGGAGAAATGTCTCCTCATTGCCAGCCTGAACCTCCCCTGGCACAACTCGAGGCCGTTCCCTCTGCTCCTGGCACAGTTCCCTGTGAGCAGAGGCCGCCCCCAGCTCCCCACCCCTTCCTCCCAGGCAGTTGCAGAGAGCAATGAGCTCTGCCCTGAGCCCCCCTTCCCCAGCCCAAACACCCCCAGTTCCCTCAGCCGCTCCTTACAGGACTTGTGCTCCAGGCCCCTCACCAGCCTCGTAGCCTTTCTCTGGACACACTGCAGGGCCTCGATGGCCTTCTTGTGCTGAGGGGCCCAAAACTAAACACAGGACTCAAGGTGTGGCCTCACCAGAGCTGAGCACAGACAGTACAGGCTGAGTAACGTAAAGCAGGTGCAGATCCATGATGCCCACACAGCCGCCAAGGGCTGCTCTCCCTGTCCTGCTGGGTAGAGAGCTGGAGGTCTTCAAGGAGCTGAGGAAAAGCCATGAGGCAGAGCAACCTCACTTGAAGAGGGCTGGCTTTGCTGCCTGCTCTGTGGTGCCCAGAGCCTGCTCTGTCTGACACGGCCTCGCTTGGCTTTTGTGATGGCAGAAGACAAGGGAAATGTATTGTTGTATCGGCTGGTGCCTCTGTTTCTGGCTCATTCCAAGCTGCTGGCATTCAGTGTCCCTGCAAGTGACAGCTTTATTTGTGCCACTGGCATCAAGAGGACGAGCCGCATGTCAGGCATGGGTGAAGCGGCTGGTGACCTTGTTCCTTTGCAGGAAATGCAGGCTCTATAAATTACTTCTTTCCTCTGGCTTCTGGGTGTCTGCAGGCCATCGTAGCTGTCACGATGATGAACTCAGCACCAGCTAACGCCACCAGCCTTTGTGTCAGCATTTGGGCACTGTCAGCACCGGCACAGAGCGAAGCCAGGCAGATTTGGGGTGGGAGTGGAGGGGGCTGGGATGTGAGCAAGAGCTGCTCCTCGCCGGGGAACAGCTCAGCAGTTTCCCGTGAGATCAGATGATGCAGTGTAATTGCACGAGGTTTAACCAGAGCTCCAGCCCATGCTCCTGGGAGGATGGGGATCGCTCAGTCCCTGAATGCTGTGGGAGGAAAGCCCCACGTCACGGCTGCTGGACCCCTCTGTGGTTACATTTGGGGTCTGTGCAGGGGGCAGAAGCATGGCCCTGAGGGGCCCTAGTCTGGCAAGTTGCCGCTGCCAGCAGAGGTCCTGCCATGCAGCTCCGTGTGTGAAACAAGGAAAAAGGTTTGCAGTTGCTCTCGTTATTATTTACACTGAGAAATCACGTTAATTGGACCAAGGCAGGTGTGGGCCTTACAGAAAAAACAGCTGAGCAGCAGCAGTGTTCCAGCTGAGCATCGCTAACAGAGCCTGGGGACAGGGAGGTGCCCAGCACCCATGGGTGCCACCTCTGCAGGGGCTTGTGTGGGGCAGAGGTGCTGCAAAGCCACGTGGTGGTTGCACACAGCTGAGAGCAGTCTTTAGAGCATTTTTGTTCTGCTTAGTGCTCACGGCTGCAGTGGGTGACTTGCAGTGGGAGCAATGAGGAGTGTGCAGGACAGAGCTGCTTTCAGACTGAGCCCCAAACCTGGGGCTTTCCCCTCAGGGGCTGGCTCTGTGCTGAGCTGAGGCTCCCACGAGGCCAGACCTTGTCCTGCTGCTGGTGAAGTCTATGAGGACGTTGGTTTTGGTGCTTGTTTGGTGGTGTTCCACCCTTAAATTGTCACATCCCTAAATGGGGACCCTGCTGTTGGGCTGGGGGACTTTCTGCAAGGACTCGAAGCCAGGAGCTGGGCTGTGGGGGGACGTGGAACTGGTGGCAGCAAACTCCTGGGACGCTGCAAGCTGTATTTTGGTGAGATGCCTCGTGCAAATGCTCTCATCGCCAGTTAGGACATGCTGATCAGACAAACAGCTTCTGCTGGAGTGAGGAGAGATGCCTATTTAGATCTTGTAGGTGGAACTATAAACACTTTCCTAAGCCAATTCACAGGAGCTGCGCAGATTCAGGGTGACTCTTGTGTTTGCAACCCTTGTTGAAATCACATTGGCATGAGCGCTCGGAGCAGGAAATACACGACTTGCATTTTAATTAGCGCTTGACCTCCAAATAAAGATGCGTCTTTAGAACCTCATTAGCAGAGCTGCTTCGAGCTCGTCTAGCAGTGATTCCAGTGAGCTACACCACGCCAGGCAGCTTGGTCTGCCTTGAGGGCAGGGGTGGTGCTGCTGAGCGTCTGACCCTTTCCATTCTTCCTGAAGCCACTGGGGAAAAATATTGTAAGGGATTTTTGGATTTTTGTCCGGAATCCTCGGCTGAGTTACCAGTTTTGCCTGATGGGTGGGCAGTTGCTGGGAAACTTTTGCTTCTCACCTGCACTCTTATCTAGTGGTGGTTATCAAATGCTTCCCCGTGTGCCATGACGTGGTTCTTCCTGCGGTTGCTGGTGGTTAGTGGGCTGTGGCTCTTCATACCCTTTTTTAAAAATAATTGTGTGGCTGCTTCATGGCAGAGGGGGGAATTTTCACAGTGGGGTAAGTGAAGCCTCCTTTATTGAGGACTTCAGTTTGTGGTTTGGAGAGCTGTAGGAAGCAGGGCGTGCTTATTGCAGGGAGAAGAGTAGGCAGGTGTAAGCGTATCAGAGCCCAAAGGTGCCGGGGAGGCCCTTCCTCATCAGGACGTCCTTCTCCCTTGGGGAAGCCAAGGCTGGGATCAGTGGCATGCCCAGGGTGAGGTGCTGTGTCTGGGGACACTCTCACATCTCTACCTCCGTGTTCAGAGGGTGCTTTGCCTCTCAAGCCACGGATGTCACTGAAGGCAGAGCAGCCAAGTCCCGCTTTGGTGGGTGCAGCAGAAGCACACCTACAAGGCTGGAGCATCCTCCCTGTTCCAAAGTGGCTGGGAGGCCTGTGCAGTAGCATGTTTCCAGCAGAAAACTGCCTCTCCCAGAGGTCCTGCTGGCCAGGGCATCTGCTGGAGTGGGCCAGGGAGAAGTTTTCCTCCTCCACCACCACCCGAGCCCCACAGCGTTGCTTCTCCAAGCCCTTGCTCTACTCCACAATCCAGAGCAAAGACAACCAGGCTTGGGCTAATTAAGCTGGAAACATAACGTTACAATTTGTAGCTGATTAAATCTTTCAAACAATATTTATGTTAATCTCCTTCTGATTTATTTTCTTGTAATGCCTCGAGTAGGAGATAGTCCACTGCATGGGGAAATGGCTCCAGATGGAGCACGGTCCGCCTCGCCAGATGCTTTGAAGCTTGGAGTGAGGATTTTTCACTCACCGTGGGTGTAGCCAGGAGAGCTGATCCTGTCCAGTTAGGCCATTTTTGTACATGGAGGGGGATGCAAAGCTGTAGTTCTGATTTTTTTTTTGCCGCAGCAAGGAGGCTGCCTGTAGAAGGAAGGGGTTGTGAAACAGCACGTGGGAAGGAAGGGTCACCTGGCGGTGCTCTGCTTTCGGAATGCTCTACCTCTCCTACACACACCTCGTGTCTCAGAGCCAGGGCTTTGCTACTGCAGGAGGAGGCTGCTGTAAAATGCTCCTTCGAGTTTACTGCGGGAAATTACAGGGGCCTACTGCAGAAAGCAGCTTCCTTCTGCATGCTGCGCATGCCTGTCCACGGACACCGTGCTGCAGCCCCTCTTCCAGCTCCAGACTTGGCTGGATGCCTGGCAAATTTCCCCAGGATGCTGATTTAAGGAATTAGTCTGCAGAAGCATGGATGATAGGGACAGAAGGGACCTTGCAGCCATCTGGAGAGTCCCCTTCCCCAGACAGCAGCCCCTCGCCCACATCCCTCCAGACACATTTGTCAGATTTACTCTCATCTCCCTTTGCCGGAGGAAATTCTACCTGGCTGCTGCTCATTGTCTTCTTTTCCAGTTCCTTATAAGAAAATGTTTATTGGTACCAGAGTTTTTCAGGGTAACGTGGTCTGTGTAACCCATCTCCTTTTTTTTTTTTTTCCTCCTTATTTTCCTAAAGGCTGCAATTTGTCCTTTCTGGTCTTGACACGTTGGAGATGGCTGCTGGGGAGCCGGTGTTTCAGCACTGTCCAACCCCGCCAGCCAGCGCTGAGCAGCTTCTCTCAGCTCTCTGAGCTGAAAGTGCACCACTGGCAGCACTCACACAGTGTGCTTCTTCGTCTCATTAGGGACTGATGAAAAAAAAAGGCACGAAAGCCAGGCTGAGGCTGCCCCCAGCAGAATGTCCTCTCTGCAGCGAGGTGACTGTTGTGTTGCCATTTCTGTGCCCAAGAGCAGGACCAGGCTCTCTGGCTGGGTGGGAGAAGGTCCAGTCCTCTCAGGAAAAGATGCCATGGGATGGCCAGGGCCAGGAATCGCTGCTGCTGGGTGCTCAGAGGTGTTTGTCCCCAGGGACATGCGTGGGGACAAGTGCACGGGGTGCCGTGCGGTGCCACCAGTGCCATGGGCTGGAGCCATGAACAGCCTCAGCGTGCAGGCAGGATGGCTCTAGAGGTCAGGGGGTTTTCACTGCGGAATTGTTAAATTAACTATTCATTTAATTATATTTTGATTAAATTAGATTTTTTTTTTTTCTAATTTCACCGGCAAATGATTTTCTGCATAATTAATGCTGGCTGATTCTGCTAATTCCCTCACTGCTGCTGCGGGGACGGAGGTTTCGGGGCAGCAGGCTGACCCTGCTGCTGCCTCCTGGGAGCTGCTGCTGGGGGCTTCCACGGCACAGGGGGCTCCTGGGGGAGCCCTCTTGTCCCGGATCACCCTACCAGTCCCCTCTTTGCAGTGAACCCATCCATTTTCTCCACGAGCCAGCTCTCTCCTGGGTCTATAATGCTGTTCCGCATTAACTCTGCCCACAAGTAGCCGGGAAGTGGGCAGGCTGCACCTCTGTCAAGTGCAATTACTTCGTTACGCCGTGACGCAAAGTGTCATTAGCCCAGGCTTGCTTTGACGAGCTTTGGGGTGGGGGGCAGGAGCCTGCTGCACAGTGCAAGCAGTGTGGCTGCACCGCATGGCTCTGGGGTCCTGTGGATCCCTCATCTCCTAAGGGACACCGTCACCCTCATGGGGACCAGCCTGTCCCTGCCTCACTCAGGTCCCAGAGCAGTTTTTAGAGACCTCCATAGGGAGAAAGCTGTGGCAGTGCTTAGGAGGATAGCAGCCAGGCATGAGGTTACGGGAGACCCCAAGAGCACAACTTCATCCTGCTGCCTTGCTTGGGGACAAAACCCCCAAACCGCAGCTTCCCAGGGGCTTGCAAGAGCTGGTGAAGCCGTCCTTCCAGGGGGCTGAGCTGACGAGCTGTCTCCCGGTGAGAAACAAATTTAGTTAACCTCAAATTAGTCAGGAGAATGGGAGACTCTTCTTTGAAACGGTGTCATTCAAACCATTGCACCTGAAATTATCCCCAGTAGAAATGCAGCTGGAGATGATAATTAATTCACCACGCTCCCTTAATTAATTCTGCAGCCTCTTGCTCTAGCGTGCCTTTGACGAGCCACGTCAAGCAGCCGTGCTGGGCAGGGAGCCCCAGGGTGGGCAGCGGGGTCCCTGCTGGCCCCGGTGTAGCTGGCTGTCAGAAGGTAATTTTCATTTTTTTTCCCCTTGGTTTGTAGTCGCATCCTTTAAATACCCTTCAGTCTCTGACAAGTTTCTTGAGGCGCAGAGAGACCGCTTCCAGGTGCCTGAAGGGAGCAGAAGTGGCAAGTCTAGAGGGATTTTGGGTTTTAATCAGGGAAGCTCATCTTTTAAAAACCTGCAGTGGGAGCAGGACAGACACTTTAATTGTGTGCTTGGTCTAAAGAGGTGGGGGGCTCTTGCCCACCCTCTGCAGGTCTGTGATGATCAGCAAACCTAAAGGCAGCATCCAGCCTCCTCCGAAGGGGCAGCACCGGCGCAGAGCCTGAGCCTGCAGCTCCGCTCGTGCTTCCCTGCTCAATGCTTCTGCGAATAACCTCGTGGAAATGATGCCAATTAGGCCGGCACAGCTCTTGTAATCCGGATCCCTGTTGTGCTGTCAGACTTGATTCAAATTTAATTTGCAGTAGGTGTATATCAGGCAGCTTTTTTACTTAGCGCAAAACCGAGAGGAAGATAACGTTGATGGAAAAAATAATACGAGTTCATATTCTTTTTACCTTAAGGAAGGAGAAGAGGTGCCAGAAAACTTAGCCAGATTTACATTTTAATGGGAAACGTTACGACTGCCTGCTCTGGGAGTCACAAATTGCTTTCTGGATGGGCCCCTTGCCTTCATACCTAAGTGCAGGGAGTTAAACCTAGCAACCCCTGATGAGATGAAAGGGATTTATAAAACACAGCCACTGCCAGCAGCCGGACACATGGGACAGCCAGGCGGTGTCCCCCTGCCATCCTGCCCAGCCCTGGGGTTTTGCCCCTGCTGATGCCCCCCTGTTCCCAGTCAATGGGCCCGGGTGGAGGCAGGCTGGTAAGTGGTGGTGTGCCCGTGCTCCTGGGGGGTTTGCAGCTTTTTGCAGTGATGTTGGCTGTGCTTGCTGAAGTGCTGCTGCAGCTCCTGCTGCTGAGTCTGGCAGCTCCCTGCCTGTGATCCACAGCCCCAAACATGAGGTGCTCCAGCAGCGCTGCCAGCCCCGTGTCTTAGACCCTGCAGGGACAAAAGCTCTGCCCGGGCAGTGCTGCCTTAAATTTCTTAGCGTTGTAAAGCTCTTTGAAGATGAAAATGCAGTGCTGTGCTGCCTCTGACAGTGCTGACACCTGCAGCTGGTTCTGGTGCTTGCAGGAGCCCAGCAGGCGCTCGCCTCTGCTGGGACTGAGCCTGGGGAGTCGCAGGGCTCGGACTGGGGAAGCATCTTGTGTCTCCCTGCAGCAGCTCTGGGCTCAGGCTGGCCAGGCAGGGCAGCTGGTGTGCTGCTGTCCAGCCCTTGCACTTGCAGCAAAAGAATATTTGAGCTCTTTGTAATTTCCCTGGGTCATCCAAGTCCCTTGCTGCTGCTGCTGGGGTCCCACAGGCATCCCAGCTGTCCCCAGTCCCAGCTCCCTTTTTTTCTGCATGCTTGTCCTGTCCTGGTGCTAAAAACCCTGCCTGCACTAGGGATGCGTTTGGGGGATTCACCAGCCTCTGAGCTTGTTTTTTCAAAATAATTTCTCTGCACTCAAAGGCAGCTGGTTTACTACCTGCATTAGATTCTTTCTCCCAGCAGCGGGTTAGCAGAGCTCTATTTGCCTGAAATATTCCTGCTAGTAACACCTGAGGTGCCTGAATAGCTGAACCAGCCTTCAATAATGCAAGCAGCTCAGCTCACCAACTATTTGTGTACTTTGAAGTGTTGCTGGTGATTATTTTTCCTGTTGTGAGGAGGGAGGTCGCAGCTCTCCATGGGGTCTCTGCAGTGTCCCTGCCTTCGACTCCTGCTGCCTCCTCCGGGCTCTCCCAGCCTCTGGGGAGCAGAACGGGAGTGTGGAGGGGAGGCAGCAGCGCCTGGTGGAGGAGATGCAGGGGATGGGTGACTGGGGCTGCACCGGCTGATGGTATGTGCTCACCCGGCGGTGCTGAGCTCGCCGCCAGGCAGATGGTGAAGGCAGCGAGCAGGAGGCTTCAGGCAAAGGCATCGCTCAAACGCACCGACACTGTGCTTGTTGGGGATGCTTCCAATCCAATAACAGAAGCAAAAGCATCGCTGTTAGAGGCTCGACCCGAGCAGATGCTCTGGCACCCACAAGGCTGCTTCCCTGGGTGAAGCAGTGTCACTGTCTGGAATCCGAAGCAGTGATAAATCGTAGGTGACCTTCAGTAATTTATTACTGCCTCGTGCAAAGCAGTGCCGTATCTCTGGGCCAGTTTCTGGGCATCTGCCTGAGATCACAGTAATTCCAATCTTTAGCATCGTAATAGGTTTGTCATGGGTTAGATAATGATAAAAGGCGGGGGACGGAGGCGGATACAGAGCTGCTGGAAGCAGAGCAGGGCACGCACCGGTGCTGACTGCCAGCAACGTTTGCTGACGTGGGAAATGCCACCCTGGGCTGCTGCTTCTGCAGCACCGGGCAGGCTCTCCCAGTGGCTCTTCCCCACTGGGACGGGGAGAGGTTGTCTCTAACATTTCCATATCGCCAGGCATTAGCAGGCGCTGGGCTGCTGCTGCACACTGTGTTCACAGAAGTAAGACTAATGCAGTTAGCAAGAAGTGATGGGCAAGGCGCTGAGGACGCTGCGCTGTTTGCGGTGCTCAGATGTTCCCTTAATGATACGGAACCGCTCGGGGCGCGCGCCATGGGTTTAGATTTCACAGCCACACGCTGAGCTCGTGCCCAAATGCTGGGCTGGAGGCAGCCAGGCAGGAGCTGCAGAGCTCCTTGGTTGCATGTGAGGGTGGTTTGGGTAAAACGGGTGAGAGCTGAATACCGGGGGCTGGTAGGTCTTGGTCCTTCAGGAGTGTTGGTGGGCATCTATCTGGGCCTAAGATATGGTTTCAGGTGTTTCAGCATGGTTAGTTTTGAAATCTTGAGCAGCTCTGGGGTGTTTTGGGACAGATCGAGTGCAGAAATATCTGTCAGGATCTCAGGCAGAGCCACAGGAAGGACAATTGGTGCACCCCATGATCAGCTGTGCTGAAATGGAGCAAGGGCCTGGGAGCCTTCCTGCTGCTGGTGGCTCTCAGGGTTTGCCCTGATGCTATGCCAAGCCCTTGTCCTTTCTCTTGCGTGTTCTGCCTCCACATCAGTGTTTCAGCACCACGGAAGGATGCTGAGGACTCCCTGGGATGCTCACACCCAGGCCAGGCCCCAAAATACTTCCAGCTTCCACTAAGTGAGAATAACGTGGGCTTAGCTGGAGTGAATGTCGTCCCCCCTTACAGGGAAAAAGTCACAGGGAGAAAAAAAGTGTTTCTAAAAGCCAAAAACTTCCCCTGATACTTCAACGTTGAGGCAAAATTTACATTTTGATTTTGGAAATCGATAGCAATTCACAAATAATTCTCCCGCATTGCTACAGGTCATCCATCAGCTGTGGGCCTCTGCTCAATAGGAGCCGTTATTGGCTTCTGTTTGTTTGTTTGCTCAATATTAGCGGTTTGTTCAGCTGTTCTCCAGGTCTGTATTATAATGACAAATTACAGACTTTGTTTTTTCCCCGAGAAGTCTTAGGAAATGCAGATGGATGACATCATTCCAGTGCCGTGGAGCCAGGACATGAGAGCAGCATCAGCTGCGAGCATCTGGGATGAGATTTGGTCGCATCCCCTCATGGGGACGGGGAGACTTTGCTGCTACCAGCACGAGGCCTGGCCATGTACCCATGGGCAGCGAGGTGACACGTCTGTACCCCTGGGGACACAGGACTGATGAATTCTGCCGCACGATGCTGCGGGAAATGGTCACACAATGATGGGGGTTTGGTTAAAGGTTGGGTTCTGGGTGGCCTCGGTGCCTGGCAGCCTGAAGTGGCACTGGGGCCGCATCCAGAGGCTGTCATTAACCAGCGCTGATGTTTCCTTTCTGCTTAAACCTGTGATTTTGTTCTGCTTTCTGAGCTGAATAGAGCGAGATAAAGCCCTCTGACGCGTGAGAGCACCTTTGAGCTGCCTGTCAGTCCAGCAGTGGGGAAACTGGGATGGATTTTGTTCAGCAATGCTGCTGTCAGTCAGGAGTAAACTAAACCACCTGAAGGCTAAGGCACGAGGGCAGCACTTCCATGATGTGCAGGAGAGACCCAGCAGCACCTGGGTGGTGGCTCCAAGAGGGTTTTGGGGTCAATTTACCCAAATGAGAGACTTCTCAATATTTAAATGACCCTTAGCCTTTGGGTGCAAATCTCCTGCTTCAGGCCTGAGATAAAAGCAGCAGACCTGAGCCGTTCTTGAGGATTTTTTGGCACCTGTGGGTGCGGTGAGGGGTGAATACCAGAGAGGATGGAGTGGGCTGAAACCATCCCAGAGCCTCTGGGCTCTGCAGGGCCATGGCTGCTCGCCAGCACTGGGCCCCTGCTGTTATGGGCAAATTGTCTGCCAAACGTCTTTTTAATACTGCAAGAAATAACTTGATTAGTAATTATTGGTGCAGAACACTTGGGGAGCTTCTGCAAAATGCAAGGACAGGCCGTTTCGCTGGAGCTGCCTGTCAGTTTTGTCATCTAATTATAAGACTGTTCAGTGCCACAGCTCTGGACAGAGAGAATAAAAAAAAAAAACCCTCAGTGTAATTGTATTGGTCATATTTTGTAGGCACTAATTACTCGCTTAGCAATTAATGTTTCTATGGCTGACTGGGGAGCTGTCATGGCCTTGGTGGGGGATGAGCGGCTCCATGCTGCTGGCTGGGCAGCTCCAGGGTTTATTAAATGAGGGTCTGAGGGATAGAGGAGGGATCCCCAAGGGGGGAGCTGATGGGGATGGGGCAGACTTGGGCAGTGGCAGGTTCCAGGCATGGTGGAGGAGGCACCGGGATTCTCTGCAAGGGCAAGCGAGTTGGGATGAGAAAGAGGAAGGACGACCCTGAAGGAGAGGAGTGACAGGCACTGAGGCTATTTATTGTTTGCTGTTTGTTCCTAACAAGCATCATTTTCAGCTTAATAATGGTGGCAGGACGTGAGCTGTGTAAAAATTAACTTGGACCCTGCCATCTGAGTGGTCAAACAGTCAAGTACCTATTTTACGCTCTCTAAACAGACATGGTAATTTTTCCCTCCACACACTGTTTTACACCAGCTTAATTCCAACAGTAAATTGAAATCAAATGAAAAGCAGCTTTCCTGGCATGTGTGCAGGAGAACAGCAGCCTGTCTCGGGAGGCTGTGTCCTGGAGCACCAGGTAGGCGCAGTGGACAAAACCCAGAGCCAGCAGGCAGGCAGAGGTGTTGTGCCTGTGTCCGTATTTGCTCACTTGCCTTGTTTTTGTGAAGCTTGTAGAGGAGCTAGTGCTCTTGTCATCCATGGTGCTATTGCAAACTGAGGTTATCTTCAGCCCTGCATGTGTCCAAGTCTTTTTTTCTCTCCGTTGGCATCATTCAGCCAATGCTCTCTGTCTGCAGCCCGTCTTCCTCCAGCCTCTTTCTTTCAGCTGAGGAGCTCCCCAGTGCTATTGCCTTGCCGTGAAGGCACACAGAAACCATCACAGCTCGCCCCACCTGCTGCAGATGCTTTCTGGGGTCCCTGGGGACTGCAGCACACTAAGGACAGGGGCTGGCAGCCACCAGAGTGCAGGTGGGGGACACGTGGGTGCCCACAGCTGGGACAAGGTGCTGGGCCTGGGGCCAATGGCTCCACCTGAGCTGCCCATAAATCAAAATCTCCACGTGAACTTTAGCAGCACCCATAAATTCTTCATTTATCATTATTAGAGATACGTCAACATTCAAAAAATTGATTTATAGCTGGTAATTTAGATCCTGAATTGTCTTTGATACAGTAAACTATTCATACCCAAAGCCCATCGTGCAGTTTTCTACTTATTAGGAATTAATGACTCATAAAACGGGGCCAGAACAGATTGTTAGTGTGAATGAAGGGAAGGCTGTGACTGTTAGTATTTCCCTCCTGAATAAGTATGAAGGAATCCCTGCTAAGCAGGGAGTTGGGTCAATAAACGTGCCCTGGGCTGTGCGATGTTTTCTTGCCCTGCTCAGGGGATGGCGGTGCAGTGAGGCAGAGCCCTGCCAGTCCCTGTCAGGCTGCGCCGTCAGGTGCTCGCCTCTTAAATTTTACCATACATATGTTAAACCTCCAGTTCTCTGCACTGGCAAAGCTTTGAAATCCTTTATCTGCAGGAAAGACCATCTGCTGCTCCAACACCATGGAAACGGCTTTCGGTGGATAAAAACTTTAGTTTATCATTTTAATTCAGCACCGAATGCCGTAAAGTCAATAATTTATTGTGCGGTTTACAAGGTATTTCTCTAAGTCTCTAGTGCGGCTGTTGTTGGGCTCTTTTTTTGTAATGTTGTAGTGATTTTGTGTTTGTGTAAGTGCCACAGAACTGACATTATATAGCGAGACAGATTGTCCTGTCTTAAACAGCGCCTCATAGTAAACTAGCAACAGCTGCTAAATTGATATGCTGTGTTGACATACCTTCATAAATAAAATATTAAGACCAAAAATAAAACTCTTCTAACATCTAAATTAAATGGAATCTAAGCTTAAATCATCGGCTAACTACGTCTGGGCATGGCAGGTCGGTGGGACGATGGTGCTGGGTCCAGCAGCGGGAGAGCTGCGGTGCTCTTGGCAAAATCCCGCTGCAGCTGACAGCAACCACAAAGGGAAGGCAAAATTTTGGGAATGATTTCAGGTGAGGTGTGCTAACAAGTGTCATTAAGCGAAGAACACGGTTCCCTGTAAATTTTGTTCCTTGAATGCCATGAGGGGTGGCATAAACCACTGAAACTGGCTGCTGCTCCTGCTCCTGCCTCCCCAGCTCTGCTGCTGGAGAGAGGGGGCTCCCGGGGGAGGTGATGCCATGAAACCATCCCATCTTTTCTCGGGAACCACAGCCTTGTCAACCCTGCCCGCTTCTAAAAACATCTCCAGGCAAAGCTCTCGACTATTTAGAGAGGTGGCATCTGTTGTTCTCATTGCTGCGTGGTTGGCGGTGGTGACTGCGGCACTCAGCAGGAGCGTCACACCGTGGTGTGGGCGCTTGGGCATGGATCTTTGTGCAGGACATCACAGACCTTGGTCCAAAGCAGGACAAAGCCTCTGTAGCTGTGTTTTGGGAACATAACGGTGCTGCTGTGCCAGTCTTGAGGGTCCTGGTCAGTTCTGGATGGGTGAATGAGCCTGGGAGTGGGTTGGCAGATGCGAGCCCTGCTCTGTGTACCGATTTCTTGGTTTATTTTGGCTTTATGGAGGATGTTTTGCATCCCAGTGCCTGATTAGTAAAAACCTCTGCTCACCTGCTGTGACATAAACTATTGTATTTTGGTTAAAATACTACAAAGAGATACCGGTGTGATAGAGTGTGCAACATTACCTCTAATAAGCAATTATATTTCATAACGTGGATTAATTGAAATCTCACACTTAAACCAAGTAGCTAATTACAGACCTTTTAACTTAATAAAGACAGAGTGCGGAAAGGGATAATATATACGGTAATTATTGAGTTAAGCAGAACGTAATGTGCATCCGGGGCTCGCTTAGGACATTCTCAGTCAATACTTAATTACTTTACTGCTCTCTGAAGCCTGCGCGGTCGCTAGCTGCTCTGCTCATGCTCCCCTCCCCAGACATTGCTGTGGTTTTCTTGCTCTTTACGGGGGGATGGATGCATGTGGGGGCCCACAGCGTGCTCTTGGCCTGGTTTTTACCTTTTTTTGCTGGGCTGTGCTGGCAAAGCAAACCACAGCCTGCCAACGCAAGTGCCCGGCGTGCCCTGCGGAGACCCCTTGCTTCTCCAGCTTGCCTTGATTGAGCATCGTTCCCAGCATCGCACAGCCCTTACGGTAACAGAGAGGCGAAATTTATTTAGCGAGGCTTAAGGTCAGGTTTTGAGAGTTAACAGTTACAAGGTTGGAAAAGGAGAGTTACAAGGGAAAACAAAGCATAAAATGAGAGCACTCTGAGCTGAGTGCCAGGGCAAGGCTTCTCCCTGCGCTGGGATATGCGGAGCCCCCAGCCCTGTACTGGTGATGCTCCTAGTGCCTACAGGGAAATGATGGATGGGAACTCATCCTAGATCTGATCCCTACGTTCCTTAAGGGGAGCAGCACAGGTGTTTGGTGAGGCCAAACCTTCCTGCAGGGGTGCCAGCAGCCCTGGAGAGCTGTCAGCTGCAAGGAGGGACCGGGCGCTGCGAGCTTTAATGAGTGACAGGTACTGAGACCCGCTGGCTGGGAAAACAGAGCTTGACACAAAGCCAGAGGTGTCCGGCCAGAAAATTCTGGCTGCTCTGGGAAAGGCCACTGCAATGCTTGAGCTGGTTGGATTATAAACAGCTCTGAGAAAAATAGCAGTAAATGGAAAGTGAGATAAAATGTGCTGTGGGTTCCTCAGTGAGCGGTCCGGGCAGCCTGTGCTTGCACAGCGTGGCAGGGCAGGGGTGGAAGCAGCTACTTTGCTAAATAGGAGCTCAGGAAATAACTGCATTCATTTCAGTCAGATGAGAAACTGTTGGATGAACACTGAGATCAGAGCAAGAAAGGGAAGGTGAGTAGGAGCTGGGTGAAGAAAAGAGCTGCAGACACGGAGCTGGGAGGTGTTGATGGCTTGCTGATACTGGAATGTTTTGGAGAAAGATTCAGGAATGAGGGAACTGGAATGAAATGTCTTATTATGAAGTTCAATGCCATGTTTCTGGCCAGGCAACAGTTTCTGCTGAAAAGGGAGTTCATCAGCTAGAAACAGCTGCACTGGAGAAAGACCTGAGCTTGTCAATGCATCCTAAGATGACTCCCTCTGGTGTCCCCACCACAACCTCTGGCCTGCAGAAAATGGCCCAAGCTGCTCCCCTGCAGCGGGAGGTGGCACTGCCTCTGCATCTTCAAGGGCACAAATGCTAATTTCAGCCTGAGAAACAAGAGCCACTAATTGCACGTAAGCCCCTTCCTTGATATTTGATTTGTGCTTCCCACAGCACCCCTGCAAAGGATTTGAGCAGGGATGAAAGTCCCCTTTTAGGAGGAGAGGCTGTATGATTAAGCAGCTCTCTTCCTTTTCATTCAAGTACTGTGCTGTTTGGCAGCTGCTCTGTGGCTGCGATAATTATGTCAAAGCCTGGGGTGCCATCAAGGGTCTCCGACCATCTGCAAGTGAAGAGCTTCTTGCCAATTACTAGCTCTGGCATCTCATGTCCTCTTTGGTCTGAACTGATGCTTGCTGAAGGATATTGGAAGAATTAGTAGATATATTTCCTTCTAATCCTGTCCCAAGTGACAGCAAAATCAAACTAAAAAGTGCCAGATCATGTGCTGTTGTTTTAGGCAATAACCCAATGGTATTAATGAAGGGTTTTATCATTCTGGGGGCTGCATTAATTTAGAGAACAAAATATCCAAGGTAACAAAGCCAGATGAATTAAAAGCTTAACAGCATGAAGAGGTATTATAACACAAGCAATTCTTCTGGAGCTTGCCCGGGCTGTTCCACTCCTTGTGGAGACGGGTGCCCTGCCAGACAGCATCAGCCTTCCTGGGAAGAGCTCACATTCTCTGCTGCTGGATTTCCTCTTTGTAGGCAGGTGCTTTCAAAGGGAAGAGGGATTTGATGAGTCAAATAATATAAAATGAACGGGGTGTATTTGTAAAGGTGATTCTTCTGCATTTCTAACTGGCGTGAACAAGCAGCTCTGGGGAAGACGAGCGGGGAGGGATGTTTCTCAGAACCTTCTCCTCTTTGCTTGTCTTTCCTGGCAATAGGAGCAGGCTCTCAAGTACCTCTGCTCTCTAATTTAATCATTCCCAGGAAAGCAGGATGTGCCACAGTGTCTGACCGCTTAGACACCCACCATCAGGATAAATACCAGATGTATTTTGTGACAACGACCAAAAGCTGCCTCAGTTCCTCCTAATGCCCAGGCAGAGGCTCTGGGACCTGGACCTCTCCCTGTTGTGTGTGGCTCCCAGTTCCTTGCTGCTGGTTCGGTGCAAGACGTTGGCAGGTTCCTCAGCACGGAGGAGGGTATGCGTGCAGGGAACTCCAGTGCTGAGATGTAATTACTGCTCTCTCTAAAGCCTTGTAATGAGAACTGATACAGCAGCTCACCATACAGCTCTTTACTGGTGCTTGTGCTCATTTATGAGGGTAAAGGGAGAAAGCTTTCCAAGAGCGTGAACAGCTGCTTGCGATTGTGGGAAATGATGAGAAATGCCTGTGGTTTAAAAACGTCAGCCTTGAGGTGAGGTCTTTGTTCCTCTGGGGCTCTGAGCTCTGTAACTACCCTGGCTCACCTCAGGGGGCTGGGTTCCCACCTGCCCCATGGCCCAAGCAGTGGAGGTGGTGACATTTGTGTCCCCATCCTCTGCCTGGGCTGCAGAGGCCAATTCTGTGGCCAGACCCTGCCTTGGGGCTGGTGGCAGCTTGGGGCTGTGGGCATGGCAAAGCCCCCAGGTTGCTGCTGGGTTAACTCTCAGTTCGTTATGGCCCCAGCCCAAATGCCACTTTGCTGAGAGCATCACACGTGTTTGCCAAGCAGGACCCAGCCTGGATGGTAATGCAGGGGAGATTAGATTAGTCCTGATAATGCTCTGTTATTAAAGCTGGCCTTCTGGGAGATAATGGTCCTGTCTGCAGGGGCAGGGCTGACCCTGCAAAGCTCTGGCTCGGGGGGCAGCCCCACAGCCCAGAGGCAGGAGAGGGGCTTCTGCCTCCAGGACGAGTGGGCTGCTGCAGGCAGAGCTGGCATCCATCCTGGGAGCCCTGCTCACCATTGAGGGACCTCTTGGGCACCCCAAAAGGTGGCTCAGACACATGGTGTGATGCCACTGCCTGTTATGTGGGCATCTGTGGGTCCTTGTGCCAAACTGCCCACAGGCCTGCAGGTGGGACAGTGCTGCAGGCCCTGTGCTCCAGGCCGGGGTTTCCCAGGGGATTTATGGGTGGCTTCCAAGGGTTTTTTTTTCCTTTATGGTTCTTGATGAGTAGATAAAAGGCCCATTCCTCCTTTTAATGGAGTCTCTGATGTTAATGGCCTCCCTCCACTCAGACTAAGTCACTTTGGCCCATTTTAGTCTAATAGAGGATGACTGAGAGGCGTCTGGCTCCCTCGCGCCTTGCTGGGCCGTGCCGCTGCCGCCCGTGCCAACTGGGAGCTTCCTGGAAATTAAAAAAAATTAAAGGCTGGAGGAGCTCCTCCTGTCCCTCCCCAGGGGCTGCAGCACTCCCTGGTCCCTGTATCCTCCTCATTGCAGGCACATTTGGGGACTGGAGTTGGGTGGGGTGCTGGGGCAGGGAGCCCGGTGTCCCCACGAAGTGGCTCCAAAATCTGTTGCCATCATCTTGCATTAACAAAGCCCCACATCTGCATTTCAAATGCACGCTCCTTGATGTTGTTCTGCCTCCAAATGATCCTGGAAATGTATCGCCAGCTTAACTACCTTTTAATTAAAAGTCAGGGATATTAGAAAAGAGAAATCAATTCCTGTCACAATTAAGACTTGGTTTGAACAATCGCGGCGTGTTTCAGCAAAGGATCCTCTCCGGACTTATTGATCCGTATTGTCATAATGCCTGCTTTATTACCATGGCTCAGACGGTCTTAAATGAATATTTTGTCTGAATTATGTGTGTCAGCTGGCAGACAGGGGACGCTGCCAGTCATGTCCTCGAGGCCCAGGTCCCTCTCCCTCTGTGCAACGGGGCTCAGGAGCTCGCTGGTGCTCCCTGCGGAAGAGAAGGGAGAGCAGGAGGCTGATTAATCAAAACTAACGTGATGGAGAACCTTTGTAACGGTAAGAGATGTCCCGCTTATGGCTCCTCTGCCCTTTAAAAGTTCTTGGGGAGCTTAGGGGGGTCTTGGAGGAGAGAAAATTGATTTCTCACAGTTGCTTTTGTAGCTTGGGGCAGGAAGTAAATTCAAAGAGGCCCTGACGTGAAAGGTCAGAGCCTCTGTTGCAGAGGCTGATAATAAGATGTCTCGCAGATAAATCAAAACACCTGGACTCCACTGCGGAGAAGCTGCTGGTTTCACCAGGATGCTGGCATTAGGAGGGGCCATGTGCTGAAATTTCGCCTGCTGTGGAAGCAGGCTTGGCAGCGGGACTGCTGCAGCCCTGGTTATCCTGGGACTGGGGCTGTATCCTGCTGTTCCGTGGTGCTTGGCACATCCCGTGCTTGCAGGCAGTTTGTGCTGGGGCAGCCCCGATGGCAGGGCACAGCCTGAATCCTGGGGCATCTGCAGCTTCCAGGGAAGCCTGCACGCTGCAGGTGACAGTCCCGCTGGAGCTGCTTTCCCCGCTCTGTGCTTCCCCTTGTCCTGCCACTGCATCACCCACGGGATGGCGAAGGAGAAACCCTGTGGCTTTGCCAGCATTTCTTGGAGATCAATGGTCCTGGCTCCCGAGGCTGCTGCCTGTTAGATGCCATCTGCTTTGTGATAAATAGGGCTCGTAATAATTTCTGGCTGTTATTAGCGCTTTTAACCTGTAGACCTCAGGAGCGTTTGGGCTCAGAAAGGTGAGCCGGAGAAGACCTGGATGAGAAAGAGATGCTGAGGGGGGAAAAAAGGGAAAGCAGCAGAGAAAAGTGAGGAGGATGAACTCTTTACCTCTCTATCCCATTAGCACACCACCACGGGCTGCAAAATCCTGTTAGGAGCTTGCAGAGCTGGGAGAAAGCAGGGGTGCCCAGGACGGGGGGGCTGCAGCTCTCCCTGGCTCTGCTTTGTGCCATCCCCACGCACACGGGGAGCTGGGGGCACCCAGCCCTGCGGGTCCCTGAGCCCACGGTGAGCAAAAAAAGGGTCTTTGCTCCTCTTGTTGGTGGGTTAAGTGGCTCTCAGGCTCGGCGCTCGTGCCTTTGATGTATGACTAATTGGAGAAGTGTCTAATCTCGTCCTCCACCGATGTTGCCGTTACGCAGCCTGTGATTAAACATGCTGTCAGGCTCTGCTGTTTACAGATAATAATGCTGCTTTCTCGCCATTCCTATGCTATCAGCCTCATTAGGAAGGTTTACAGATAAATTAGGCTGGGTTTGAAGAAGTCCAAGTGTATCCATTGAGCTCCAGGTGGCCAGGTGGTGACCCTGGTGGCTCTGAGCTCTGTACAGAGTAGAGCGGAGTTGGGCTGGGACAGAGGAGAGCAGCGTTGGGCAGGGACAGGGCTCGGCCCCATGCCAAGGTGAGCTCCAGCTCCCGAGACCAACTGCTCTGCTTCTCTCCCTCGTGACCCTCTGTGGGCTTCAGGCCACTGCTTCTGCCTCTGGACTCCCAACCCTGAGCACAGTGATGAGCAGCCAGATTGAGAAAACTCTCCCTGACGCTTCACTGTAGGGGAATCTGCAATACATGCAGAAAGATGTTCTTTTCTTGCCACCCTTCCTGAATGAAACACTCACGCATTTCTAGAGAAGGCTCCTGCTATGGATGGTGCATGGCCTTTCAGATGCACCAGGAACAAACTGCAGCTGCAGCTGGGAACAGGTTGTTTCTGCCATTTGTTATTCTCTCCCCTAATTATAATGCAGATTGGACGCTCTCTCCCACATTTCCTCCCTTTCTGTTTATTTAAGCAGTATTTTTGCAAACCTACATGGCAATCTCGCCCTGGGACGTGAGCGCACCATTATAATCAAAGTGAATTAGGATTTATTGCCTTTCAGAGCTGCTGGCTGTGCTCCCACCTTGCTTCTCCCAGCCACCAGTAACATGCACTGGGGAGGTGCGGGGCCACGTGTGGGGCTGGGGATCTCCACATCCATCAGTGGGATGCAGCCGGTGGGATCCCTGCAATGGATCTCCCTAGGGGTCCCTCCCCAGGGGCCGCATCCAGCCCAGCTCTTTGGCAGCGGAGCAGAGGCTCCCCTCGGGCTCGGGAAGGTTTCCAGCTCTCCATGGCTCACCCAGCACTCCGTAATTACCAGGGAGCTTTAATGGAGCTGGCCAGAGCGAGCTGGTGCCTGATTTAAAGTCTGCCCAAGTGTTGAGTCCTGGAGAGTAAAATGCATCTAGGAATTAGCCCCAGCTGGAGCAAATTGCTAATTGTCATTTGCAAAGTGCATTCCCCTCTTCTATCACGGACAAATGGGAAGGACTCGCTCTGCCTGCCCTCTCCGTCACCCTTGGGCTCTGACTGAGGAATAATTGGTGAGTGGTTGGTGGGGACGGCATTACGGAGTGAGCCCCTGTGTTTCCTTCTTCATCAGCACGTCACGCAGCTCGCATCCCTGATTGCCTGCTGAAGGGCAGCCGAAGCACCGCTCCCCCTGGGGAATCCTCTGGGGCACGCCGTGCTGCGAGCCACTTCAGCACCCGTCTTGTGAAGGGAGGTTTATTTTCCTGTTACTGAGGGCCAAGAAAGTTAGAAAACTTGGTGATTGATTTTGAATGGTGATTCAGTGCAGAGACTTAAAAGTGAAAAAGCTGTTCACAAATAGGGGACACGCTGTGGAGCAGGGACACCCAGCCCCTAGAAGCGCTAACGCTTTGGGGTTCCCCATCTGAGGTGGTGCAGGCATGAAGCAGGGAACAGCCTGGCCCGTGGGGCTTTAATTTGGAAAGATTTGGGTTCAAAATTCAGCGCGGTGTTACTGGAACACGCTGCCTTGTGGCTGGCAGGACTGGCTCTGTGACTCGTCCGTCTGGCCACGAGTGCTGGCCCACACGCTGCACGGCCCTTGGTAAAACATAAACAGCCCGCTGGGAAATTATTTCCGACGCCACTGCAAATGAAAACCCTAATGACAGCACTTCAAACAGAACTGCTGCAAATCTCTGTAAGTGATTTTAATGAAACCAGCCAGGAATACAAGGAGAGCAAATCAAAGCTAGGACAACTCCTTTGTTCAAATTACATGTAATTGGTATCAAAATTATGATAATGGCTGTTTGCACCATTATACTCGAGGTGTATCATCATTTCCATCACAGACCTCAGCTCTCAGAGGCTCAGACACCTGAGCTCTTAGCCTGAAATGCTGCGTTTCAGCCAGGGCAGGAAAAATAACAAGCAGAGGCTCTGTTTGCACAGAGCAGCCCGTGTGCGCAAAGGCAGCGTGCTGGGGTCCTGCCCTGTGCTCAGCACCACCAGCAAAGCTTCCCCGCAGGGCAGGATGGTGCTGGTCATTGCTGGGGGGGGTAAGAGGCTCTCATTCCTTTGCACTGCACTAAGGTTGTGATGAGTTTGGTGGCTGCTGTGAGCCCTGGGGATGTGCTGGTCCCATCCCCTGCCTGCTCGGAGCATTTTGGGATGCGCCGTGCTGTGCCTGAGGAGGGCAGGGTCTGTCCTGGTGCTGGACCCCCCAAAACGCAGAGCTGCCTGCTCGTGTGCTGGCTCAGGTTTGCTGGAGCAGCGCTAGGCAGGTGAATGCAAGCCATCATTTTCTCCTAGAAAAAGAAAAAAAAAAAAAGTGAGTGTTTCTGCTCCGTGCACTGAAGCCTGGTGTCAGCGCCGTGCCAGGATCTGTGTTGCCATTAGGGACTGGGATGTGACTGGATTTGTGTCACTTGTGTTGTCAGAGATTGATGCGACAGGTGTGACTGCCTGAAACCTCCTCGCAGATAACCGATTCTCTTTGTTTCTTTTTTTTTCTTTTTTTTTTTTTTTTTTTCCTAATCCTTCAAAATCTCCTTTCTGATCTGAGTGACCCGTGCGTGGCTCTTGCCCAGGCGGCCTCTGTGCCGCGGCCTCGTGCTCCAGCTCTGCCGTGCGCCACCGGCACCGAGCAGTCCCCCGGGAGCAGCGCGGGGAGCCTAATTAACTCCAGTAATAAATCTGCAGAATTAGATGGCCCGTCTGCACTCCTCCGGCTTCCTCCTCCGCAGAGCTAATTGCATCAGACAGCTCCTAAAATAGGGTGCTTTCTGCCTCCCGGGGGTGTTGGGGCTGGCCCCACGCTTGGAGCAGGAGGAGCGCGGGGTGCTCAGCATCGAGGCACGATGGAGCCTGGAGAGGTGACAACACCACCCTCTGCCCCATGTTCCTGCTGGTTTTCCTCTGCCAGGAGGGGAAGGTGACAGGCTCAGCCCTTTGTAAGCAGTAAGGGGAGGAACTGCTCCTGAAAAAATGGTTTGAGCTCACCTTTTGCTTGGCTCTGCGCAGCAAAAAGCCCATTGTGGCATCCTCCCCACTAGGGCTCGCTCCCCGTGCGTGCGCACCGAGCCCAGGGCAGCTTGCCCTGCGGGTGCTGCCACTGACTAGCAGAGCCTGGATCCCTCCTAGCTGGCTCTAATTAATAGCAGGTGGTAATTTGTCTCCAGTTGAGCTGGATTTTAACGTCGACTGGATGCTTGCCCCTAGTGAAAGGCTGGGTTTTGTTGCGTGATGACAGAATGGAGCATTGCTTATATAAGTATGAGGATCTTACGCTGCCCAGAGCTCTGGATTTTCTCAATATATGACAAATCTGAGGCATTAAAAAAAAATTAGACGCTTACTATATTTTTTTTTACGTTATTTTCTAGAGCGCGGATCCCTGTGGGCTGCCTAGAAATCCATTAGCAAGAAATGTAAAGATGTTTAAAGGCGTTTACCCAGATTAGCCGCATTTATGCAGTCAAGGATCTTTTATATGATTACCTTAAAAGCTCAAGAGCTGCTGCAAAACATTTCCAACGCGGGGCTTCTGAAGGGAAGAGCACGCATCTGACAGAAAAATTAAGGCGTTAAAAAAACAAACGCGTTGCTCTGGCTGCTTTTATTTCCAGACAAACAACGTGGAAGGTAGAAAGGAGTTGGTACATATGGAGCCTTTTCCTTTTGCAGCCCACGACGGCAGGCTGTGCGGATCTGACAGTCCTATGGGGCTGAGCTGGGTGCCCGAGCCCTGGGTGAGCCTCCCGAGGGGGTCACCCCTTCAGAGCAGGGTCGCAAAAGGTTTGCTGAAATACGTTTCCGTGACGTGCCCCAAATGGCACGAAATCACATAAATCTCTTGTTTTCAGCTGGAGGAAAATCCTGTCAAGCGTGGAAGGGGAAGGAGAGGTGCAGAAGCGTCTGTGAAGTTTCTGCCTGCTCCTTCTTGCTTCAAGGGCAGCTCTTACAGCCACATACCGAGGCCTGCGTCCTCCTGGCTCCTTTGTCCTTCCGCATAAAATGTCATTTGTCAGCAAAAGAAACAAAGTTTTGTTTCTCAGCCTAGATCTGGCTGTCCTCCCACTGAGACTTTCAACTCTTTATCTCAGGAATTGATGGTCTCGGATTCTGATGCTCTTTCCTTGGTGTCGGTATTGATTTCTTTTTTTTTTTTTCTTTTTCTTTTTTCCAGGAGGGTTATTTTCACTGTGGTTTCAGAACCATCCTTCTGCCGCCACTTACAGCAGGTAATAGCTCAGCTCGGGGAATTACACGTTTTTCTGGGCCGTGCTGGCCTCAGCTCCTTGCACAAGTTCTCGAGGCAACCTGAAGCCTGGCTGAGCAGGCGGCTCTGCTGTCCCCCTCCTGTCCCTGCGGGCTCATCCCGTGGCTGTGGAAGGGCAAGGGAGCAGGGCTGGGACAAGCCTGGTATTCCTCTTTGCTTATAGAAGCCACCCTTACTATGCTGGTGCTTGAAGAGATGGCTGTTCCCTGGGCAGAGCATCCTTGTCCCCAGGCAGAGCATCCCTGTCCCTCTCCCTGTCCCCAGGCACAGCATCCCTGCCCAGCTCGCTGACCTGCTGGGGACGTGTCCCTGGCACTTGCCTGGCATTACAGCTCCCCATTTGGGCTCAGGGGGCTGTCCCCGGTCTTAGGCTGTGGCTGATAAGGAATAAATCAGAGTGTCTCAGTTTAAGAAGCTACACCGTTTCCTTCAGCAATGGCTTTTAGTCACCCAGTTTTGCCACAGAAAAATTCATGAGATCGTTTCCCCCAACACAACATGTTACTTTGAAATCGTAATTAAATACCTCTGGCTGTTCTAATATTAAGCTTTTGTAAGCGCTTGGAATAATATTTCAGAGAAAGGGAAAAGCTTTGTACTCTATTAGCATGATATACTCTTCTCCTAGTGAAATATCTTGAGCATCAAATCCTCCATATACATTGGAAATCCTCTTCCCTGTTAGTTTCCTCAATGAAGTGAAGGCACACACCTCCCTCGGGTCTCTCGCTGGTAAATGGAGCTGTCCCGAGGGTCGGTATTGATTTGGTGCATGACATTAATACCTTCCAATGTACCAGCAGCGAGATCCTGTGTGTGAATGCTAAATGGGAGGCTGTTGTGCCCCAGAGGCTGGTAAGCAAGATCCCATATATTACCGCATGTGAGTCGTGTGTCATATTAGAGCAATCTAGTTTTAAAGGGCATCTTTCAAGCACAAACTAGCTTTTTCCCACACTTGACTGATCACACAAATAACTGTGATTAAAGGTCAAGTGCCTGGGTTTTTCTATTTTACTCCTTAAAAATTTATATGTGAAAGAAAACCTCGAAGTTAACATAGCATGAAATTGTTATGCAGTTATGAGGCTTTAACGACAACTAAATATCACTTTTCTTCCTGGGTGGCTGGAAAAACCTCCAGTAATAATGGGTCACTTCTTCCGGTTCCCACTCGAGGAAGATTATAAATAAACCCTGTCGTTTGCTTCCCTGCCCTGCGATGGGATAAAGGGAAAATTTTAATCTGTGAGCTTGTTACCTGACTCTCCTGGGGTGTGCCAGGGGCTGGGCTGTGGGTCTGAGCTGAGCTCTCCCGTTGGGAAGGGTGCTGATAAATGGATGGGGGTTTGCTTGCTGCCTGGCTTAACAGGGAGGAAATGCAGTGTTCCTGGTGGGGGGCTGAGACATGGAGAGGGCTGGAGACACCGTCTGGCTGCAGGCATCCAGCTGGGCTGCCTGTGTCCCTTTACAGATCCCTACCCCTGGAGCTGCTGGGCTAAAGCTAATGCTGCAGCTGCACCGTGGTTGGAAGGGCTGAGCTGGAGTATGGGTCAATGCTTCGGGGCAGGAGGGGAGTGCAGGCAGGCATGGAGAGCAAGCAGAAATATTAGAGGTCCATATTGTCAAAACTGATTGTGAATACCCGTTGGGCTTGAAAAATGTTTCCCCCCTTTGTGCAGAATGGCCGCAGCAGCAGCACCTGCCTCTCAACTGGCCAGGAGCCTCTGGTTTCCAGCAGATTTGTTCTCAGACGCAATGCCTCCTACACTTCCCATAAGCAAATGTGCCTTAGGTGATACAAAAATGCCTGGAAAGATGAGATTACAAAAATGCCTGGAAAGATGAGATTAACGAAACATTGCCCTCGGGGGTTTGAGCTGGTGCCTAGGTGGCTCAGGATTCCTGATCCTTCAGGGACTTCTGCATACGGTTAAATTTATTCACACGGGTGGTCTCATTGACTTCAGGAAGAGTGTACTTGGAAGCTGGGGCACAAGGCAAATGAACTGCAATCACCATATCTAATTAATCTAATTATGCAATGTGCAAATCTGAGCCTGATTGGCAGCAGGCTTCAATAGGCTACTTGCTCCCGTAAACTTATGCATGTATGAGGCACTGCAGAACCCAGGTTTTAGTGCCTAACACTTGAAGATGGTTCAGCACAGCAAATTTGTGCCGATTCAAGCTGCTGCTCTTCCTGCAGGGCCGTGTCCCCTGCCAGCTTTCCTGCGGGCATTGCCACCGTGCTCCTGTCTCCAGCAGACCTCGCTGCACCTCTCTTTTCATGCCCAACCCAGCCCTCGGCTCTGGCTGCCTCAGCTGGAGCTTCAATATTTTTATTCCCGACCTGCAATGTTTTACATCTGACAGCACATAATCACAGCGCGGGGAACATCCCCCAGGAATAAGTGTTGCTACATAAGCAGGCTTTGGCGGCAGGTTGTACAGCCAGCAGCCGGGAGGCTGACGGGCGTTCAGCCTGTCAACGTTTTGCCAGGACCTGCACACCTACAGTTAGCGATAACTGAAGCACGCCGAGTTCCTCCCTGCTGCAGGTCTGTGAGCACCCACGGGCTGTCTGCAAGCTGCAGCCCAGCGCGGGGTGTGCAGGACCTGCCCTGCCCAGGGCTGTGCTTTCCTGGTGTTCCTTTTTGGCCACTCTGACTTGTACAGCAGCTGCTGGGCTTGGGGGAGCTTGAGATGAAGCTGGAATTGCCTCTCTGATTCCAGCCTGGAGAGGCAGAGCAGAGGCTTGACATGAACGTGGCGCTCCCAGGTGCAGGTGAAGGCAGTAGTGAGACCCGTGAGCATTGCTGCAGAGCCCTCACCTTGTCAGGTGCATTTACTAAGAACATAGACGGGGGTGTTGGGGCCAGGGCAGGAGCAGAGGTCAGCACAGAGGGACCTGTTAGACACATTCAACTGCAGGTTGCAGCAGGCAGAGGCTGAGAACCCACCCCAGTGTGGTGGGGGCAGCGCAGGGCTCCTGTTTGTGCTTGGTGTCTGCAGGTAGGTGCATTCATGCCAGCTGAGCCCCGCTGCCTTCTCCTGTCCCTGTGGTCATGCAGTGCCCGCTGCATGGGGTCGAGCAGGGCAGACCCTCCCGAAATGGGAACAGGACATGCAGGAGGCAAACCTCATCCAGAGGGGAGCCTGCGGCACAGTTAATTAGGGCTGTGACCGCAAGACCACCACATCTCAGCTCCAGCAAAGGCTGTGTGTGCCCCAGCAGCCCCATGGGGAGCCAACCCCGACCCATGGTAGCAGGGACAGGCGCCCCAAAGCCCCACCGGGGCACCTCCCGGCCCCAAAACCCCCTGGAGCAACCTCCCTGCCGTCAGTAGGCTTCAGAGTGAACACCACCTCCCTCCTCCTACCGCCCGCTCTGGCCCCGCCCCTCCTTCCCATTAGCCGGTAGCTCCTCGAGGCCCCCCCCCCGCGTCGGTTGGCGACGGGGACTGGCGGAGAGGGCCCGGGGCGGAGCTCGGTGGCCGGAGCGCGGCGGCGGCGCGGGGCGCACGGAGTCGGCGGCGCCATGGCCAGGGCGCACGGCGGCGGCGGCTTCCCCCGGGCGCTGCCGCTGCTGCTGCTGCTGCCGGTGCTGCCCCGCGCCGCCGCCGAGCAGGGTGAGCCGGGCGGGGGGCGGGCGCGACCCCCGGTACCCCCCCGGTATCCCCCCGGTATCCCTCGGTCGCGTCCCGGTGCCCCGTACCCGGGTGGCTGCAGCGCCCGGTGCCGCCGCGGCTCGGTGCCGGGTGCCGGTGGCGCTCCGTGGGTTTCTCTCTAATCCCGGTGCAGCCCCCGGTGATGAGCGCGGAGCCTTCGGGAGCCCTCCGGAGGAACGGGGGGGCGCGGGGCACCGCGGGGAGGGTGAAGAACCGGGTTGGGATGCGGGAGGCAGCGACCGGAGCGCGGAGGAACGAGGGGTTGGGGAGGCGCTGCAGGGCGCACGGGGTCGGTGCGCATCTCCCCGGGGCTCGGGGCGCATCTCCCCGGTGCGCATCACCTGGGGTCGGTGCACAGCCGGGCTGTGGTGGTCCCCGCTCTCACGGCGCTCTTGCAGGGGACTGGGGGTGCCACCGAAAGCCCCCCGACGTGCAGCTCCTCGCCGCCGGCAGTGCGGGCACCGGGTGGCCCCGCTGGTGGAATGACCGGCGGAGGATGCGGGTGGCGCCCGGCGTGGTGGAGCCGGGGCAGGGCACAACTTGCCGGGCAGGGAGCGATGCTGCTCGCTGCCTGTGGGAAGCTCACGGAACTCTGACTTCAGGGAAAATGCATCTTCATGTCACACAGAGGATTGGCTGTTCTGTGGAAAAAGATTTATTGAGAAGCCAGGGCACAGGCTTTCAAGGAAATTTGGCTCTCAAAAGTGCCATCGGTACCTGCTGGGACTGGGTTCCGGGATGACCCTGCTCCAAGCTGGTTGCACATCCCCCAGCCCCACAGCGCCGGTCCTGGGCAGCACCTTGTGGCAGGAGCTGTCCACAGGGTGGGATTTTTGCAGGGCTTCACGCGTGGGTGAGCTGGCTTGTTAACATGTTGTCCTCCCTGCAGTTGTCCTGCTGGACTCGAAGGAATCGCAAGCAGAGCTGGGCTGGACCTCGCACCCATCCAACGGGGTAAGAGTGCGGGGCTGGTGTGGTGGGGATGGAGAGGGGCTGCCTGTGGCTGCCTGGCAGCAGTCGGTGCTTTTTGGGTGAGCACTGGCTTGTGGAGGGGGTCTGAGAGCCAGAGGCCAGGTATTGGTTGTGTTAATGGTGCAGCGCCTCCCCAGAACGCATCTTAAGCTCTTGTGATAAGCAAATAAACGCCAGCCAGTGAAGCCTGTGTGTTGTGGTTTGTGCCCCAGCTTGATTTGTTGGGATCTCGCTGTGCTTGGATGTGCCGGGACAGGGATGGGATCGTTGGGATCCTGCATCGCACCGGGGCTGTGTGATCTGCTCCCTTCTGTGCTGCCGGGGTTGGTCCCTGGCTGCTTTTGGCAGAGAATGGCAGGAAAGACGGAGTTGTGTTCCTCGCTGCTTCAGGTTTATTTTCCAGAAAGGAAGCAAAGCATTTAGGGTGGATGGCAATACATCCTGGAGTCATCTGCGTTCCCCAGCTGTTAGTCTGCAGAAGAAACTCTGTTTTGGGTGCGTTTGGCAATCTGGCATAAATCTACCCCCAGAAAGAATTGCTTTGGGAAGTTGCCAGGTCATCCTTGAGGCTGTGAGGTTTGAATCATCGTTTTGCTAATCAGAATCTCTGCTGGTAACTTTGGGGAAAACCGTTGGTGCTTGGCAGGCAGAGGATTTGTCCTGTTCCAGCTAAAACTTTGCATGACAGAAGCTACTGCTGGTCAAGGTGCTTGTCCTTGGGCTGTGGCATGACCGCCCTTGCGTGCACTGGGCTGTTTTTGCCTTCCCTGGGTGGCTCAGCACCCAGATGAGCTGCTGCTGCATCCTGCTGTGCTGATGTGAGACCCTGGGGATGGAAAATCCCAAGCATATGGGGGGATGCTGGCCTCCTGCGAGCTGGTCAGCAGCTGATGTCTGCTCTCATGCTGGCCCTGGGTTGTCTGTGGATGGATGTCTGTGTTGGGTGGTCCTGCAGCACAGCTCGTGCTCTTGGTGGATCGGGGACTTCAAGTGTCTGTGCTGGAATGGCCGGGTAGGTGGAGAGGCTTTTGGTGGTGGTATTTATAGCGATGGCTGTGTTTCTGCTTGGGCGGCTGGCTCTCGCTGACGGCAGCCCCTGAGCTCTCACCGCCTTTGTGCTCTTTCCACAGTGGGAAGAAATCAGCGGGGTGGATGAGA
Source organism: Anas acuta (assembly GCF_963932015.1). Lineage (NCBI taxonomy): Eukaryota > Metazoa > Chordata > Aves > Anseriformes > Anatidae > Anas > Anas acuta. The sequence goes on from NC_088999.1 coordinate 5,437,795, forward strand.
ACTACAAGCCGATCCGCACCTACCAGGTCTGCAACGTCATGGAGCCCAACCAGAACAACTGGCTGCAGACGGGCTGGATCGCCAGGCGCGATGGCCAGAGGATCTTCATCGAGCTGAAGTTCACCCTACGGGACTGCAACAGCATCCCGGGCGTGATGGGCACCTGCAAGGAGACCTTCAATCTGTATTACGTCGAGTCCGACTCCGACCTGGGCCGTAACATCCACGAGAGCAAGCACACGAAGATCGACACCATCGCTGCGGACGAGAGCTTCACGCAGGGGGACCTGGGCGAGCGGAAGATGAAGCTGAACACGGAGCTGCGGGAGATCGGCCACCTGAGCAAGCAAGGCTTCCACCTGGGCTTCCAGGATGTGGGTGCCTGTGTGGCGCTGGTCTCCGTGCGGGTCTATTACAAGAAGTGCCTCGCCACCCTGCAGAACCTGGCGCTTTTTCCGGACACGGTGGCAGAGGCGGCCTTCGCCACGCTGGTGGAAGTTAAAGGAGCTTGCGTGGAGCACGCCCAGGTGGACGTGGATAACCCCCCGCGGATGCACTGCAGCGCCGAGGGAGAGTGGCTGGTCCCCATCGGGAAGTGCCTGTGCGGCCCCGGCTTCGAGGAGAGGGACGGGAGGTGCAGAGGTAACGTGGCCGTTCGCATGCTTTTGCAGCCCGATGTTGTTCGTTTAGCTAATTGGGAGTCTGCTGCTAACAGCCCGAGCTTCGTCTGAAGGTGGCAGCTGGGGGCGTGGGGGGTGTTGCTGGTGGCTGGAGCGTGGTGTTGGCCAGGTGGATGTGCTGGCACTCGGAATGCCATCAGGCATTTCCCCGAGCTTTATTGGTAGCTGTAAAATTACTCGAGCCCGTTAACAGCCCCACAGCAGTGCTTTTAGATGAAGCTTAATCATGTGGTGGCTTTACAGCTCACGAGGTCGCCTTTAATGACAGCTGTAAAAGATCTGACCCCTGCCTTCACGGGGGGCTCTGTAGTGGACCCAGTGCTGTGAGGGTTTGGGTCTGGCTTTCCAAGGCAGGCAGGAGCCGGGTGCAATTCCATCCATGTGCCTGTGGGATGTGGGGTGTGTGCCTGTGGGGGCAAGGGGTACGTGCAGATTGAGGCCTCCTCCTGCTGATGCCCTCCTGAGGAACACCTGGGGCCTGTACGGAGGGACTGGTGTGACTGGGACCGCTTTGACTGTACTGGTGTGAATATGTTTTGGGTGGAGAAGCCCACTCTGGTGTCTCGGATCTGTTGGCTGGGTCTGTGGCCTCTGGAGAAGCTGCTCAGAGCCTGCAGCCTCGCAGCACCATGGCTGGAGATGGATGAAATGTGGGTAAATATGGCCCAGACAGGTACTGGGTGCTTTGGGGCTGTGGTAGGGGAGTGAGCTTTGCTGGAGGAACCCGGTCTGCTTTTACAGAGCTGGGTGAGGCTGCGGAGGTGTCAGTGGTACCCGCTGTGCCCCTTTCCCCTGACCCCGGCAAGGCTTTTACTGCCCCACTAGTGGCTTTTTGCTCGGTGCCCTCCTTTAAAAGACCTTATTAAAACTATCGAATTGAAATCTCGGCATTGTTCATTGCTTCAGTGGCTGCATGGCAGCTCGCCACGCTTTCCCCATCTGTTTGGAGTGGGAATTTACATAGTGAGTCCCAGAAGGCTTTTGCTAATGTTTCAGGTTTCTCTGTGTTGAGTTTAAATAATTCATATTCTCCAAGGAAAAATATTTGAAGTAATTTAATGGACATAATTAAGTTTTTCCCCCCTCTCACAGAAAGCAGGTCATTAGTCACTCTCAGCGGAGCAGCGTCTGATGTCTGGTCAAATATCAGAAAATAAGTTTCTAAGAGTTGAAAGTTTTTTTTATGCGTGTGTGTATGTGTCTTCATTTTATTTTATTTTTTTAAGCTGTGCATTAGCACGGCACTAAGTGAGTAACTTGAAAAGCTTTCTGATGAAAGCATCCCGGGCTGCAGAAATTCCCCAACAAGGACAGAAGCCCTTGAGCTGGAGGGGAGGAATGCAGTGGGTGTCGGAGGATGCTCGAGCAATCGGGTGATGCACAGCAAGACTGGCTCTTCTGCCACGGTCTGTAAGAGGGCTGTGCTGGGAGCGAGCCTGATGCATCCTCTTGTGGTCTCTGCCGTGATTCTTGCAGCAAGAGAGCATGGTGCAGCTCACCGGGTCTGAATCTGAAGGAAATGGGATGGCAGGAGTGGGTGAGGCAGGTGCCCTGCTGTGCTCCTGCTCCAGGACCACGGGTGTGCACTGGTGATCTCCGTAAGGACAGGGCAATGCCACGAGGCAGTGCAGGTCATGTTAACGGGGTAAATTCCACTCTGGGGGCCTTTGGCCAGTTTGAATCCCCACCAAACTGGTCAAGGCGGCTGAGCACATGCAGCTACAGAAACCCTGGGTGTAACGAGGGTGATGGGGATGAACGGTGGTGAGAGGAAGGGTTGCAGGCAGGGCTGGGCTGGGGGTTGAGCTTTGTGGCAGAAGCAGAGCTGAAAGATGAGGCTGGGGAAGTGCAGGGTTTCTCTGTGAGGAAGCATTAGCTTTATTTCCTGCTGAACTCAGGAATCCGCGTTTGAATGAAATCCCAAAGCTCCTTGTGCTGGTGATTTAGGTGCTGAAATCATCTTGCTGCTGAGAGAACATTTGTATCCTCACGCTGAAATTAGGGGAGATGAAAAAAGACTAATAGGATTTATGGCAGTGCTAATTACTGCTGCAATAAAGCCAAGCCTTTTTACTGTCCATCTTCCTATATAACACCATTTCTCTGAAGAAATCCCGGAGTACCTGACAGGCTTTCCTGGGTTTGCACATTTCTGATGAATCATTTCGGTGATCATTGAAATGCAGCCGTCTCTAGGGTGGAAGCGAGCAGCTTTAGCATCTGTTTAACATCTACGCTCAAATAAGAGGAGAGGTTCTGTCACTGTAAATACATTTAAACTGCTTTTCTTGTCTAATATATATCTATAGCCAGCTGCTGGCCTGTGCTCCCTCTGATCTTAAAACCTATTTCCAGCAGATGCGCAGTGGGCAGGTGGAAAGTCCCGCTGCACTGTGGACGATCATCTGTCCATCCCGATTTCGTTTGCAGTTGGCTTCTCGGCATTGATGTCTTTTACCCTTAATTTTGCCAGGCATGATCCGCGGCCCCTTCATGCCGTTTGCTTTGCAGGGTATTGCAATAGCTTCTGTAAATGAAACGGTGATGCGGGAGGATCTGCCTGATGTTTGCTGCGAAGTTGTCTTTTGTGCTTCATCTCTTCCACCCGATCCCTCGTAATTTCTGCAAGGAGAATTTCAACAAAGCCCAAGGTTAATATTTACCAGCCAGTTTTGTTGCAAATGAGACAACCTCAACCAGACGTTGAATTAATATGATGGAGACCGGTTCCAAAAATAGCTGTCAGCCACTCTTCTTTGACAGAGACGTGAATTCGGGCTGTAGTTAGGTCTCCTCAATTTATCTCCCTCTGCTTTTGACGGGAGCGGCAGGAGCTGGTGCTGTGCTGCCGGGGCAGCCCTTGCCGGTGTCTCAGCCTGTAGCCGGCTGCGTCCCTTCTGTGCAGGGCTGATCTTACTGAAGCTGATTTTAGGGAGAAAATAGTTGCTAGTGCTTTGTTGGGATTTTAAAAATAGGGTTTCAAGTGATTTTGGTGTGGGTAGAAGGGGCAGGTTGGGTGCCTCCTGCGCAGCTTGTGATGCTTCCCCAGTGTGCAGGGACCATCCTTGGTTTGCTCATCCCTGGTAGGTGTGTGTGAAGGATTTTGGGGCTTTGCAGGGTGAGCAGCTGGCACTGCTGTCTTGAAACAGAGGGATGAAGGGGAAGGCACAGGGGGGCAGTTGTTAGAAGAAAGCAGCCTTTGCTCGTGGTTGTAGGAAATGTAACGCACGCTGGATGCTGAGCAGCTGCAGTGAGCTTGGGGGGATTCATCAGAAACTGCCCAAAAAGAGCCCAGGGAGCATCGCCGGGCAGAGCAGTGCCTCTGCCCCACGGCCACATCCGTCCTCCTCGAAATTGTCTAGGGCAGGACGTTTTTCTGCAAAACCCAAGATAGCAGTAAAAGTCCTTGATTTGTATTTTCCAAAGGGAAGCGCTAAAATAGGGCAAGTGTTTGCTGTTTTAAAAGAGCCGTCTTTCCGCTTGGGTCCCCTTGGACCTCCCCTTCTACTCCTTGCCTTTGCGCTGCTGAGCATCACAGGCTGAAGGTGGAGAGCGTGATGGCTCTGAGGTGGGAGCCGTTTGCTTTACAGAGGTCTCCTGAGATGTCCATGAAGAGCCTTTGATACCCGGCTGCTTGTGCTGGACAGAGGCACTTGTCTTGCCCTTCTTTGGGAGCAGGGAATGAAATCGTGCAGTCCTTGTGTCCGCTGCAAGGCGGGGATGCAGAGAGAGGCAGCACCGAAGGCAGGAGCTGGGGCTGCATCAGCAGAGGAGCTGTGCCCGCAGCCCCAGGACCGTGCCATGGCTCTGGGAGCTGCTGTGCCCTGGGGGCAGCTCCTGCCCAGGGAGCGGCTCTGCCAGGCTCACTCAGCGCCTCCCGGACATGTGTGTTCCTCATACTGATGAAATGCAGGCATCAATTTAAAATAATAAAAAAAAAGGAAACACCGGTGACCCGTCCCTGAGAGCTACAGCTACCATTTTTCTCATGGTGACAGCACTGAGAGCGAGGCTGGTGTCCTTGTGGGTCTCAGGGCCCGTGTGTTCACCTTGCGTGTTGCACGTCGGCAGCTCTGCTGCATGGGGCTGGTGGTCAGCGAGGCGATGCTCCTGCTGCAGGTGCCTGGGGAGAGCCTCGGGCTGGAATTGCAGAGCGTTGAGTGCATTAATCCAACTGCGAGTCCTTCGTCTTACTCCAGAAATGGGCCATGTGAATTTGTCTGGTGGTAGAGGATGATGACAGAAAGCACCTGAAGATGGCATGAGCTGGAGACTTCCTGAGCAGGGGTTTTCTGCTTCGGGAAGAAGTTTTTGGAAAATGAGAGCTCTGCTAATAAATAAATGCTAGCTGGAAGTACTACACGCATTCAAATGTCAAATAGGAACCAAAAATGACCCCTCCAGTGGTAGGAACAGAAGCAGCACATGTAGGCTGTAGGGATGAAGGGAGACTACTCTGGCTACAGCTGGAGGGAACCTCTTTGTCTTCCCTTGTGTACTATTTCCCCTGAAGTACCGCCTTGCTGGGGAAATTGAGGTCCCTGCATCCTTCTTCCTGGCTGAACGTGCGGGTGTTTGGTGTTCTGCATCCCCAGAAGAGGTGCAGGGCTCACAGGTCCCTATGAGCCGTGAGTCCTTCAGGGTATGTGATCAATGATGCGGCCCTACTCTTGCATCTTTTTATGCACCTGCTGGTGTAAAAAGGCATCCAGGCTCTGGCACAGCACAGCACATAACGTGCATGTTTCCCAGCCCGTGTCTGTGTGCTCTGCCTGGCCAGAGCTCGCTCCTGCTGAGCAAAAGCTTGGGGTGGGAGTGGGAAGTGGTGCTGGTAAGGTGTCATCCTCTGTTGTGTGTGTCCCATCAAAACATCGTGCCTCTACAGTGTCTTCAGTTGGAAAATAAGTAGTTTGATTGAGAATTAAAGAGATTTAGGATAAAAAATTGCAATATTCTGCTATTTAGTACAAAGATACCTCCTGAAGCCTGAGGTCTGCTTTTCCATTTAAGTACAAAAAAAGATGGATCCAAATGCACAGCGCTTGGGGCTCTTGATTTGTTTCATCTTTTATACATTAGCTTACAAACCTGCGTGTGCTCCTGGAGTTTATTTTATCCTCTGACTGATGCCAGGGTATTATGCATAATAAATTTCTTTTTTCTCCTGGGACTCCGCAGCGAGCACTAGGCTTTGCTTCCATCCTGCACAGCCACGTGCTGCTCGCGGGACGGAGCTGAAGCTCAGATTTAGCGGCGCTCATCGGGGCTGGAGCTCGGTGCACCATGGCCGTGCTGGTGGAAATGGATGTGAAACGAGGGCAGTGCATCAAGAAGGGGTCGATGGAGTAAATCTGAGGGAGTAAATGCTGCTGAAGGAGGAGTTGGGGAGGAAATTTACGCTTCGGTTTCCTCCCCGAATTATGGTTTGGCTTTCACCTCCTGGGTCTTGGGTTGTAGCAGAGCACGGTTGGAGCAAAGTGACCATTTGTAAGGTGTGGAGAGTGTGGTGCTGAATGAGTTTGGAATATCCGCCTCCCTGCAGCCATTAGCAGCCTCCGGGGAAGCTGTGATGCCTTATGGTAGACGCCGCTTCCCATCAGTTGTGCAGATGAAACGCCCATGTAAAATATGCTTTCTCTTTTTGGAGTAATGATCAAGCTTGGAGATATTTATTATTCTGGATTGAATGTTATATTGCTGTATTATAGTGTGTCTGAAATAATTATGGCTATGGAAATTGTGGCAGAGCCAGACACAAATTACTCTATGACACTTAATTTTAGAGCAAACTACTCAGAAAATTACAAGCATCACAATTCGTTTGCGGAATTCTTGTCAGGCCTAAGGTTATAGATACCTGGCTGCTGGATGGACACCCGCTATTTGGTTGAAATACAGAGGGAAACCTGTCTTGCCCACGGCGAAGGGAGCTGTGCATGGGTTGAAGCCCTTGGCAGGAGCAGGGTGCGTTGGACACGCGGGTCGGCCAGCCCTCGGCACAGGAGTAATTTGGGAGGTGCAGCAGGGAACTGGGGAAGACAACAGTAAATTGTACTTGGCTCAGTGGATGTGCCTGCCTTAGCGTGTCCTTGAGGAAAATTCCTGCATAAATAGCGATGAGTTTCTCTCCAGTGCTGCTGTGGCACTGAATTCGAGCGAGTGTATTCTTGGTGCTGAATGAATTTTGATATTTCAGGCCTGCCTTGCTAAATATACTTGGGTATTTAATTTTCCTCTAGACTAAATCACTGAATTTAATTTCAGCTATTAAGAGCTCATTGTTGGAGACGCACAAAGATCTAGCCTCTGGACATAGGTTTTCATTTCAGTACTTCTCAAATTATTTAACAAGAGCTAAAATTATAGAGTAGTGTTGTCCTAAAGGTTTCAGGGATGCTGGAAATGCGTTGGACTGAAGGCTGCTGAGCAGTATTATTGAAAAACAGTTATTAAAGAAAAAAATCAGCAGAAAAACTGCCTTTGAATTCTCTTCAGGCTGGCACGGCCTGGAATACCCATCCTGGTAGGTAGGGCACCAAGATGAGAGGAGCGGGGACCTGATCCGGTGCTCGTATCGATCTCTCCCTCCCGCTGACTCCGTCCCTCCTGCCCAGGCACGGAGATTGGACAAGATTTCTTTCCCTTCCTCACAGTGGGGCTCTGTAACGGTATCGCTCGCCGCCTGCACAGTATTGATTACAGTTTTTGCAATAAGACGAGGCAAGATTGCAAACCCAGCATGTACGGGGAAGGCAGGAGCCTCTCTGTTACCCGAGGCCACGTGTTGACAAGGCTTTCAGCAGCTCAATATAGCGCTGGAACTTCACCCCGGCGCTGTCTTTTGCACAAGGTGCCCTGTCTGCTTTGGGGCAACTTGTCCTTGTCTGCGTGCGCTCCTTGACAGCCGTCCTTCCAGGGCATGCTGAGCTTTTTTTTTTTTTAGGTGGGGGGAGAAAAAGAAGCAATTGTGAAGCACCAGCAAATGATGCTCGCTGCAGTGCTCAGGGAAACCAGCCCTCTGAGATAGGAAAGGCTCCGAAGTCTGTGTCTGGGGTTTAATTTAATTACATGCTGTATGCAGGGAATGTTTGTTTGTTTGTTTGTTTGAAGCCTGCTGCTTGATAATTGCATTAGCTGCACCCTCATCCTTGTGTTTTGCGAAACGCTGAATAACAGCACTCTCTTCTCCACGCTGTTAGTGATTTTATGGAGTTCAGCGCAGCGTCGCCTTGGTTATCTCTTCCAGGCTGAGCTGCCCTGCTCTGCTAGGGCCCAGCTCCCACCTTTTGGCTTTTAGGGTCCCTTGGGTTGAGCGGATTTGCTGCCAGAGCTTACAGCAGCCGTCGTCTCCCTAGGGTGACGGTGGGCAGGGTGCAGGCTGGCATCGTCTCGCATCTTGCGCCCGCCCTTGCTGCACACCCAGCTGCCGGATCACCTCGTAAAGAAAGCGCGAGAAATGATGTGCTCACCTGAGCAGAAAAAACAGCTCAGCGGAGGCTGAGCGCTCGGGCTGCTGCCTGACTTTCCTTCGCCCTCCTGGAGAAGGTTCCCGGTGTCGATTCCTTGGCACTGAGAGACCGAGGGGTGTTCCCTGCTGGTGTCCTCCCTACCTAAAGTTTGCAAAAGACCCAAAATTCAAACCCGAGGATGGGAACTGCTGTTGAGGCTGCCGAGAAGTGGACAACCGCCTGCGTGGCCAAATCCTGCTGCTGGTGGGGTGGGATGGGTGGGCACAGAGTGTGTGGGTGCTGCTGGGGGGTGTTGGGGCGGCTTGGTTAGCAGCGAGGGTCCCATGGGTGCATGGGGGCACCCAGCCCCTCTGCTCCAGCCCCAGGAGGGGCGTGCAGGTGCTGTGGACCCCGTGCAGAAGCTTTTGGGTCTCCAGAAGGAGCCCACCCTCAGCCCTGGCTTGCAAGCTCGCTGGCAGCAGGAGCGCTCAGAGGTTCCCCTGGGTGCTGAGCCCCGGGGTGCCTGGGGGATGTGGGCATCTTTGCACAAAGCCTCTCCCTGTCACTCCTGCTGTGCTGACACAAAGCGCATCTCTGCTGACGTCTCGGTGAAATGTTTGGAACATAATAACCGGTGACTTGTTCGGCTTGATAATGGAATTAAGACGGATGGGGGTTGGATGTGCCAGCCTGGTCCAGGGGGGGGGGTCAGCCTGGCAATAGCTCCTGTGAGAAATAGCAGTGAGGACAGTTTCATATTTTATATGACTCGTGATCACCGAAAGTGAGTCTGTACAGACAGGAGGGATGGATACGGACACAGGCTCAGCGTGTGCTGGTTGCTGGCAACCTGCATCAGGAGCAGAGGGTGCTCCTTGGTGCTCGGGAAGGGCTTGTCCGTACCTTAATGTGCGTTAATCACAGGGATGGGCACGTTTCTTCTTGGTCCTCCTGGAAATAATTAATCTGTGTGCACCATCTGCACAGAGATCTGCGTTTCCACACCAAGAGGAGTGGATTTTTTAGCTTTTGCCCTCACTGTTGAGCCGCTCTGCTGGGGTGTGCTCGTGTTTCAGCCCTGCTCAAGCAGGGGAAGTGACTCTGGATGTGCTGTTGATATTTCTCATGGGACAGGATTTGTAAAACACAACTACAGTGTTGGAAGGAAAACCTCTGGGAAAAGCAAGCCCTGAGGGCTGAAAAGATTGTGGTGAAGGTGTGAGGGGAGGTGAGAACGCAGAGGGGCTGGGAGGAGGTGCTCCAGAGCTTGTCTCCTTGTGATCTTTGCAAGGGCTGCCAGGGGAGGGAAGGAAATCCTCGAAAGAACAGTGACAGAACTGTGCTGCCAGGAGGAGTGGAGACCCTTATAAGTAACACACAGAGTTTTGTGTTATATTTTTTCCCATCCTATTTTGATGGTTGCAATGGGACGTTTAACCACTGTCGGATGCAAACCAAACAGCTCAGGAAGGGCTGGTCGCTCTCTGGGGGGAACCCTTGTTTTTTTGGGGGTGCCTTGACATGCTGCACACCCATGTGCTGGGGACATGGGGTCCTGCTGCTGTGCTCCTCAGCCCCAGCTGCTCCCTTACCTGGCTGCTTTCCTTCCTGATCAGCCTCCTCCTGGATGCGTATTCCAGCAGAGAAAATTAACACGCATTAAAAGTGGATGAACTTTGTCAAATACAATTTCTTGACAAAAAAAATGGAAAGGAATTGATTTTGGAAGACAACCGAGTTGTAGTGTTAATTATAAATGACTGTATAGGCGTTTTTGGGTGAAACTGCAGGCGGTATTGATTCCTGCTGGCAAGCACGCGGCTCTTCCGCTATCTGCAGGAATTCAGCAACATGAGAAAGCTCAATAGTGCGAACTCGGGCAGTGCCCTCCCTGTTTTCCCTTTGTTCTCAGATATCTGCAAGGTTTGTGGGTCAACAAGCTGGCTTGAGACAGCTTGGGTGGAAAAGCAAAGAGGCAGAGCTCATCAGAAGCATTCAGATTGAGTGCTGAGAGGGCAAAAACCAAGCTGCTAAAGTCTGACGTGAGGAGATGATGTCAGGCAGCATGGAGAGGTGAGCGTGGCCGTGTTGGTGAGCTCCTCCTGCTGCCCAGGCGCTTCGTACAGGGCAGCAGGAAACCATTCTGCAGGGCTGGGAGCATCTCCTGGAGCTGCTGTGTTAATGTGGTTAGGAGAAAAGCAATCACCCTCTGACTGCTGGTAAAGCCTCCTGCTGGACTTGGTGCATCCGAGGCTCTCCAAGAGGAAGAGGGAGACAAACCCAGAGGGCGTTTCATTGTGCACCCCAGTTCCATTACAGTGTTTGTGGTTGAAGCTGTCGGAGCTGAGATGAAGCGTGCTGTTGAGCAGCTTTCTGCTCGACAGAAAACGCAGTAGGTGCTTTTAAATTTGGGTAAAAACTAAAGCTTGCCATTAAAAGGGAAGCTTTCATGTGATCTGGCATCGCGCAGCGTGACTGGGAAGGCGAAGACGTAAACACACGCCTGCACACACATGCACACGAATTTTTCCAGTGATGGAGGCAGGCGGGAAGTGTTTGATAGGTTTTGTCTGATTTTTGTATTGTCATTAACACAAAGTTGCCCGGGTTAAGTAGCTTTATTCCTAAATCCATGATACGATGCAATTTCCACCTAGTGTTTAATCTCCCATCTATGCTCATTCTCTCAATATTTTATGCTAAGCTGCAGTATTTGCTTAGGTCTTGGCCCCTTCCTCTCTGCAAAATGATGAACACTTTTTAATTAGAAGCCTGATAAGCTGCAGAAAATAGATTTTTGGTTTTGCTGGGCCCTGCTGACTTGTCTGGGGCGGTGTCAGTGACTGTCTCCTTCCTGGCATGTATCTGTTAAAGCCCGCTGCCTAACTCACAAAACATTTTGCAGCCGATGCCGCTCTGTTAGGTGGAGCAGCAGACACTCATGCGAACCTGGGGAAGGACGGACAGACAGACAGAAGTGACAGACATGACGGACATCTGCAGTGAAGTCGTGTTGGAGGAGATGTGGGGGCTGAGTGTGCCAGGACTAAGCTGGCGAGCATCTGCTCTGGTTTCCTCTGGGGAGGCTCACCCAGGTCTCTGCTCGTTCAGAGAAGGATTCCTTTTCCTAGAGGCCACTTGCTGCCAACGCAGTCAAGGCAGAGGCGTGCTGCTGGGTGCTGCTCTCCATCAGGTTGCACGGGGCAGCCGTGGGGCTGCAGGATGCTCTCTGACAGCAGCTTTGCCTTGAGCTTATCCGCTCCACAGGGTGAATCTTGCAGGAGCCGTGCCTGCACAGAAGGCTCTGGGGCAGGACTCAGTCCTTTGCTCTCCCTTGGTTAAAAACCTTTTATTTTCCTCTGTGTGTACAAACCAACATTTGCAAAGGAAGACTGTGAATCCTGAAGGTTCAGCTTCTGGCTTTGGCTGTGAATGACTGAACCTCCAGAGACCTGAGCCCTGTTCTCAGTCCTATTTTTCTTGTTTGACTCTGCAAATCGTGCAGTTGTCCTGCCCCAGCTTCCCTGCTCGAGCGTGGTCACTGGTCCTGTACTTCATAAAGAAAACAAAGGTTAAATTAATTGTTGGAGGTAGTCAACTGTTGCAATGATGGGTTTCATAAGTGCACCTCATAACAGGCTACTGGCCAGCTGGTAAATACAGCTGGGGTGATTAATAACTTCATTTCACTGCTGCATGCAAAATCTTGGCCATGCTTCACTTGAACAGAAACTGCAATCAAGTCCGCAGCTTGCAGAGCTGCAGTCGGTTGTCCTGCCTGATGCACTTAGTGAGTTGCTTTTAATCACCGCTCGTCAATTAACAAGATAAAGCTGCTCAAACTCCAATGCCTCTCTGCCGATGAAATCAGGATTTCAGCCAGGGATCTCTCTCGCTATTTTTAAAGGCGAAATTTGTACGCTCAGCTTGCTGCAGCTTAGAAAATGCCGAGGTCCTTGCTGGTGGGGGAGCCTCCCCCATCCCTTGGGGCTGTGAGTCAGGGTCCAGGCTGCAGAGGGAGGTTTTGCCTGGGAGTCAGTGCTGGGGGACTCGAGTGGGCAGGCTTCGTGGTGCTGCGGGGTGGATTTGCCTGAGTGCTGCTGGGGAGGGGGAATTAAAGCTGTCCTGTGACAGCTGACTAGGAAACCATGTCCTCGTCATGCTTCTCTGCGACCCTAACTGCCCCTGCTCTCCCCATGGCCAGGATTGTGCATGGGAGAGGATGCTGCTTTTGGCTTTTGATAGAGTCATCTGCTCGTGTCCGGGAGCTGCAGCAGATGTGTCTGTAAGAGAAACCCTTCCCGGGGGTGCATCATGCCAGCTTACCTGCCAGCCTGCTGCACGAATCCACACTGCTTGTGCTGCTGCTGGCTGGGCTGTGCATGCAGTGGGGGAGCAAGGAAGGAGCATGGTGAGACAAATCAGGAATGCCTGGCAAATGGGGAGCATCTCGCGTGGGCAGAGATGATGGAGAAGGAGAGAGGCAATTAATTTGTCTGACCCACCCAGCTGCTTCTCTTTGGCTCCTAGCTGAGGCATTATTGGATTTTATTATTTAATAATTAAGTTGTGATAGTAGCAGAGGGCAAGGATAGAAGATTGTGTACAAAAAAGAATTTCATTCTATAAATTGATGGCCTGTTCTCTCGAGAGCTGTCACCTACCCAGCGCAAAAATGAGCAGTGCAAAATAACAGGGATGCCTAAAACAGCTGGGGTCCGACAGAAACACTTATGAGATGAGGTGGAGGAGACAGGGAGTTTAGCTGAGAAAAGAAACTGAGATGCACGTACGACGCATCAAATGTTCCAGGGTGCTTTTGTTCTCCTTCTGGAGCATGGGAACAAAGGAACAAAATTACCAAGTGTGCAGAAAGGATCGAGATTGCAGCACTCCTTGTTACTGGCTGTGATTTCACTAAAGAAGTTGGCAGCTTCAAAATCGTTTGGGCATTGATATGTGTTGCAGGAAGGTCAGGGGAGTTCTGCTTCGTCCTGATCTGGAGAAGACTGAAAAGAAGGGAAAGGCTGTGGGCTGCCAGCCTGCAGCCCTGCAGGCGGGGTGAGACCTCCGTAGGGGTGGCTGTGATCGTACCTGGGGCTGTGCAGCAGCCGGGGCTGAGCCCCACAGCATCGTGGTGCCTGTGATCCTGGGAAGTACAAACGGAGGTGTTTCATGCAGTTATTAGCTGACATACTGGCTGAGAGAGGCTTTTGTACGCTTACTTCTAGCTATTAGAAGTCAGGGAAGAACTGCCTGAAAGATGCTTCTAATTGAAAACGTTCAATTTCCTAACGCGAGATGTCAAATTTATGTGACTGCCAGGCTCGCCGTTCACTCTGGGCTATGACGGCCGTATATCCACTGCTTTTACTGCTCAGGTCCCATCAAGTTTGTAAACAAGATTGATTTTTCTGTTCCGCCTGACAAAGGGTACGAGCAGCAACATGATGCTGGCGTTCAGGCTTTGATGCCGTAATGAGCAGCTTCTCCCCGTGGAGCGCCATGGATGAGCAGCATCGAAGCCTGCGGGGGCTCAGCCCAGCCTGGGGTCTGCGTGCAAACACCACGGCGTGCCTGAAGCGCTGTGGGATCCCTGGCTGATGGTATTTGTGCCCCGTGTTGTGGTCAGTACAGCTGAACCGAAGAAAATGCAAGCTAAATACATTGCTATGCTTATTAGTGTAACAGTAGCTTTGCTTTGGTTTCTCAAATATTAAGAGGAAGCTGGAAGTTTTGGAAGTAATTTAAGCACCTGCTAGTTTTGTGTGTGTTATCTAGCACCCTAAGTAGGGAATGACATTTATTGTGCATTATGGCACGCCGTCTTAATATTACTCCTCGGCTGTGTTTGTCAAGCCTGTGCTTTTAAAGGTCATCTTTATCTGGTCCTGGAGGCGTGCAGTCTGCAAACTGGGAGAGGCAAATGCAAAGCTGTGGGCTCTCCAGTACCATGCTGGGCTTGTTTTGTTTTTTTTTTTTTTTCTCCATTTTTAACAGTTTTACTATTCAGTTTTACTATAGAAATGTAGCATTGAGTCCCCATCTATTGGAAAATGCAGATTTCCATTCCAGATACCAGGAAGCCTCTCTTCACAACTGGACTAGGCTCGAGGTGGCCAAATCTGCTGCTTTCTGGGGGCTTTGCTTGCACCAGGTGGCAGAGACCTTGGGTGGCAAGATTCAAGGCTTTCAGGTGGCTCCTGAAGGGCTGCATCTGATACGTAAGAAAAGCAGAAATCTCTCCCATGCATTGCTGCTCGTGGCTCTGCCAAGCAGCTGGCTGTCCCTGTGCCAGCAGCCGGGGGCGAATGGACCAGCGGGAGCCGCAGCAGCAGTGCTGGCTCCCCCCCGTCCACGATCAGAGTGCACTGAATTTCTAAAGGCAGATGAAATAACGTCCCCCCGTAAACGTTCGCTCGTTTTCAGCATCCCGTGCAAGAATCTTCCCTGCCCCAGTGCTGCCTGGTGCTTTTGTCCTCAGATCACAGCCGGAGCTGCCAGTTTTATGTCACGCAGAAAGCTAATGAACCGGAGTGTGCTGGAATAATCTGCTTTAAAAGGAACGGTCTCAGCAGCCAACTCCTTAAAAATGATGAGAGAGGGGACTGTGTGCAGGGAGCTGTTCATCCAGGAACTTCACAAGCCCGAATATTCGGGGAGCTGATAAAGGGGTTGCAGGCAGCAGCCCCACACCACTGAGATGAAGCCAAGCAGAATGCATTTGTTTGCAGGCTGCTTCCTTTGCAGGTGTTGTTTTAAGGTCAAACTGAAGCTATAACAAACTGCTTTATGGGGTTTTGCAGCCTGTTTTCTGTTGGTTTTGTAAAATAACACGTTTTCCATGCGGAACTAGCTCCTGGGTGTCCTGCTAGGGGTATTACTTGTACTCTGCGTGCTGCTTGTGGTAAAGATCAAGCAAATCCTTGACCACTGTGTGAACCACTTACTTGTATGAATATCAAAGACGCTTTTCAAAGGATAAAGGAAGCCTGTGTATGGCCTACAAAAGCCAATTTCTGCTGCTGTCGTTTGGCTTTGGTACATACCTCACTGCCTGCAGTGACTGCTGCATAATCTGCAGTGATGAAGCCGCAGCTGCCAGCGACGTGGCCTTGTGGTTGGGTTTCTGCACGAAGCTCTGGTGACTGATGAGTTCTCCAGCTTCTCAATTTGCCGTATTCCTCCCCTTTTTGGGTTGTTGCTAAGTCTTGCTGCGTCTCCCGTGTAATTTCTGCTCTGCTTACCTGACTGTGCACACTAAGCTGTGTATTTGCTGTATCCTGCCTCCTTCTGCAGCTGCCTACTCCTCCAAATCCCCACATAGCTTCCAGCCCCCTTCATGCATCACTCCTGCTGGTGTCCAGCCAGTGGAT
Organism: Anas acuta; assembly: GCF_963932015.1. Taxonomy (NCBI): domain Eukaryota; kingdom Metazoa; phylum Chordata; class Aves; order Anseriformes; family Anatidae; genus Anas; species Anas acuta. The sequence goes on from NC_088999.1 coordinate 5,453,299, forward strand.
ATCATTCCTCCTGTGCCTCTACAGCCCCTTGAAAGGGTCCCACAGCCCTGGAGGTCAGCATGAAGGGACAGCATTGAAATGTCCATTGTGGATCAAACCAAATGAGTATCTCCCTTGGTGCCAGGATCACACAAGCACCCGTAGCAAGTAGCTCAGAGGGTGATGTCTGCTGTCCGGCAGCAGGCACAGGACATCCCAGGGAACAAGGCAGTGCAGTCATCAGCTGTGGGCCCCGTTCTGCTCGTGCTGTTCTTTCTGTAACTCCCTCTCTCTCTTTCCAGCGTGCCTTCCCGGATTTTACAAGCTTTCGCTCCGTCTTCCTCTCTGCTCTCCTTGCCCTGAGCACAGCTTCACGCACGAGGAAGCCTCCACGTTCTGCTCGTGCCAGAAGAACTACTCCAGGTCCCCATCGGACCCTCCGTCTGCCTCCTGCACGCGTACGTCTCACTGAAGAGTAAAGGCTCTTTGTAAAGCAGAGGGCAGGACTGCGGGGAGCATGGAGGGGTCTCCTTCTTCTGTGGGGCTCCCAGGCCGAGGCTGAGGGCTGGTGAGGACACGCAGGCAGGCTTGCAGGCACTCACTGGTAAAACTAGGGTTCAGTCATGTAGTTAATATAGTTTGTGGATTTTAATTAAATGGCCTCTAGTTAATTGGATTGGACTCTGGCTCCTCCAGTGGTGGATGTGATAGAGGTGCCTGTGCAGCGGTGAGGAGCTTGCTCTGCCCACGGGTGGCTGGGCTTGAGCCTGGCTGAGATGGCGGGGAGAGGTGCCCAGCCTGGCTGGATGCTGCCCGCACCTCCTGCGAGCTGGGGCTGGTTGCTCAGGCCTCAGCTGCTCCTCACAGGACTTGTGCTCCAGGCCCTTCACCAGCCTCATAGCCCTTCTCTGGACACACTGCAGGGCCTCGATGTTATTCTTGTGCTGAGGGGCCCAAAACCGAACATAACACTCGAGCTGCGGCCTCACCATGGATGTCCCTCTCCTTCCAGGTCCTCCATCGGCCCCGAGGGACCTCGTCTACAGCCTGCGGCGTTCCTCGCTGGTCCTGCAGTGGAGTGCCCCCGCGGATGCTGGCGGCCGCAGCGACCTGACCTACAGCCTGTGGTGCGGCCGCTGCCCTGCTGCACGGGGCGGCTGCGAGCAGTGTGGCAGCGGCGTGGGCTTCGTGCCTCAGCAGACGGGCCTGGTGGAGCGCACCGTGACGCTGGTGAACCTGCTGCCTCACGCCAACTACACCATCCGCGTGGCGGCCCTCAACGGCGTCTCGGCTGTCAGCCCCCTGGCAGGGCAGCAGTACGCTGAGGTCAACGTCTCCACCGGGCTTGCAGGTACAGTCGGGGGGTGAGGATGTGGTGCTGGAGGAGCTCCTGGTGCTCATCCCTGTCACCCGCTGCCCTTGGTGGCCTCGAGACGCTCCTGGGGGCTTTGGCTGCAGGATGAGTTACAGATCACTATAATACCTTCAAATAGACAATGTCTTCAGCCCGTTCCTAAAGAGTAACTCAGATATTAGTTACGCTTTGGGAACAGAAATGATTTTCTGTTTTCCGTGCTGGCCCGCAGCACAATTTGTGGCAGTAAGCGTCCCACCTGAGGATCCAATTTGTGTCCCCTTAGCATGAGGCAAAGCAAGCATCCCTTCTGCCTGTGGTCCTGGCTGACTGCAGGGTGTTGCTCTCTGCTCAGCTGTCGGCTGTGCCTGGGGAAAAGCAGCATTGGTTTGTCGCGTCCTTGTCTGCTCCTCTGTGGCCACGTTATTAATTTGCATGAAAACCCTTTGCCAAGCCATGGTTAATGGAGACGGATGATCCTCACGTACTTCTTGGCAGGAATTGGCCAACAATTTCATCTGAAGGGATTAAACTTTGATCTTGTTATAAATAATTTTCCCACCACTTGATCAAATGGTTTTGCCTGTGTTGTTGCTTTCTCCCCTATCATCATTTCCGTGAATCCTCTTGGTGGACGCTGTGCCACAGGCCGCCCTCAGCAGAGGTGTCATTCCTCATTAGGATCGGTGCTGCTCAGGGAGAGGTTTTGCTCTGGGAAGAGCTGTCCTGGAGCCAAGGTTATTCCTGAGCCAGCGTAGGGAAGAGCTTAACGGGGGCTGGTAACGAGGGATTTCTGCAGAGGCTCCTGTGTGGGTGGCGGGGCAGAGCCTGGGACAGGAGGCAGGGTAAGGGCAGCAGGTCCCTGTCCTCCAAAGGGAACAAAGCAACAAGTCCGTGACACCAGCCCGTGCCTTAGCTCTGAGGCTCTTCAGTACAACTTCTCGTCTGGGTAAGTGGGAATCTCAGCCCCTTACTCCACGCTGTATATACTCCCGAAGGAATTGAAGTATGCGTAAAGAATATGGCATAATTAATCTTGTAATCTGCTCCAAATCAATGTCGCTTGTCGAGCTGTCAAGCCTCCGGATGCAGATGGTGGCTCAGAATTAGCTGAGCAGCTGAGGTTCAGGAAGCTTCTTGAAAGCCTCGAGTGCTTTGCTGCTGAAGGTGTCCCCTTCCCAGGCTGGAGCTGCTCCTTTCTCCTGCCCCGCTGGCCGGAGCCCTGGGGCTGCTCTTTGTTCGAGCTGAGCACAGGAGTGCCGGATGGGGCTGGAGATAAGGAGAAAGCGAGACTTCAGGGATGCCTGAAGCAGAGGTGGCTTCTTTCATGACTGCGATATGATGGTCTCAGGGATGTCATTGGCAGCAGCAGGAAGGCTCTGGCTCCAGATATGCAGATTCAGAGGAAAAATTAAACAAAGAAACAAGACCCTATTTAGCTGTCAGATCCCGGCTCCTCTAAATATAGCTCTAAGTGCAGCTTTCACACTGCCCTTCCCCTTCAGCATTCACAAGAGGGAATTAGCAGTTGTTCATTGTATTTGCAGGGGAAAAGAGAAGATGCTATTTAGTCTGCAGGAGGCAAAATTAATACCGTGTTTTTTCTAATCTGGCCCCAGCATGGGACTAAACAAAAATGTTTGAGGAGTGAGCGGAGCTGTTTACCTGCAGGAGTGGAGCAGCATCAGCTATGTAAATGTACGCTGTGGGACGATGTCATTTATATTCCCGGCAGGGATCGGCTCCTATCTTAAAGGGCTTTTAAATCCGTTGCAGATTAATAATGCAGCCAGTGCAGAAAGGCATTCTCCTCTCTGGGATAGTGGAGAAGGGGATGATGCTGAACGGGGGGCTCTGAAGCAGGCTGCTCCGTGCACCCCAGCAGAGCCCCCAGGAGGGGCAGTGAGTGGCACTGGAGCCTTGCAGCAGCTCCAGCATGGGCTTTTTTAGAGGTTCCCTGCTTCTTTGGAGCTTGCCCTGCGCTCTGCCACGTGCTTGGGCTCTCCAGGCTTCCCGGGCACCTCTGGGATGCTGGTGTGCAGCTCTCTGGTGCCGGTTCACACGAATTAACAGGTGCAAATTGCTGCTTCTGCTCCGCTGTGCAACCCTGCGGTCAGTCAGTCTTTGCCTCTAAGCAATTAGTTCTTGCACTAATCAGGGCCCTGGGGTGCATAATGCCATGGGGTGGAGCAGAAAAGGGGTCTGCACCACAGCACAGTCGCTCCCCGTCAGCTCTCCCTGGGGACTCACAGCACTGCTTTGGCATCTCCACGTGCCTCGAGCTCTGTCTGGGCAAAGATCTTCCCCTGCCTGAGCTCTGATGTGACTTCATCTTTCCTCGCTGGCTCTTTGACCTCAGGGCATCACCTCCATCCGTGCTGTAGCTGTGGGTTTGGCAGCGCTCAGCTCCTGACCCCTGCCTCCCCCGACGGAGCTGCCTGAAGCCTGCTGTTTGCAGGGAGCGATGCTCAATTACCACGTTATTAATGGACACAAAATGGACACTTAAACCAGATAATTAAAGCTCCTTTCTCAGGACAAAGATGAGTCAGCGGGCTGCAAGCCCACTGTCTGTCCCAGCCTTGGAGCCTCCACGTCCTCGGTGGCACTCAACCCCTCCAGACGCTTGCTGGGACGCTGCAGGCTGGCCAGGCAGGACGTGATGCCCATGCCTGGTTTTGTGCCTTTGCTGCTGGCACAGCAGCTAATGGAGAGGAGGAAACCCAGATGCAATGGAGTGGAGTGTATAAAACCAGGCAGAGTGGTGAATAATTTAATGTTTGCTTTTTCAGAATAGAGGCGATGTTAGGGGAGCTTAAAATATTGATGGGCAACACATTTTTTTTTTCTCCACAGTGTGAAATGCTTTATAGTCTGTGTGATTTTCTTTAATCCCTTTTAAGCGTGTTGGAGGCTGGTCCCTGCTTTCCTGGCGTGTGCCACGAGTGCTGCTCCACGGCAAAGCACTCAGCAAGCGTGATTTCTCCTGATGGCTTTGTTAACAGCCAGGACCACTTGTTCAGGTTTTCTCAGTCCGTTTGCTGGATACAGGAGATACAGGAGGGCATCCGTGTGATGTCTTATTGATGGGAATCATATAAAACAGCAAGGAGCACTTAACTTAGTTTACAGGAGCAAAAAACCAAGCAAAGTGTCAGGCTGGCTTCGGGAGCGTGCTCTGCCTGGTCTGGCGGGGCTGCCAACAACCTTTTTGCCTTGCTTTGTGCTGCTGGAATGAGTTTGCTCCTCCTTCTTTACGCGTGAACAATTTGATATCCCCTTAAAGGTCAGCTCTGGGGCCAGCGTATTTACTCGGAGAATTATTTTTTAAAATGTCAAACCGTGTTTAGGCAGATTGCGGTGAGGAGGGAGCAGCGTGCGGGGGCTGTGGGCACGAGCCCGGAGCTCCCTGCTCACCCCTCGGTGTGCGGGGCTGCAGCTCAGGTCCTTGTGCTCTCAGAAGGAGCCGAGAGGACTCGGAATCAAGGAGCAAATCGTCATGAATAAAACATCAGGAGGACGTTTTTCTGCAGCAGAGATTAATGAGCTAAGTAATAAATATGAAATTTCACAGATACTTAAGTTTACTTTCCAGGGACTTGTCCCTCTCCATGGGAGTCCCGGTGGGGCAGCCAGGGTCCTGCTTTGATGGAGAAGCAGGGGGAGGCTGCAAACAGCTCATTCCCCACACATCTTTCCCTGGGCCTGCCGCAGGGCTGTGGGTGTAAGTGGCTTTACTCTGGTGTGTTCAGGCCCCTAATACTTGAAGGGTGACACAGGTGGAAGGCTTCCCTAGGCATGGGGAGGTCGTTTTTCCTAATTAATCCAGAGCAAAATAGGGCTCCAAGAGAAGCACCAGGCACAGATTTTATTTTCCCTACTAAAACATGCAGTGTCTGTCTTGAGGGGCATCCTCTGCAGCAAAGACTGATGCCCTAGCATCTCCTGTATCCTCCCTGCTCTTGCAGAGCGAGCAGTGGGTGTGCTGGCCACGGGCAGAGCATCACGTCCGTGCTGCTTCTGTCTTGCTCGGGGTGAGCATCGCTTCCTTGGCAAGCTCCAGCCATGCTGCAGACGCTCTGGCAGCTCCAGCCAACTTTTTGCTGGCCTGGAAGGCTGGGGTGTTGGGACAGGCTGCAGGCACGAGAAGGGACTCAGGGAAGGAGCCGGCGTGGTGAAAGCAGGAAGAGTTGGCAAGTGCATCCTGCACAGGGAGATGAGCTAAATGGGAGCAGAAAGGCCAGGGAGGAGGGTCCAGCGTGCAGTGTGCTAGCTAGAAACAAACAGCCGGCTTCTGGGGCATGGCAGCAGGCAGGGCAGGCAGCTCTGCCCAATTCCCAGCTTTTGGGAGGGTTGGATGGCGAGTGGGAGAGCTTGCCCAGGGCATCAGGGTGGACTTGGTGTCTCCTACCAGCCCATGGTCTCTATTCTGCATAGGGTCGGCTTTTCGTTTTATTTGGACAGAGCTTTGCTTGCTGCCCAGTTCCTAAAGCAGTTGTATTTGGACTGTTTTCTCCTGTTGGATGATCACCAGCTGGGAGTTTGCTCTAATCCAGCCCTGGTTCAGAGGGAGGGAGGTGCAGTCTGCACAAGGTGCATGCTCTTCAGCCATTCAAATTATTGAAGTTTTTACTGTGACAACAGAGGACAAAAGCAGAAAAGAAGAGGCCATGAACATGAGGATCGTGATAAAATCCCCTCTAACCCGTGCTCTCCTCATTGCAGTTATTAATTTGGCTGTTCCTAACACGCAACCCAGGCTTGGCAGTGTGGTGTCCCCAGGCAGGCAGGCTGTGCTGTGGGGTGGGTGCTGGGGATGCTCTGCCTCTGCCATCACCCTTTTTTCCTCTCCACTCTTCCAGCACCAACTCCCGTCACCGACATCCGCACGGATAAAATTGAGCAGAAGAGCATCTCCTTGTCGTGGCAGGAGCCGGGCTTCCCAACCACCAACAGCACCGAGTACGAGGTCAAGTACTACGAGAAGGTAGGGCTCTGGGGACGTACCCAACCTCTGCCCATGCAGCATCCCAAATACTTCTGCTTGTGGCCATGCTCCTGCTGCTGTCAGCACCCTGCAGCTTAAACAGGGTGCGGTGGAAAATGGGACATACACGCGGGGACTGCGGCACGGCGATGATTTTACTGGCACCTAAGAGTGGCAGGAGCGCTTCCAACGGGTGCCAGTAAAGGCTTTTCCTCTCCAACAGCCTTATGCAATCTGCTTATGTAAGTTTTAGGAAATTTGGGTTATTTGTAGAGTTTATTTTAATTAGTGTTTTTTTTTTTGTTGTTTTTTGTTTTTTTTTTACCCCATCTGTGCAGCAAGATTTCATCCAGTCCTAATGTTGACATCTCCCTGGGAGAAAGAGTAAAGCTAATAAATCGCGTTCATTCATTCTTTGGATGGCTTTTTTTCAAGAATATTGGAAATCCGAGGTTTGGGTGCTTGCCATTAGCCAGCTAGGAAGTATAAACCATACGGTCTTTCCAGATCTGTGATGAGATGACACCTATATTCATAGCCTGTTCTCTCAGAAAGTGTTGGACCTGTGGTCTTCACTGCTTTAGGACCGAGTCCCACCAAACCCATGACTTCAGCGAGCTGTGAGTGGCCTGGCACACTGGAGGGGACACGAGGAAACATTTTTATGACAGCCTGTTAATTCAAAAAATAGCTCTTATTTGACAGACACAGTGGGCTGAGAATTTTAGAAGAGATACCAGTGGGCAGAGAGCAGGGACAAAGCTCTAAATCAAAATAAATGCAGTTTATGACACAGTTCCGCAAATTACCTTATCTGCGTGTGCTCAGGCTCGTTATGAAACTGATTGCATGTCAAGCAAAGCGTGCAGGTGACATGTTGGCATTCTGTATTTAGAAACAAGCTACCTTGAAGCTGATTCATATTAATGTGATTTTCAGCATCTGATAGATTTGAAAGGAGGAATCTGGGAGTGAGGGCGAGCGCTGAGCATAATACGGTAATTCCTTTGCAAATGGGCTGCAGCAACAAGATACTCAGGGTATGTGAAATGAGGAAACATCCTGCTTGGGTAGAAAATTTAAACTACATTTTAGCAATTATTCACTGCAATGAGGCTTTTGATGCTGACAGGAAAATCAACTTAGTTCCTAATCTATGCTTTTAAAGCCATACTTGAACTATGGAGATTCGAGTGAAGGAGCACATCAAACAGAAAACCCATTTCACGGTGACATCCCCGGCCCCGGGAGCGGCAGGATGTGTCGCTGCCACTCGTGCCAGAGTGCGGGGCTGGTCCGGAGCCCAGCCTGCTGCTAGCTGCACGAAGGCGCTGGCTGTCGCCGTTCTCCCTTGGTCAAAGCAGAGACATCTTCAGGTCTCTGGGCAAGGGAATAAAAGCCCGGGGAACAGGACCATTAGCAAATGCATCTGCCAACTGCGATTACTCAGTGTGTGCTAACGCACGCCTATTTATTCCCAAGAGAGCATCCCTGCTGCTGCTTCCAGCAGCTCCCGGAGCTCAGCACCCTGCAGCCGCGGCTGCTCCCTACCCTCTCCAGCCGGGCTCTTCCCCGATGTGCCAGCCGAGCGCAGGGAGCTCAGAAACACCTCCCCACAGCTTCATTCTTGTGTTAAGCAGAGCAGGTCGGTGTGTTTGCACGCATTTCGCTGTGGCACCTCGTCCTCAGCCCTGCACCATTGCCCAGCACAGTTGCTTTCCTGCGTGCATGCAGCGCTGAGAGCATCCAAGGCTGGTCTTGGTGTGCAGGGGGTGGAAGGGATCGCACAAAGCTCCAGGCCACCTGAGGCAAGAAATTGCTGGTACCTGTGTGTGGTTGGTAGATCAAACCCATCAGGTGGGGCAGTAACAATGCTGAGATAAAATCTCCGCTGCAGGCATGGCATGGGGGGGTGCTGTTGGAGCAGGAGCAGGTCTGTTTGCTCTCACTGGGGCTTGAGAAGCCGTAGCAGGGGAGTAGGAAACGGTCTGAGGGTGCCAGCAGCTGAGCCCCTGCATTTGGGGCAGTGCAGGGTGGGCAGGAGGGATGGAAAGGAGCTGTGTAGGAACACAGCTGCTCCCCACCACCCCATCCTCCTCCTGTCTTGCAGAGCACATCATCTGGCCCTGCCATTTCCCGTGGCTTATCCATGTAATTTCTATTAAGGAGCCATCTAGGAAACGCATCCTTTCTGTCACGGGCCATGCTGCTGGGACCTGGCGGCGAGGCGGAGGTGCGGCTGGGCTGGCGGGACCGTGGCGCAGCTGCTGGTCCCAGCCAATCTCGGGCATCTCATCATTTCGCAGGATCAAAGGGATCAGAGTTACTCGACCGTGAAAACCACATCAACGGCTGTGACAGTCAATAACCTGAAGCCTGGCACCCTCTATATCTTCCAAATCCGGACGTCTTCCTCGCAGGACTACGGCAACTACAGCCCTAGCATCGAAGTGGAGACGCTGGCAGAGCGTGAGTGGCGGCGATGCTCGTGGTCCCTCGCGCACACAGGATGCTCCTGCTCACAATGCTGCTGCTTTCACACTGTGGGTTTCTCTCCCCTTTGAGCGAGACTCATTTTGCCACCCTGGATCTCAGAGCAGGTGCTTTCCAGGACTTGATTTTATTTGCATTTTCCCATTCTGTTTTAACACAATTGCTGCTGCCGGTCTGCCTGGCCTGGAGGTTTGTGTCCTTCCTGTGCAGCATCAGTGAGGGCAGTCAGTCTGTGGCTCTTCTGCTCTGCTCTGGAGACTGGGGACCATCTCTGTTTTTTTTTTTGGAGCACCTAAGAGAGTGTCCATGGAGTGGATTTTGCTTTCCCTTGGCGTGGTGTTAGCACCAGAGCAGATGTCACCAGCAAACAGGCACCAAGGGGGAGCCCATCAGTCCCCACCAGTGCAGTGACAGAGGGGACAATGCCAACCCAGGCTCTGTACAGCTGTGGCAGGTGCTACAGAGCCGGGGTGGCTGCACAGGGGGGCACAGGAGCAGCTCGGGCAGAGATCTGGTGCAGGATGCGTGCCCCAGGCACTCAGCTTCTCGGTCCCGTGGCTGAATAAGGGCAGCCAGCATTGGGGTTATTTGCTGGGGTTTTACTTTTCACAGTTTCCATTCATAACCATAGGCCAGAAGCATCTTATTTCACTGCCTAAAAGAGGGCTTGGAGAGATGGTAGGGTTTCAGTTTAATAACCTACCCTGGCTCGAAATGAAAGCCCTGAGATGGCTGGCTCAGTACGACTCTCACAGATTGTGTTTAACAGGGCTTTAAATTGCATCCATTTACCACACAGAAGACATTTTCAGAATGAATTGAAGCCAATAAAAACTTTATATAGAATGTAGCTTTCTAATGCCCCTGTTTGCAAAAGCAGGAAGGGGAGGGATGAGCGTGGTGAAGGAAACCCATAGGTAAGCCATCGATTTTGAATCATTCCCCCCACCAAGTAGGAACTTTTTGCTCAGTGCTGACTGGTGACACCAGCCTGAGATTTGAGAACTGGTCCAGGGCATGAATCCTTGTGTGGATGGGGAGAAGTAGGCTGGCAGTGCTGGGGAATTGTCCCCCAGCTTTGCTGGAGGCTGCAGACTGTCACAGGGAGATGCGGGACCGGGGATGTGCCCTGGGAGCTGTGTGACACCTCTGCTTCCCTCCCGGCAGTGACAGTGGCCTCCAGCGAGCAGAACCCCGTCCTCATCATCGCCGTGGTGGCCATCGCGGGGCTGACGGTGCTGGTGTCCATGGTCATCGGCGTGATGGTCTGGAGGAGGTGAGCAGAGCGGCGTGATGGTGTGGAGGAGGTGGGAGGGGGACCCAAGCAGAGCCCCCGTGGTGCTGAGCCCACAGGAGACGTGAGCAGGCAGCGTGGGTAACACAGAGGGGCTGGAAGGGTGGGTTGGAGCCTGCCCAAAGCTGTGCCCAGGAGCCCCAGCGTGGGCGCTGGGTTGTGTTTGGCTTTGATTTCCCGTGGGAGGCTGCTCCTGGCACTGATGCCATCCCGATTCTCGTTGCAGACAGTGTGGGTACAGCAAAGCCAGCCAGGACGGGGACGAGGAGCTCTACTTCCACTGTAAGTACCGTGTGGCCATGATCAGGACATCTGGTGGGGTCCCCTGTATTTCTTGCTGCCCTGATCCCTTGCTGTTGAGCCGTTGTCACCCCGCGTTGTCCCAGGGCAGGGCTGAGCACAGCGATGCTCCCTGGGGGCGTTGGGCTCAGCAGCACCCACGCCAGCGTCCGTCCTTCACAGAGGTCCCCGGCGTGCCCAGGAGTTGGGGATGCTCTCAGCAATCCCTGGCTCACATGAATTATTCTGTCAGCTTTTTCCGAACGGCCATGGGAGAACGCAGCTTTGTTTTCTGGGGCTACTCTTGGTTACTGAGCTGCAGTAATTGTACAGACAACAGTTGTCAAAGGAAATCCGAATGCCAGAACGGATGAGTTTAGCTGATGCCTGGCATATGCCCGTTAAGCACACGCAGGCTCTTCTGCTCCCTGGAGTGTTTCGAAAGCAGCAGAGCCATCGTGCTCTTGGGATGCATTTTGGCTGTTTCACCTGATCATGAAGGGCGCTGAGCTGCCCACCGGAGGGTTTCTGCTCAGCGCAGAGCCAGGAGAGCACAGCAGCCACCCCTTCCCAGGTAGGCGAGCCTCTCTCATGCTCTTTTTGTATTCCCCTGCTCTCTTGCAGTTAAAATACCCACCAGGCGGACGTACATCGACCCTGACACGTGCGAAGACCCCATGCAGGCCGTGCACCTCTTTGCCAAAGAGCTGGATAACGCCAGCATTAAGATCGAGAGGATCATCGGGACAGGCAGGTTGCCCCTTGCGGCTCCTCCGCATGTCCCCACAGGGCTGTCCCCCCCCTTGGCAGCCTCATGCCACTGCTGCCACCCTCCCACCTCCCGAGCTGCCTGCTTCGCCAGCCCCTTCTGGGATAGCTCCTTCCCAGTGCCATGATGCCATAGGGAACGGGGCTGCTTTTTTGTCCAGGAGCTGGGTTTCTTGTTCCCTGTTTCTTTTTCTGAGGCACCAAGTACAGGCCATGGATTGAGGCGCGCACCAGAAAGCATCAGCAATTATCTGCATCTGGGCAGGCTGACAGCAGCACAGGAACTATTTATAAATATGTGAACTTAATGATTTATTGATTTTCATCAGCCTCACTGCCTAAAACTTAAAAGCAAATTAAAATCCCCACACCGGGCCCTAGAGCTTTAATCGCTAATGTGCGCCAGAACACGGGAAACACGATTATTCTTTGTCATTTTTCTCCCTAAAGAGAAATTCAGCTATGGAAAAAGAAGAGGTGGAGGAAGGGCAGGGGTGAGGGTTCTCCCACCAGCTCAGAGGGCAGCGGTGGAAGTGGAAGAAGTCTTTCTGGTAGCTGCTGGGTGGAGCAGCTGAGGCTGTAATCCCACATAACTTTCAGAAACAAATCAGTGTTTGAAAGATCAAGAAAGAAATTAGTCAGGAAAGTGTTTAAACACAAAGAATTTTGGGCTCACTGCTGACCTAACAAGTATACCTGGCTTTGAAATTAGGAAAGCTTTTCAGATGTACACTTTTTTTTTTTTTTTTTTCCCTGTAAAGCCAATATTGGCTTTTTGTGTTACGAACCTGGTAGCACCTGTTGCCAAGCGAGGAGCAGGATGCTCAGCCTCAAACGCTGCAGAAACGCTCCTGGTGCTGGTGCTTTGTTGCTGTGAAATGCAGAGCTGGTGTTTGCTGAGCTTGGGGGCAGAATGGGCCGGGTCTGGGGAGCATGAACTTGGTGGCTGGGGGATAATCTTCTTTTCTTGGAAAAAAAAAACACGCAGTATGTGCTTGAGCAGAGCATGGAGAGAAAGGCTCCTTTGGGGAGGCGAGGGATTTTATGGCGTGGGCGCTGCTTAAAACATATCTCTGTCATGCAGGGGAATTTGGCGAGATCTGCAGGGGCTGCCTGAAGCTGCCCAGCAAGCGGGAGCTGCCGGTGGCCATCCAGACCCTGCGGGCCGGGTGCTCGGCGAAGCAGCAGCGCTGCTTTCTGGCTGAGGCGTGCACCATGGGCCAGTTCGACCACGCCAACGTCATCCGGCTGGAGGGGGTCATCACCAGAGGTAAAGGGGGCCTCATGCCATGTGGGACGGCTTGGCATGCTGGAGGAGGGCTCCTGCGTAAATTTCCAGGAGAAGTGAAGCAAATCCCACTTCTTTTTTTGTGTTGTTATCCTGTTAGTACCTGCTGACAAGCCCTGCCTGCTCCAGTGCGTTGGGAAAGGATGAATGAGCTCTCTCTGTAGGACATTGTTTGATTTTATATTTTTTTAAGTATCTCCAACCTAAGGTGGCACTGCTGTTTGCCCTGTCATTTCAGCCTGCTAAATTCCATTTTTCATTCTCCCTGCTTCAGAGGGCGAGGTTGTGGGGTTGCGCAGAGCTGCCCCGCCTGCAGGTATTGCTCTGGGGGGTCCAGCAATGTCAGGGGGCGTGCAGTGGCCTTCACGCAGGGTAATTAAAGCACCTCCACAAGAGACACGATGTCGGTGCTGTCTGGTGGAGACATGGCATGCAAAATGCTTTAGAGTTTTTCCCACAGGGCCTTTCTGCAGCTTTAATTTCTTTTTTCCCAGCGACTTTCCCACATGGCAGGAGCGTCTGGGCGTGCTGGCAGCCGTGCTGCCAGCACCTCGCTCTCCAAAGAGCCCTGACAGCACGATGTCAGCGGGCTCTGGTTCTCCATCAGCATGGAAACAGTGCAGTCGTGTGCTTCATGCTCAAAAAATACCCGATGCTGCTGGCAAAGCACAGAAATGAGTGTTGTGACCTCTTGAAGGAGGCGTTTGGCTGACCTGCAGCAGCGGCTGGTGGGTGTACGGTGGGGTGCACAGCGGGGAGAGTGCTGCTGCGTGGTGCTCGAGGAGATTTTGGGTTGATTTTCCTGGGAGAAGGCAGCAAGGATGCTGACCTGTTTAGGGACCCACTGTGGATTTCAGGCAGTGCACTGAACCTGCTGCTTTGGAGAGCGATGACCTGCTGCTGCAGGTGCCAAACTGTTGCTCTCTGGAAATCAAGTGTTTCCTCACCTATTAGCTATTTTAGCATGCTGATGATTAATAAAATGCTTACAGCTCGATTAATAAAGCCGGGGAGCGGGACTGGTTTAGCAGCAAAACAGCGCGCTCTTAATAAAAGCAAATTGCAGTGGGGTTTTGTCAGTAAAACGGATGAGGCTGCCTGCTCCCAGCCCTCGTGGGAGTGCTCGCTGCACTGTGCTCGGTGCTGCTGGTAAATGGATGTTCGTGGAAATCCAAAGGCGTGCGAGCACGTGCCTCGAACCAGCTCTTTTATTAGGTAAGGAAGTATTTCTGTCCTGAGTCTGGGGCTGAGCTGGTCACTTTTGTGTAGTTTGGTAAATTAATAACGTATTTTTTCTAATCTCAGCTTATCAAGAGGCGCAGAGTCCCTAAAAGCATCTTGTCCTGCTCTTTGATAAGTCTGTGTATGAGCTGCGGGCTATCTGTGAGCCTGTGTCTGTGTCACGATCTTTGTACCAAGCTTTCCAGAGCAGCCGTGGAAATGAGAATGAATTCTCCAGCTAATGAGAATTTCCTATTGGCGGCCGTGTTTCCGTTCCTGTTAGCCGGATCTTCGCTTTATCATGCTTAATTAATGCCAGCAGTGCCTGCTCTTTAACTGTAATGTCTCGTGTGCAGGCAGCCTTGCATTTTGCAGCAGGGGAGGTGCTCATCCTTCCACCAAACCTCTGCTTGCACCGTGCTCAGCCCGTTTGGTGATGCTGTGCCAGACCCCTGCTCCTCCCTGAGCCTTGCTGGCAGCACAGCGAGCTTGGTGCAGCTCTCAGGGTCCCGTGCTCGTGCTCCCAATAATTCTGGAAGAAAGAACCGTGTCTTTAACGTGGAGCATCTTCCACTGCGAGCCCCTCTGGGGTGAGCTGTAGCAATGCTTCCAGCAGCAGCTGCAGGTTCAGTGGTGCCAAAGCATCGGTGGGGCTCAGCAGCAGGATTTGCCAGTCCCCTCTCACCCATCCCTAGTAGATGATCACGTTAATCTCCTCTGGTTGTTGCCTCAGTGGTGGAGTTTACGATGCAGGCTGGATGCATCAAAAATCCCACAAGGAAAATCTGGCAAATGCACAACATTTCTATTTGGAGGGGAGGTTTGAGGGCTGGGAGGTTTGCTCTGTGTTTCCGTTACCACCAGCACGGAGCTGCCTGCAGCAGGAGGCAGGACTCACGCGGTGCTCCTTGTCTGTCCGTGCAGGGAACACCATGATGATAGTGATGGAGTACATGGGGAACGGAGTGCTGGACTCTTTCCTCAGGGTGAGTGCTGTGGAGCCGGTGGGAACTGCCGGGCTCTGTCACCTGCTGGGCTTCAACAGGCATCACTCAGCTCTGGCTTTTCCTCCTCTTTATCTATTTATGTATTTTCTTTGCAGAAACACGAGGGACAGTTCACATCCACCCAGCTCATCACCATGTTGCAGGGGATTGCCTCTGGCATGAAGTACCTGGCAGAGATGGGTTACATCCATAAAAGCCTGGCTGCCCACAAGGTCCTCGTGAACAGCAGCCTGGCGTGCAAAATAACGGGTTTCAGGCAGCCGCAGGAAGACAAGATGGAGACCATCTTCAGCACCATGGTAAGAGGCTTTTCCAAACTTAATTTCCAGTGCTTCCCAAAAGCAAAATGCTGACGGCACACCTGCAGAGATGTCCCCTGGTGTCCATGCCTGGCCGTGGACAGCATCCCTTGGACTGGCTCCTGGCAGCGCTGGGCAGGCTCGCAGCCTGCTCTGAGCGTTGAGGAAGGATCTGCATCGTAATGGTTTCTTTCCCAACTGGAAATTGATGCGTTTATTCGGGGACCTGCCCCACAGCAGTGCTCTGTGCTTGTGGGGGAGAACTGGAGGCAGTGGCTGAGGGCAGCCTCAGGCTTCGTTATGTCTATTTTATCACTCATAATGAAGTTCATCGTTTTCAATTAAGGACCGAAGTCCTGCTCGCTTCACGCTCACGCCTCATCAGCTCGCCCCGTATCAGCTGAATCTGTTAGCATGTCGCATTAACCAGGCATTAATATTTTAAAAAGCACCAATTCTGCAGTCAGGCCAGCCCTTATTGTTTGCAGGGAGCATTGCTCCAGGGAGGCAGCAGCTGGTAGGCACGGCCACAGGTACCCGGTGCTGTGTCCTAGCACCAGGCATGGCCATCCCAAGGAGAGGAGCCTGTTTGCGGGGTTTGCCCCACAATCTGTTGGGAGCTGTGGTTTTCTGTCAGCTCTGAGCAGGCTGATGGCAGAAAGAGTCTTGCGATGTGATTTTTTTAGCCTTTATCACGAGCTCCAGGGAGACACCTTGGGGAAAGCATCCCTACCTTGTAGACTCCTTGGTGAAGCAGGACCAAGTGCTGAGCATCCCACAGTGCTGCAGCTCACAGCTCAGCTGCTGTGCCCGCAGGGATGGGAGAAACCTTCCCTCGGTGCCAGCATGGGCACGGAGCAGCCTGCTGGGTGCCGGGAGCCCAAGCTGTGGCTTTGGGGTTGAGGTCTCCCCCCTGTTAATTGCAATTAGCTGCAGTGTCTGTCACTTGCTTTGCCCCGTGCATCTGGAGGGATATGCAGAGGTGGAGAACAGGATGGCTAATTACAGGAGAGCAAGCTAGGGTGCAGGGACTGTGTGTTTGTGCAGCTCGGAGACGGGTTTTGTTAAATATTAATGTGTAAAATGCCATCAGCTCTTCCCAGAGCCATTCTCTCTCCCATTAATATTTCAGAACTCACATTCCCATGTAGCATACTGTTGCACGACCATTTTAAAGCAAATTGAGGCACAAGTTTTCTCTTAGTATGAAACCCGTGCGTGCTACACAAGCTGTGAAACAGGGAGAGGGTGCACCGGAGGGCCACCACGTGTGTCAGCCTCTCCCTACTCCTGTCCTATGTGACAACACCATTTCACCCCATTTTCTGCCCGGCCAGCGTGGGAAGAGCCTGGTGCTGTGGTCAGCCCCCGAAGCCATCCAGTATCACCACTTCAGCCCGGCCAGCGACGTGTGGAGCTTTGGCATCGTCATGTGGGAAGTCATGTCCTACGGCGAGAGACCCTACTGGGACATGTCCCACCAGGATGTGAGTCCCCTGCTGCGTGCCCGACGGTGATATTGCTGTGGCTGGCGGCGGGCGGTGAGGAGGGAGGGCTTCCCAGCTGCCAGGTTTGGGTGCAGTCTGTATTTTGGCGTCTCAGAGCTGTCCCCTCGCCTTTCTGCCCCGCTCTGCAGGTGATGAAGGCGGTGGAGGACGGCTTTCGCCTGCCAGCCCCGGCGAACTGCCAGCCTCCCCTGCACCAGCTCATGCTCGACTGCTGGCAGAAGGACCGCAGCCAGCGCCCCAAGTTCTCGCACATCCACGACGTCCTCAGCAAGATGGTGCAGAGCCCGCAGCCCCAGCCGTGTGCCAGGTGCCCCCTTGTCCCTTCCCCTGCAGGTCCCCACCGCTGTGCGCTGTCCCCGCTTCCCTTTACACCCCGTCTGTCCTCAGGTCCCGCAGTGCCGCCGTGCCCCTGGCTGAGCGCTCCTTTGCAGCCTTCCCGGCCTTCAGCTCGGTGGGAGAGTGGCTGGAAGCGATAGAAATGGGCAGGTACCGGGATAACTTCACCGCTGCGGGCTACTGCTACCTGGAGTCCGTGGCCAGGATGACGGCGCAGTAAGTGAGAGGGGCTGGCTACAGCCTGGCATAATTGGGTGCAGGGGGGAGCGAGTTGTGCTTTTAAATACCAGCCACTTGGTGCTCAATGAAGGGGCAGGTCTGCCAGAGCACATCAGCAAGAGCTGCAAAAGAAAGAGAACACGTCCCAGTGATGGTGTGGGTTGGGCTGCATGTGCTGTGCAACTCAGCTGCTGGGTTTTGGAGCCGATTGAAAGCTGTGCTTTGGGTTTTAACCTGTAATTTCTGGCAGGCACAGAGTCCTACCTGTCCCGGATGGAGAGCAGGGTCAAATCGAGGAGTGATTTGCCAACAGGTGGCTCTGCAAGCAGCACGGGGCCTCCAGCTCCAGCAGCCGGGGTGGGAGCTGTTGTGTGCTGCGGGCTCCTGTCACCCCAAGCTCCCTGTGCTGTTCAGCTGGGACAACAGCTTGGGGATTTCTTACTCCTGCATGTCCGTAGGAGCCCAATGGTCTGAAATCCATGCTGCTCTGTCCTGGAGAGCAGTCAGCACAAGACACCGAAGTTAGGGCTTGTTCCTTGTGGCTGACAATGGGTATGTTTTGCAGAGATGTCCTGAGCCTGGGGATCACGCTGGCAGAGCACCAGAAGACCATCCTGAGTGGCATCCAGACCCTGCGTGCCCAGGTGATCCAGATGCACGGCCGAGGCGTGCAGGTGTGACGGAGCACGGAGCACCGGAGTGGGAGGAGGCGCCGGCCACGTGCTGGCCCCAAACCAGACCAAATCTCTGAAACCTCATGGTTTCAGGTGGGATGTAGGAGTCCCTGGGCTGCTGCCCAGCGAGTCATTCCACGTGGCAAGAGGGCAGGGTGGCCCGTCCCCTGTGCCAGGGAAGCCGAGCATCCCTGGGACACCAGGCACGGTGTGCCTGGGCGGCTGTGGTTCTCCCCATCGCTGTTCTGTAAGATGAGTCAAATGTAACGATGCCATTTCACATGGTAATTAGGTCAACAGGGTGGACGGACATTTGTGCACTGTCTCAATCCAGAGCTGACAGCGTTTTCCTATCTAGCATCCTACTGGTGAAATCCATGGGTATTTTTATACAGGCTGACATCTTCTACCAACCCCACCGGGAGCTTTTATTGCTTTTATTTTTAGAGACTGGAGCAGAGCTCACACCCAGCGCCCCGCTTTGGGAAGGTGACTTTGCCCATCTGGCGCGCTGAAAGGAAGCTCTTTCTTTCCCAGCCACATCCCTTCCGCTCCAAGAGTCACCTCGCTGAGTCTTGACACCACTGTTGGTGAACAAAACACAAATGTTCTCCACCGAAGCGCAGAGCAAACGGTGCTGAACATTTCTTGTCCTGGCAAGACAGTTGCAGCGGAGGAAACGGAGGCCACAGCCAGGAGAGGGTGAGCACTGATGCCCTTGGGCTGCCCTGCTGATGCTCTCAGCCTTCAAGCTTTCTGCCTTGCAAAGTCTCGTGGGCAGAGCATCCTGCATCCTTCGCTGGCTTGGTGGGGAAGTGCGGTGGCTCTGACTGCTCTGGGATGCAGCACCTGGAGGGACACGAGGCAGTAAGGCAGTGGGGAAGGTGTGTCTGTGGTGGCGAGCTGCTGCTTGCTGGGCAGGAGGATGGCTGTAGGAGCCTGGAAAAGAGGGGTCTGCTCACCTTTGGCACTAACCCACACCCCTGTAAGGTTTGCCAGCGATGGTGCTCACTTTGAGGTCCTAATGCTGTACCGAACAGCCAGCCACGGATGCTGGAGAGAGAACAACAGCAGAGAAATACCCACGGCAAGGTGAACGCTGAGAAAGAGGGGCTTCAGGTGGGCGCAGCCAGTGACAGGGGGGTGTAGCGGGCAGAGCATCGCCACGTGGCTGTGGGCTGAGCCACCTGGGTGAGGCTGGAGCCTGGGGATGAGCATCCCTCCGGGCAGGTTGGCACATCAGCACTTTATTTCATAGCAGCCCGAGGCTCAGCACCATGTGCCTCACGCACTGGCAGTTCCCACTGCTACAGGCCTGATCCGTGACGGAAGGCTTAAATTGCATCTGCTTAACGCTACAAGTTTCCTTGAAGTTGGTTAATTAAATGGGTCTTCGCAGCCTTGTTCTGGGCTTTGTAGGCCTTTTATTATCATCTGTAAGTATTTCAAGTGAATTATTAATGATGAAAGGCAAAGATTTACAAAGGGAACAAATGCTGTAGAGGAAGATGTTCACGATGCAGTTGGAAATGTGTTTGCGTTGGGTTCGGAGGCTATGCAGGTAGCCTGCACCAAAGGGACACAATCTAAATGGCAATTAGCTGAAGGATGCTAATGCAGCCTGTTTGTGGGGCTGGCGTCATACTCACCCCACCCAGACAGATGGTTGCATCGTTTCAGGGACCCAGCTTTTGTTCAGTAAAGCCTCATTCCTGGTGGTTTTCTTCGAACCCACGCATGTGCCCCAGGGGAATGCTGTGCCCTCGGAGGCTTCTGGCTTGGCTGCTGCCACTGGCTGAAGGTCAGGAGTGCTCAACACTACAAGATTTCCTTTTTTTCAGCTGTTTCAACGTGACTGCATTGGAGATCAGAGCTGAACTTCACCAACACGTGGTATCAAGAAGGTGCCAGCTGATGTTTACTTCTCATTTTTCTGCCTTGTGTTGCCATTTCCAGGCAATGTCACAGTGAGCTCCCACCAGCTCTTGGTGCTCTCCTTCTGAAGTTTAAGCAGCATTCCCCAGTGTCACTCGGTCAGTTTTTTATGGAAATAACTTCCCTTTAAGTTTCACTTTTGTCCGGTCCGGGTAGTTGCTCAGCATCCTGCTGTTTCACACCCAGAAGAGTAATAATTGTGAACTGAAACCTTCATTTGGTAGAAATGCCAGATCCCAAGGATCAAGTGCAATTTGTATGCTCGTTATGTTTACATTTTATCTATAGAGAAAGTATATTCTAGTTCTCGAGGCAGGGAGCTGAACCAACGTGATTCCTGATCCTCTCCCCCATCTCCTGCCCTTGTCCCTTTCATGGGAGCTCCCCAGAGCCTCCTGCAGGCCGGGCTCCAGGATGCTGTGCTTGCTCTCTGGGGCTCTGGGCAAAGCCAGGACTCGGTGACAAGGTGACACCATGCCCTCGGTCTGGAAAATGGAGCTGGCTATGAGCGCACAGCCTGCCTGGGGCAGAAGACCTCTCTGTGACATGCAGGAAGGTGCTGAGGGTGCTCTGAGCATCTCGAGCCCAAGGGTAGGGAAGTGAAGGCAGCAAAAAGGAAATTCTGGAAATAGTGACGGTTGTCAGCAGCTACAGAGGCCTCAGAAGAGGTGTCCCAATCACTGTAAATAAACCCTATAACCTGTTGAGGGAGGCTGAGGTGATTCTGAGGACAGCTCCGTGAACCAGCTGGAAGGCAACTGCTGGTAGCAGGATGCTCTTGGGCAAGGTGTTCCTTGTGTTTGTGCAGTGATCGAGGCCGTGCAGGTTTCTCATGTGCCTGGTGAGGGAGATCAGATGAAGGGAGAGTGTGCACAGCTCCGCAGAGGTGCCCGAGAATAATGAATTCTCAGCAAAAGTTCGAAGAGAGTGTGGTGTTCCCTTTCCAGCAGATTAAATGTTATTCCTTGGGAACGCTCCTGGGCTTTATTTGTCAGTTAAGAGCCTTACAACCAAAGGCAACGTTGACAAAAGTGGCAGACCTGGCAAGCTTGGATGCATTTTCTGCGTTCCCTGCAGAGACAATGTGGGACATTAGGGTGAGGAAGAAGTCCTTGTCCTTGTCCTTCCCCAGCAGCTGAGCCCTGCAGCAAAGCCCTGGGGTCTCTTAATCCATGTGGCTGGGCACTTGTACAGTGCACTCTCTGTGCTAGAGTGCTCCAATTAAAAATGAGACCATTCCTCAATCATTTAAGAGTTCCCCCTGCTGAATTAGGCTCCTGTACTGCATTCTCCAGCACAATCAGAACTGGAAGCGACATTTCTTCATCTGAGTCTCTCTAGCTGGTCCCCAAAGAAATTCCGTGTTTAATTACTTTCCTGATTTACTACAGTGAGGGACTTGGGCTCGATGTTTCAGCGAGCTCTTTTTCTTCCAGACAGCAGCGTTCTGTGGCTGGGACCACGCTCTAAGGCGGCAGAAGCGCGGTGTGTTGGCTCTCCTGGCCTCTGCTGGAAGGGAGAGGAGAGCACGTAACCGAAGCGTGCTTCCTAGCCTAGCTGGTGGCAACAGCAAACACCTCTAACCGAGCTCCTCATCAGCCCTGGAACTAATCAGATCAGCAGATTAAGTTATAAATTGTTATTGCGATTTTAAAATTAACTTGTGCCCTCTCAGCACCTCCTCTTTGGGGAAGTATTCAATGCCTGATAATTAAATTAATTAGCACTGCTGTTTTGCAGCTGCTCGACCAAGGGAAATGCCTCAGAACGATTTCAGATTCTTATTCCAGGCTGTGTCTGACACAGGGCAAAGTTCCTTCTGAAGCTGACAAAGGGGTTGGGGTCGCGTGTTTGGGTTCCTGCTGTGCTTTTGGAAGAGGTTGCTCGTGTCATGGACATGGGGGTAGCCCCCAGGGCATCACGAGGAGCATCAGCCCCATGCAGGAGCACTCAAGGGCTTTGCTCTTTGGGGCTTTGCTTTCCTCAGACCATGGTGTATTTGACCCAATACATTTTGTTCTCCAGCTGCTTCCTCTCCAGCAGCAGGAAGCCACCTGTTTCTGGGCTTTTCTTTGTATTCCTAATGGGGATGTCTCCACTAGATGTTCCTCTTGGCCAGCGAGAAACGGCGCAGTACACGGCGCAGTAAACGGCTCTGCCTGTGCTGGAGGAATTCCTCTTTGGGAATCTTCCCCTTCTGAGCTGGGTCTTGTTTTCCTTGAGGGCAGCAGGACAGGTCCCAGCTGTGACCCTGGTCGGGAACAATTTTCTGGAGCCAGAATTAGGACAGTGCTGGACACAGCCCCAGGCAGCATCATGAGAGCTGGTGCACGTAACTCCCCCCCCGGCATAAAACCAAAACTGGGGTCACGTTGGTTCATCTCTAGCTGCTTTTTGATATTCATTAACCACATGTTATATACTGTAAATACGTACTTGAGAAGTCAATATATATTTTTATAAGCTTGGAACAAATGTAATATAAGATTGTAAGGGACACTGTGTACATTTCATGATCGAGCTATAGTCAGACATCTCCAGGGAATCACCATTGACTTGGAAGAACAATAATAATAATTATAGATGGTAATAAAGATCTATTGACATTTTGTTAATTTTGTATTTATTGAACTATGTTTGAAGATTGCAATAATGAGATACCTAAATATAACTAAGTAAAAACAACCACTAATTCTGTCCTGGCTTGCATGTGTGGGTTATTTCTGGCATTGCGATGAAAAGCACCGCTTCAGTGAGGATAGCAGGTATCGGGTAATGAACAGTTGAAGTGGCAGCAAGGTGTGAAATGATGCCTTGTTTTATTAAGTAGCATGTGAGCTAAAACAAGAGCCTTTGCTCCTTTTTGCAGTGTGTGCAGGAACAGTGCCGTGGTTGTTTCTTGCTACTGACGTTTCCGTAGGGAAGAAAAAACATTGTTTAACTGGGACAGCTCACTGGTTTTGAGGAGGGAGAGGCCGAGCCCTTGACCAGTGGGGCCAGCTGTGGTCAGGCAGGCAGAAGCCCCTTGTTCCCCCTGGGAGCCCCCAGCTTTGGATGTGATCAGAGCGGAGCTGCTGGCACCATCCTCACCCTGAGTGCAGGATGCTGCTGAGCAGAGGGAAAACACTGCTGAGCTCCCGTGCTCAAGGCGTGCAATTAATTGTTTAACTGAGTAAACGAAAGTAGGGTATGGCCAGCATGTTAAATGCAGGCGTTGCACAAACAATAATATTTAGAAATAATGCAGTGCGACTCTTTCAGCGGTTCCCGTTTCTTCTCTTTTTTCTTGGGCTGCTTAATGCCAAAGAGCATGTACAAAAGCCTCGTTTCAGTGTGCTGACAACAGTGACAGCTGCTAGGAAAAAGGAACTGAATGGGTGCTTAAAACGGGTGAAGTCTATTTGCCTTCTGTCGATCAATTAATTCAGCCAGTCTTCACTAGGAGCCTGGCCAGGGCTATATTGGCACTATAAAGAAATAATTAGTGCTCTGAAGCAGGGTTATGAATAGTGGATTGCAAGCCCCAGCCAAGCAGAGGTATTTTTTTGCCCAGCCTTACCTGTGCTGCTGCCTCTTGTGCCCCGTGGGTGATGTTTTCACCCTTTTTTGTGACCTTCCTGGTAAAGACGGGGGCTTGGGCATCCCTGTGCTGCTTGGGGTGGGGGCTGGATGCTTCCAGCATGGGTTGGGGGACACAGGAGGGAACAGGGAGGATACTGGGGGGGGGATGAGAGGTCTCCATCAACTACCCCCTGGGCTGGCAGGAGCATGGCAAAAGCCCCTTCCCCTCTCTGCCACCAAGGAAGCAGCGTTCCCCAGCCCACCCAGGGCAGGCCCACGCTTGAGGAGCTCGCTGCCTTGCTAAAATGGAGGCCGATTTTCCGGCTTCCTGGGTCAAGCAGTTGTGCTGCGCGGTGTCAGCATGTCCCTGCTCCGAGCTGGAAGCTTTATCTTCATAACTTATTGCTCACTGCTCTGCGACTGCCCTGCTGCAGTGATGGATTGCACGGGCTGACATTGAAGCTCCTGCTCCCTTCTCCCCCCCTCCCCATTCTCTGCTGTTGGAGCTGACTGGACTGTGAATATTTTCTGCACAACAGACCTGAGCAAACCTCTCATGATCTAATTTTAGTCCTCTGATACGGAGGTTTGAGGGGGAAATTACAGCTTGGGCTGCAACCGTGCGTATTGTATAGCCAGCAATGGATGTATCAGCTTCTGACACAAGCAATGGCTTTGAGGGAGGAAACTAGCTCTGGAAAACATCTGGAAAATCATGTCACAGCTCTCCAAGGACAGCAGAGTCTGTCACCTTGATGTTTGCATTTTGTCCCGTCTCCTTTTGAGCACGCCGTTGCCTTCTGCTCCCCTCCATGCACATCCAAGGTCTCTCTGGGTGCCAGCTGTGGCCAGACTGGGAGCAAAGGAGCCTGAGAAAGGGGCAGGTGCTGGTGGGGCAAGGGCATACACGGTGCTGGCACAGCTGTAGATCGTTTTGGGGCTCTTGTGTGTGCTGCCTTGCCCTGGGATGAGCTACAGGTGCCATGGCATGGGCAAGGACCAGCCCAGCTCTGCCTCTTGTCCTCCATCCTCCCCGCTTTGGGGTGAGCATGGGAAGGGGGAGAGTGATTCCCAGGGGACATTAAAAGGAGCCTGGCTCTGGAGGGAGAGTTACATTTAAATATGAAAACCTGCTAATTCATGGGAAGACCTGGTGCCATTTAGCAACCGGTGTGTGTGGCGAAGGAAAAGCCCCCAGTGCCTGCCTGCTCCCACCTCTTGCACTCTTTAGCTCCCCCTGAAAGCCTCCCAGTGACCCCCAGGTTCTTCTAGGATGCCCAAGAGGCATCCAAGGGCACTCGAGGATGTCCTACGAGCCTCCTCTTGTACCCTAGAGGCAAAATAAGGACTCTTCCAGGAATCTCTGGAGGCCTCGCAGTGCTCTCTAGTGCACTCTCACACACACTGCAGGCCTCCTGTTGTCTTCTGCACTCTAGATCCTCCACAGGTCCACCAGGGCCCCCCAGTGCCCCCCCTAGCTCCCCCAGAAAGCCTCCCAGTGACCCCCAGTGTCCTCTAGGATGCCCTAGAGGCCTCCCAGGGCACACCGGGATGCCCTGTGAACCTCCTCTTGTGCCCTAGAGGCAAAATAAGGACTCCTCCAGGAATCTAGAGGCCCCTGGAGGCCTCGCAGGGCTCTCTAGCATTGAAGTTAATGGAGTAACCTGGTGGTCAGCAGAGTCACGATAGGGAAGTTTAAGAGACAGAGTTGTTACGGGTGGGTTCACCTATCCAGCTCTGGCTTTTCTCTTCACTTTTTCCCAACAACGTCTGCTCAAAACACTCCGAATAAAACCAGGGGATGCAGGAACATCATTTCAGCACAGAGAACAGCCTGCAGGGACCTGCGCCTTCCCCTCCCCTTGCTGGGGACAGGGATGTGGCCACCCCCAATGGGCACAGTGGTGCCTGTTGGGGGCACATCCAGCAGGAGCAGAGTGCAGAGCTGGGACCCCCAGGGACCCCCAGGCTCGGCCGCACGTTCCTGGGTGCCACCAACCCCCGGTGGCCTCAGCTGCCTCTGCACTTATTCCAGGCTGCTGGCGTCAAAGCCATCTGCCCAGCTGCACGAGATGCCTGGAAGGCACCGGAGCCATTTAATTACACAATTATAAATGTGTTTGGCCTTTTTATCTTGCTGAGGTTGACAAGCACCTTCGGAATCAGACAAAGCAGAGCCCTTATCGCTTGGCACAGGGGCTGCTGCCCTGGGCTGCTGCCCACGACTGACAGGCATGAACAAAAGCAGAGAAAGGGAGTCAGGGGGTGCAGATCAGTCCTGGAGCTGCCTGCTCTGCCCAGGCTCTGCTGCTGCACAGCTACACCTCGGGGATCAGGGCTGGCCCTTCTCCTGCCTGGGTTTTTGTTGCATTCCAACAACCTGCCACAAAACGAGCCCTGACAGCAGGAGTCCACAGGCTGACAGGAGCTGTGCCCCCAGCGTGGCCTTTTCAGCTTTGTGTGGTGTTTGGAAACAAAATGCACCTGCGGCGGGGCTGGCTGGGGATGTGTGTCCTCCCCCAGCTGCTTGTTGCTGGCTGGGAATGGTCCTCTGGTGGCAAAGGGAGAAAGAAAAGGTACAGAGAGGGGTTTGGGGTATTCCTGTGGCAGTGAAGCACCACCACAGTGGGGTGTCTCCAGGTCTGGGTGTCCCCAGGTGCTCT
The DNA here is from genome assembly GCF_963932015.1 of Anas acuta. Classification (NCBI taxonomy): domain Eukaryota; kingdom Metazoa; phylum Chordata; class Aves; order Anseriformes; family Anatidae; genus Anas; species Anas acuta. The sequence goes on from NC_088999.1 coordinate 5,479,164, forward strand.
GCCTGGGCTCAGGGTGGCCCTGGCACCTCCTGCAGTGCCTGGGAGCACCGCTGCAGCTTTCTCCCCGTGCCGGTGTCAGAGCACTGCTGGGTCTTTGGGCACTGTGGAAGGATGCCGGTGGGATGCTGGAGCAAGCAAGCAGCCTTGGCACTCTCAGGAGAAGCAGATGTCCTCTGCTGAGGGACCAGCTGGCACCCCACTGCCACACACGGGGCACCAGCACTGGCATTTTTCTGTCACAGCCTTGGGGGGTGTGTGGGGGTCCTGTCCCCAGCGGCGCACGCAGAGCTGCGAGAGACAGTGAGACAGGAGGGGTCCAGCGTGCACACATCTGCATTGCACCTCATCAACCCTTCATTAGAGGAGAGAAACTCCATGAAGTGCTGGCAGTTGGCACCAGCTGAGCGAAGGCAATCATTAGCCAAGCATCCATGCCGGGCTCAGGGACGTCACCCGGGCACGGCTCTTTGTTAAATCGCTCTTTACAAACAGGCAATTAAAATATTTCCCCACCAGCACTGGGCACAGACGAACAGCGTGGGGCTGCACCGGGAACGTCCCCCTGTGCTGGGCCGAGCACAAAGCCCAGCTCCCCGCAGGGCTCTGCAAACCGAGGGGCAGGATCCAGCCCCCCCCGGCACCCTGGGGTGCTGCGGGTGGCACAGCCTCCCCCCGAGCCCTGGCAGCAGGGAGCAAGCGGCTCCAGCTCGCAGCACAGCGGGACAGGAGCACAGCTCCCTGCTTTATGTGCAGCTGTAGACATCTCCATTAACTTGCCCAGTATTTAAATTCCATAATGGAACTGAAATAAAGCGGCAGCAGCTTATCCCCGCTAGAGCCCTAGATCATCTGTTACAAAGAGCTGCTTTTGGAGAAACATTGCGCGTTTGGGTAAGAATTTCAAACCGGGCAATTCAGGTTTTTCTTGGGCAATTCAGGTTTTTCTTGCGAGGCTTTTCTCTGCTGTGAAGCCTGTGCTCCCAGGGGGAACACAGCACCTCTTAGCTGGGTGCTGAGCAGGGCGCTCAGGCACAAGGGGCAGCAGCAGGGTTTTTGCCTTTGCTGATGCCAGAAGCAAAGCTCAGGATGGGTCCTCCCGGGCCAGATCAGCGCCAGAGGGAGGACACCACGAAAGCAGCCCAAGGCAGTGATGCAGGGGGAGGTGCTCATGTGTTTTTGCATCCCCTGCACCCTCCTTGTGGCCGTAGCCGGTGAGATGTCTTTGTCCCCGCTGCATGGGGGTCAGAGGCAGCAGGGACACCACTGACGTGGGACACGTCTTCTGCTTTTGAAAGCAAAAACATAAAGCCAGGGGTCAGGGCAGAGCTGGGAATGTTCATGTAAATGTCCTGCCTCCTGTTGGACCCGTGTCCATCCTCTGCCTTCTGTGCTAGAAAAACATCGCTGTGGCACCCACAGGATGCCTGGGAAGGGAGGCTGAGATGGGCTGTGTTGAAATTAGGGAGGTGCAGCGGCTGCATGGGAAATTTCCCCTAAAAGCACCCCGCTCCTGGTGTCCCCAACACGCAGGCAACAGATGGGGCAGTACCTCAAGGCAGCCAGAGGAATGGCACTCAGCCGTGGGGGGCTTAGGCTGTTAAATATTTTTAAGTGAATTCTATTAAACAACGGGAGAGGGAGAGATTAATAGGGCAATAAAAATGCTTTTTGTGAGATTTAGGTGCTCTGGGGTGATGGCAATTGGCGTGCCGGATAAATAGCGGTTTGTGACTGTAAATACAAGCTCCTGGGGTAAGAGGTATGTAAATGGGAGCTGTTTTACATCTCTGGGGAGGAACGAGCTCGGGGACCCAGGCTGCTTTCACTGTGGCTGCTTCTGGGCAAAGTTAAATTAAGTGAAGATGTAATGCAGCTTTGCAGGAGAAGCAGAATTATTACAGCGGTTCGTGTGAGACACAGCGACAGGGTTATTCCCTCTCCATCATTTCCTAACCAGGATTCCTGAAGCAATTACTCTGTGCTTGTTCTCTTCAGGGTCATACATCCTGCAGCTCTCCTCCCCAGACGGGAGCTGAACTGGCACCAGGCGTGCAGGAGAGGCTCCGTGGTCACCCCACAGACATCCCCGTGTCCTTTCCAGTGGCGGTGGGTTTACTGGGGCAGCTGGCTGTGCTGAGCTGGGCAGGAGGACATCTGCATCAGTTCTGCAGCATCTTGGATTTCCTAATCCTCGTTAAGCGCAGAGTGGGGTGCACAACGCCTGCAGCTGGGGCAGCTCCCGGCTCCAGCTTGAATTATTTTATAAGGAAGCTTCTGACTGTAACATTTGCCTACAAAAGGCTGAGTTTCCCTGCCTCTGTTAAAATTATTGTCAGCAGAGCATTGTCTTGCCCAAGAAGAAGAGCAGGGTGGCTCTCAGAAGCCGACGCATTGTCTCGCAGCACAAAGCAAAGTGTAAATCTCTGCTTTGTCTTGCAGGGAAAGGCGACGTGTAAGGTAGCACATCGCGCCACATCCGAGTGTGACGTGGCGCAATGAATCAAACTGCCAAAAATAAAACTTTCCTCTAGAAATAAACTTGTCACTGTCAATTTAAACTCCTGCCAGAGAATCGTGATTTGATGCGAGTTACTTTTGCCAGCAATTTGCAGGAGTGGGTGGTTTTAATTACTATTTATAACGTGGGTAGGAGTACAGAGAGAGGAAGGTGTCTCTGTCTAAACGTGTGTTAGCTGTACAACAGAAAAACCCACATCCCTGATGCAGCTCCAATATAGCAGCGCTCGAGAGAGAGCGGAGCACAGTCTTTGCTGAATGATAAAGGGAAGGAACATTTCCTCCCTTGCCATTTGCTCAAACAAGCGGGGAGGTAACAGTGGCATCTCCTGCGGGTACCCCCTGTGAGCATCGCCCCCCGTACAGGGGGCTCTGTGGCCCCAAAACCCCCAAACCCCAAAGCCTCAGCAGCGGGGGGCCTGCGGCAGGCAGCGGGCAGGGTGCCGGATGGCGGGATTAGGAGGTGGGAGCAGATGGCCCGGCCCTAATCTGCTCCTGCAGAAACCCTGGAATCCTCTTTGTGAAAGTGCAGCAAAACCTGGCAGTCTCTGCTCCTGCTCTGTGCCCATTTTGTGCACAAAGCAGCGCCTGGGTGATGGGGTAAAGAGAGGGGAAAGGCAGAAAGTGAAGGAATGTGGGGCAGGACCATCGATGCAACAGTGTGAACAACCCCACGTCACCCTCAGAGGCTTCCCGAGCTGTCGGCATGTGGCCAGCTCACGCTCAGCAACCCGGGGAGCTTGAAAAGGGATTTTTACACTTTATTTAATTTCAGTTGAGAGTTGTGACTTACTGAGCCATCGGTTAGTGACGGTGCAGTGGGAACACGACTTGTCCCAGGTTACAGCCTTGTCCCCAAGAAGCAGAGGCAGTAACCCCAGCCCTCCTGTAGCAAGGTCCAAGCAGAGGAGGCCCCGTTGGCCAGACATTCCCCAGCAGCCAGCAGGGACGAGGCCATGGGGAGAGCTGCAGCAGCTCCCCGTGGTTTTTTTACACCACCACGGAGATGAAAAGAATGAGCAGGATGGATGGGCTGGAGTCAAAATGTTGTCAGGGTTTCCTTGTCAGCAAGGAGCTGGGACTGAGAGGAAATTGGTCATAGAAAGGCTGAGAACCTAAAATAAAAGGCACAGCGAGACGTCACTGCTGCTGCAACTGGAACCTGAAATTTGGCTCCGGGCACCTACAGCTAGGTGTGCTGGAGGATGGCCGTGGTTACTCTTTGATTTAGTCTTTCAGAAGGGCAAGAGGATACCTCAGTTCAGCAGTCTGGGGTATTTTAATGGGGTGGAGGTTATTTACAGACGAAAATCTACACAGTTCTGAAAGGACAGAACTGTTCATGTCCTGTCCACTGCCACCTCCACCCTGCTTGAAAAAAAAACAGTTTTCCTAAGAGCAAAACTCAGGTGAGAGAAGGCAGAGAAGGGGAACGGGGTGGCAGGGACAGCCTGAGTCCATCCTTGTCGCCATCCCCATGCTGCCCTCCACGCAGGACAGATGTCACCGGGGACAGCAAGGGACCGGGGTGACAACGCTGGGAGCCGAGGCAGAGTGGCGGTGCCTCAGACTCCGTTATCGATTTGAGGAATGCTTCAAACAGATCATTTATTTTCATTAGACTTCTGCCGACGTCTTCATATCAGTGTCCCCTACGTAGGTCGACATCTGTCCTCAGGAATGCTTTAATTGCATTTTCTTCGCTTTACGCAGCTCTTAGCTAATGCATTCTGGCTTCATTAGATTAGACACCTATTGTCCCGAGGATGTTGTCATGTTTTCAAATGGCTTCAATCAGCACCTCCCAGGCACTGGCTATTTCAGGAGATAATAAAACCGAAACCTCATTCAGCCTGGGTGAGTAATGGAGGTGCATTTCCCACCCCCATCCAGCCTGGCTTTAAATTCGGCTGGCTGACATCCCCCTGGATACCGACAGAACACAATTAAGTCTCTTGTCTTGCAGGCATCGTCTGCGTGGTTACACACTGCTTGGGAGGAAGAGCTCTGCAACATTAACTCGGTTTCTAATGATCTTGTCATAGTGAACATCACAGCGAGATTAAATGAAAGAGAGGGGGAACGCTCAAGAGCAAAACTCAGCTCCTCGGATGGCCGGAGCCACGGGCCAGTGCCACTGAGTGTCTGCAGGGAAGTCCTGGCCCCAGGAACCCGACTGCAGGGCTGGGAACACTGTGGGGAAAAGCAAAGGGCAGCAAGGGGAAAACCCATAGATGCAGGGCAGGCAGGGGGCTGCGCCAGGACTTCCAGACCTGCTCAGCTGTTGGTAGAGAAATGCCCATGGCAGCATAAAGGCTCCCCAGGGGAGTTCAGGGGTACCCAAAGGCTTCCGTTGGGGGCACTTTTTGATGAGAGAATGAAGGGAATTTATCACACGACTCCAGGCTGGTGTGCAACTGAAGCATTTATTGAGTACACATTCTTACATAATTCCCCCTTTTTTATTTTCAACCAACCAAACGCTTTCTATAGATTTTTCTGTCAAGCACAGCAGACATTGCAATAAGCAAGGTACAATAAGCAACAGGGGGAAAAAACCACAAGCAGATTTACGATGGTAAAGTAGGGTGCCTACTAGAACCTACAGCAGCCAACAAGCCGCTAAGCGCCAGGGATGTTGCTTCGCAGCGATGCTGCGTCTCACTTGCACAGCACAGTCACACGATCACTCAATGAGGCCTCTTGCACTTCTCTTTCATACCACAGGAAAATATCACTTAAAATAATTTGTCCACGGCTTCAGGAGGTCTGCTCCCGCGGTGAGTGGCTGAGAGTAGGACCCCTCCAAGGAAAAAACTCGGGGTGCACCTAGGGGATGCCCACTCCACAGTTGATCCCACAGCCAAGCAGAGTGGCTCCTGGCACAAGGAATGATGCTATTGTAGTTTTGTATAATTACACCATGGCCTCTATCATTTGTACCAAGGTTGTCCCATTAGGCATGGATTGCAGAATCTTCTTACAATCTGTGTTAGCGTTTTCAATGGCCAGTTTCAGCATGAGAGCCTCTTTAGCTTCACGATTATCTATTTGCTTGTCCGGCGAATCCCTCAATCTGTCTAGAAATTGCATATAAGGTTCATTGACTCCTTGTATGCTAGTAAAAGAAGGCTGGCTCCTTCCTGCTTTGGCAGTTTCAGCAAGGCTTGTAATGCTGGTTGGGGCTGACTGTCGCAAGATGGCATCGTTGAGCCGAGCCTGTAATCATGGGTCTATTTAGGGCTCAGTCCCTATAAATTCAGGAAGCCCTGCACCCTAAGAGGGTCGCCTAATGTTCTTTCTAAATTCTGCAGTGCCGCTGTCTCGCAGTTTTCTCCATTTCTGTTCCCATAACGATTTTTGAGTCGGGGTGAGGATCATCGCGGCTATTTGGCGACAATCATACGGAAGCAGCAACTGAGCTGGCATCACATTTTCTAATAATGATTGGGTGAAAGGCGCATGCCCCTCTTCTCAGTTCTCCAGTTATGGTTACATTTAGGATTTTTCAGGAAGAATGAAGACACAGAGTCTGGTTGCATGTGGGGTTGCATAAAGGCTCCCCAGGGGAGTTCAGGTGTACCCAAAGGCTTCCATTTGGAGCACTTTTTGGTGGGAGAAAGTGTCACCGTACGTAAGGGAACAAAGTTTGCAGCTTCTCCGTTTTTCTCTGCTCAGCCCCAAAACAGGCACAGATTCAGGAAAGGAACCAAGTAAGAAAGAAACATCAGGGACACTGAGCCTGAGGACAGAGGCAGGAGGTTGGCAGCAGTGTGATTTTCTGCTCAGCCCCAGTGGGGTCGGTCCCTGTGTGCAGCACCAAGACCCCCAGATGAGCTTTAATTCATTCCCCTCCAGACCAGCTCAGCCCTGTCTCCTTATCAGAGGCTGTCACACTGCCCACAACCATCCTTTTCACCCCACAGGCTGTAGTTCCACTTCCTACCTACCAAGGGACTCTAAATATATCCCAGACAATTTCCTCTCCTCATTTTTAATAATCTCGTTCAGCCTTAAATTAGTTTTTGAAAACATGTATTGGGGATGATAGGCTTTTTATCACAGCTGATAGACAATATTCATCACCCCCGTGTCCTAATCCTCACAACACACGTACATTCATTACAGCAGCCCCACATCAATTCCACCACCGTTTAATTCGTTATGCCCCTATCACTGGGTGTGCATATTTCCCGCGACACCTTCACGTGCCATTTGTCACCCGCCCTGGCTGGTGCTGCAGCAAACCCTGGCTGGACCTAACCAGGAGAGATGGAGAGCAGACTGGAGAAGAGCTGGGAGTCCTCTCCATGCCCCTCAGCTCAAGGACTCCAGATCCCAGCGGAGATGAGGGTGCCAGCAGAGCCCACTGCATCGCTGCCTCCTCCAGCACCACCAGCCCAGCAAATCCCAGTCCTGCAGGAAACCTTTCTGGGAGATAAGGAGCCACGATGCTCTTTTTGGGCCAGAGCTGAGAGCAAGGAGAGGAAGCTACCTCACCAGGAGAACGGTGACAAAGTGGAAAATCACTTTGATGAGCCCAGGAGCTCAGCAAGTTGCATCGAAATGAGCGGCACAGGGCAGGGTGAAGCTGCGGCATCTGTCGTATCCTGGGAGCACAGAGTTGTCTGCTTGGCAAAAAATAAATCCAGCCAGGCTAGCTGGGAGATACCAAGGACACGGAGACACAGTGCCCCGACTCCCTGTATCACTCGTCTGAGTCCACGCAGTGCCCCTATCATTAGGCAGCACATAAAAGAGCTGGAGCAGGATTTACGCTCTGCAGCCTACGTGCCGGGAGGTTTATGGCACCGTAAAATGGCTGGGCTCTAAACAAACAAAGCTGAGCACTTCTGCACGGCTCTGTGGTTTTCAAAGCTGTTTTACGATTCTCCTTTAACATGACTGATTTCCTTTTACTGCCCAGGCTGATTAAAAACATCACGAGCAGCTTCGCTGCTGCTTCTCGCTTGGAGAGCTCCTGGAGCGGGGCAGAGATGGATGGCAGGGCTGGGGCCGGCCCTGCAGTTTGCCTTCACGTCCCTTCCCTTCTGCATGTGGCCTTGTCCCCTGCCCCAGTGCTTCTTCACCGAGCATCTTATTGCTGCTGAACTGCAGAGAAAGAGCTTTTCAGCATTGCTTTAAGCTGGGGGTGCCCGGAGCAGGAGCACTCTCCTGCCACAGCCAGCCCATGGTCACACAGGAGTTAGCCCCGAATGGATTTTGCCCGCTCCGTCGGGAAGGGAAATACCTCGCAGCTCTGTTGAAACCTCCTCTACGGCCAGAAGAGCATCGCTGTTGAATACCCACAGAGAAATATTCAAAAGTAATCTTTGGAGCTGAAAGGAAATTATGACTGTAGCAAATAGTTTCAGCCTCCAAAGAGGAAGAGGATATTGTCTGCAGGAGGTGATTTTGGGAAGCAGGAAAAGCAATGCAGTGGTTCTGCATTAAAATAGTGAAATAGTGTTTCTGCTTCTATTCAAAAGAAAATAGGTTTTTTTTGTGCGTGTGTTTTTTGTTTTTTTTTTTTTTTTAGGGCAACAACAGATACAAAGAGCAGAAACTGACTGTGGCATCAAGCCAGAAAAGGAGGTGAGAAGGTAAAGCCAGGTCATTAGCAAATGGAGGTAGAGGAGAAAAGCTGAGCTGAGACCTTCCCCGCAGCCTGCAAACCCCCGCCCGCACCAATTACTTAATGAAATCCTCAGCTCATGCCTGCACGGCACCAACCATGGTGCCTCTGCCCTTCCCGGGGCTCCGGCGCTCGGCACGGAGCAAATTCCTACAGCAGCCACTTAATAGGAAATATTACAGCAGGTAAGGTGGGGAGCGTGGTGCAGAGCAGATGGCAAGTGCCAGATGGGTGAGAGCGAAGGAGGGAGATGTCAGGATGTGGAGCGAGCTGTAGGCTCTGATAAGCCCAGCTCCCATCAATTGGCAATTAACTTGGGCTATTAGCATCAAACTTTGCCTCTGAAGTTTCCTCCCCTCCTCCTTGTTTCCAGGTGAGATGGGGATTGGGTGAGAAAGTGAACCCGTAATTGATTCGCAGCGAGGTGCCTTGTTCCTCAAACACACACACACAAAAAAACCCTGCCAGGAGTCTTATTCGCCAAAAAGAATGGGATTGCTCTCAGTCGGCACTGTCCCAAGGGAAAGGGAAATTGGTTCTGCCTTGCAAGGACTTTTATTTATAGTGAGCAAGCAGAGCCCTGGCGCTGTTTTATACCATGCATGGGATGGGGACGCGTCCTTCCAGGGCCAGGAGGTGGCACCAGCAGGAGCATCCTCTGTCCTCTATCCTCAATCCTCCTCGCTGCCTCCTGCCCTTGTCCAGGGCTGCACAAACATGGGACGGTGCAGCCCCGTGCTGGCTGCTGCTGGGTTCCCGTTAATCACCCTCTTTCCTAACCACACCGTTTAACAGCTGTGATTACCACACAGCAGAGCCCCTCTTGCTGCTTCCCAGCATTAATCCCATCAGACGAGCTGGTTGCTGCTGGAGAGGGACCCCTGGGACTGGCAGGACTGCCCTGCACGGGCTGAGCTGCCTCTGCCTAATGGACCAAGCCAATCTGCGTGCTGGGAAATGATGTTTATCTACTCCAAATAAAATTTACAGCTTCGGTCTGAGCTCCTGAGCTGGGAGATCCCAGCTGCAGCAGAACGGCCCCACGGAAAAATGGGCAACCCTTCTGCAGCCCCATTCTGCCTCCTCTTCGTGGCCGCCCAGCACTGCCTGGCTTTCCTTTCATTTTCTGCTCTTCTGTCAGGGCTGAGCTGTGCCAGCCATGCAGGAGGGGATGCACTCCCATTATCCCAAAGGCTTTTTTTGCTCTTTGAAGGCTCCTCACAGCTCTGCCTTGCAAAGTGCTCTCCATCACCGGTGATGGATCTGCGTGGCTGGAGAAACCCCACTCCTGACAGCCCCAGCTTCCGTCCCACCGGGTGCCTCTAATGCATTTCATGGCACCGGCGCTCTCTGATGGCCTTTTCCATCAGCACAGCTCCAGGAGCTAATGCGTTTGAATGTGCCCGAGGCAATTCCCTATAACAAACTAATGCAGGCCTTTAATTTTAACAAGTGGCTCAAACGCAGCGCTTGAATAGCATCACTTACGGCCCTATTTTTCTGCTGACATTTGCTATGCCCCAGTCTCTTTCTCTCAGTTAAAGTTAAAATCACTAAATTCCTCTTTAAAATGCCCTTGTTTCCCTAGGAAATACAGCTTTTCTGAGGGTTTGCTCCCACGTCTGCAGCCCCAGCCACAGAAAGTAGCAGGATCCTGCACCACGTGTGGGTGATGCTCAGCCGCGAGGGGATGCACCGAAAGCCTCGCTGCTGCCCAGCTCCCTGGGGATGCTCAGGGGGTTTCTGAGCTCTCACAGCCGCCTGGTTCCTTCTCAAGGAACCTAAAGGTTCCTTCTCTCTGCTCTGTGCTGTGCAAAGTGCAAAGCTTTTGCTTTCCAGAGCCGTGCCCCTCGCTGCCTGGCGGGGTGACGGCGTCGCCTCTCTTATCCACAAGAGCTGCTCGGAGCTGGCAGGACCCGGAGCTGGCAGCTCTTGGCGAGTGCTTTCCACCTTCGGCAGGTTCCTATGGAGATGCAGCTCCTGTCATCTCTGTGTGCGATAATTGAGCAGCAGAAAGGGAAAGCGAGAGCGTTTGTGAGCCTGCACGAGCCGGGCTCCGCGCTGCCCAGCCGAGCTCTCCTCCCGGGCCGCGTGCCCCAGACAGAAACATTTCCAATTGCACTTTCCATCTGGCATTGATTACTCTCCAATTCCTTCTGCCTTCATTTGCAGTCAGCGGAGGCGAGCTGACTGACATTGAGGGAGAACGACGCCTCGCATGCCATCAATCAAGTGCCATCAGGCCTCAGCTTCCCAGGCTGGCGGGCCACAAGGTCACCCTCGGTGGGAAATGAGCTTTCCGTCCGCCTCGCGCCCCTCTCCCACCGCATCCCAGCTGTGCTGCGTGGCAGCATAGAGAGGGCCCCCGGTACACGAGCTGTCATTAGTCACTGTCCCCCCTGCCTCCCGCTTTTGGACCCCCAGACGGGCTATTTTGTGGATAACCAGGAGGAAAATTCACCATTTCTTGGCAGGAAATTGTGGGGCTCCCCAGTGCTGGGAGCAAAGTCCAGCTACGGAGCTTTGCTTTCTTTTTGCTCCTCCAAAACTGCTTCGCCTGACTACAGCCCTTTCAAATAAACCATGGGGCTGCTCACAAAGTCTCAGCACTTGGGAAACACGAACCCTGCCAGTGATCCGGATCTGACCTTCCCCACGCAGATGAGCCAAAACCACCTGAGAGCGGGGAGAGGCAGAAAAGGGATGGTGCAAGCCAGCTCTCCCCTGATTTTTGCACGTTTAGGATGGCTGAGCTGCATGAGGTATGCCTCCAGCCCTAGAAAAGGGCTTTAAAAAGCCCTGTGCTGGCTCTTTTTAAAGCCCAGCAATTCCCCCAGCTGCCGAGACCCTTGAGGAGCTCCCCAGCTGCCCGTCCTCCCTCTGGGTGAGCCCTCCAGCCCTGCCTGTAAGGTGCTCAGCTAGCCCCAACAGGCTGCAATTAGCACACAAACCCCCTCAGTGCTATTTATACGAGGGATGCAGGCAAGGATAAATCATCCTTTTCCTTTCCACCAGCCTTGCGCCCTGACCCCGAGGATGTACCCTCGCTTCCCCCACCCCATCTCTCCCCTGGAGCAGGGACCCACTGGTGTTTGGGGCAGCCGAGCCCACGACAGCAGCTACATCTCATTAACGTTTCCACTCCCTGCTTTGCAGCAAAGGAATTCAGTTCAAACCGTGCACAAAACGCATCTGCTTCCCAGCTCAGTGCGGCTCCGAACTGCGCGAAATCAGCAGGTTTTGTACTTTGGAAGGAAGATTGGCCCGTAACTAGGAAATATCGATTTTTTTCCCTTGAAAGCTGCTCTCGGGCGGTTGCTGCAAGGCTGCACAACGCGAGCAGCACGGCCGACGACGGCACCGTGAGAACGTCGTGCTGCAAGAGCATCTTTTCCTCCCCAAAGATAACCACAGCTCTCCCCTGGCTGCTCTCCTGGGCACAGCCAGGCTGAGAGGCGGCACCCAGCTTTGAGGACATGACTTTCCTATTAAGTGGCTCACCCTTATTAAGGGAAATTAGATTAATTACACTCTCGCAGGCAATAAATCTTTCCCTGGAGAGACAGGGAGGGTGCTTGGGATTTTGGTCTCTGTGTGTGATGTTCAAATTAGCGATTCTGTCTAATCCCATTTTTCAGCGTAATAACGCTGCTGGGCGAGGGGTGGGTAAAGTTCCATGGCTCACGGGCACTAATTTTCTGGGAAAAATAGCAAATTTCATCCCCACTCCCATCAGAGCCAGGGATGAAATCGCTCTGAAGTCTGCACCCTGTAAGCTCTGGTTCCCACCGCTGTATTTTAAGAGGACATTTATGCTTTCCCCCAGCTCAGATGTGACAGCAGAGCAGTGGCACCCTGCAACCCCACAGCGAGGCCCAGCCACACCAGCTTTCATATTATCTTGCTGTAAATGAGATTCACTGGACAATATGGCTCTGATTTGCACCACAGCTGTGGAGGAAAGGCTGCCTTTAAGAAAGCTGCCGTCTATGAATAAATTGGATATACTCATTTTGGGCTCCTGACAGCTCAAACTTTCCTTGGCTCCTGCTCCTGGTGCAAGGCAAGGACCCATCCTGCCTTGTGATCACCTCTCACAGAAGGCAATGTTGATTTATGTTTTAAGGAAGGGCTTGCAGTATGGCAACACAAGCGTCCTTCTTGCTGGATGGGACTCAGCACAGGCGGTTTCATGCCCCAGCTCTCTGCCTGCCCCCGCAGGACAGCTTTGCAGCTGGACAGAAGCTGTGCTCATCCTTTCCTTTTCAGAGAACTCAGCTATTTAGGCAGGGGACTTCTCCCTCAGTCCTTTGAAATGTTCTGGCACATGGAGGCAGGCAGTGCAGGGAGGGCAAAGCCCTTCTTGTTCTGCCAGGCAGCCACTAGCAGCTCGTATAGACAGGCTGTGACCACTTGCCATCCTCCTCATGGTGGCCAGCACAGGACCAGCAGAGATGCACCAGGTTGCTGTGCACCTCCAGACCTCACAGAGCAAGGCAGTTTCCCAGGAACTCATCCCTCAGCCCTTCCTACCTAGGAACTAAACCGCAGCCCCTCTGGCTTCTACAGCTCCCTCAAACCAAAGTCTTGCAAACAAAACTCTTCTATCTTAGCAGCTCCCCTGCTAGGGACCCTTTCCACCAAGCAACCCCAACACCCACCCTGCCTTTGTGCCTTGCAGCACCACTCCTTGTACCCCCAGAGACCCAGCTGTCACCCAAACCGAGCCCTAGGGCAAGCTGTGCCCCTTGTGAGGCTTTTGGCATTCTTAGCTCCAGGTGGGGAGCAACATCTTCAGGGAAGGTGGAAGGAGGCCTCTCTCCTAAACCACACATCCCTGCAAAAACCATCGGGTGTGTGCCAGGAGAGAGCCCCTGCCCTGCTCCTGAGCACGCACACACGGAGATGAGCAAGCATCGCAGCAAGGCTCACCAGGCAGCTCCAGCGCTCCTCCAGAGCCCCGCAGTACAATCAATTAGAGGAGAAGAAGCTGCAGCTAAATCCATAGCAAACACGGCTGTTTGATTTGTTTTCTGAAGTCCTCGCCGCCTGTGACACACGACACAGGATGGGATGAAAGGCTGCAGGGTCCCGGGGGAGCGGCACAGCACGGCGCCTGGCTGCACAGCCCCTCCGAGGCACCGCTCAGCCTCTGCGCTGCAAGATCCCAGCTTGGGAAAGTCCCCACCAGTCGCATCTCCTAATTAATATCTGTTACCTAATTGCGTGCCCAACTGCTAAGTGATGTCAGGTTAATTAAATGTTAAATCTTTCTCAGTTAGGACAGGGGGGAAAAAAAGAGGAGAAAGAAAAAAGCAAACTTACAGAAGCTTAAATTGCAAAACACTTACAAGCCTGTTAATTTGAGTAATTGTTTTCACCTCCCACCCTCCACCACCCACACATTAAAAGCCAAACTTCAGGCTCAGCACTCAAGCCCCTCAGCAAGCCACAACATCTGGGTTAACGCTCCGTCCTTGGGCTACCCCAGCTGTGCACTGTAAAGCAATCAAACGCAAAACCTGGGCTGAATTTAATAGTGAAGCATCTCAGCAGTCACAACGAGCTGCTGGAAGCTGCCCCTGGCCCCCGGCCGAGTGCTTCCAGCAGGACTTTGCCCAGAATGAAGAGAGCCTGGCGGGAAGCAGGCAGGGGCTGAACACAATGAGCACACGAGGGATGCTGGCTGGAGCCTGCTGCAGCAGGGTTACTGCAGAGAGCCTGGGATCCAGATAAAAAACCACTGTCAGTACAACCCACAGCCTCATCTCCTTAATGGAGATGATCTTTTTGCCTCATTAAAAGCTGCTCGTTGCTCAGCTGTGAACGCTGCTGGAAGGATTCAAGTTGGATCAGAGCTGCGGTGACATCACCACTGCAGACTGGAGTTCAGCTGGTGTGGAAAAAACACCGGGGTGGGAGTGGAACGCACCCATCGAGTCACTCCAGGAACACCCCGATGAGGACAAGCTATCCTTTTGATTCTATTGATTAAACAAGTGCCTTTTTTTGAAAGTTCATTTTTCTTGTTATTCCCCTGATCCCCGAGGCTGTGAGCTGTGTGCTGATTTTCCCCAAGTGACTCAAATTCCACAAATGAGTGTATTTTTTGTCTGCAGAGTATCTGAACTGCGAGCTGTGGACACTGCCACTGAATATGAAGTTCAGAGAGGCTGAACTGTCTGTTCAACCCAAGTCACCAAAAACAGCAGGTGTTTCCAGACAGGAATTTCACCTTTTAATTTGCAGTTCTCTTCACTTACTTAAGAAAGAAGAAATAATTTAGAAATTAGAAGAAAAACAGTTCCTCTGTGCCTCTTTTAATGAGGCTAAGGATTTTTTTTCCCTTTCTTATGCGTTCAGCTGACCCAGTGAACATGGGGTTTAGGTGGAATTATACAGGTCACCCAGAGGAGCTACTGTCCTGCACCTTCAAATCAAAAACTCCTCTATGAAAAAATTGCCTAGAGACAGCTCTAATTTGTTCTAAACTATCATCCCTTCCATCTGCAAGCAGGGGATTGTTATCTATTTATTTCTTACAATGTCACCGAATCAGTGACCACCTGCAAGGTGTCCATGATGATAAACGCTTGCTTTGTATATGGAGCTATTTCTGACAATGCTTGATAGTGCACATCTATCAAATTGCCTGGAGGAGCCACCTATTAGGATCATTATCTAACACAGGCCCTTTGAGGGAGTTCAATGTCAGCACATCCTGGGGAAGGCACCTCACCAGGTACCTGTTCTGCTCATTATTTCTCTAGATTAATAGGTTCAGCCCAAATTCATAATGAAAATGTGAACTTTGGAGTTGGTGTACCCAGAGCAAAGCTGCAGTGAAAGAGACTTGCAGGAAGCCTCCCAGCACAACTTACTGCTTGGGGCATGCAGGAGCTCCTGTCCGGAGGGAGACATCTCAGCCAGCCAGGGAAGGCACAGACGTTATTCCCCCTGCAAGACTGGAGTTGTTCACCAGACACTCCCCTGCTGCTTGTTTGCTCCCTGCTGGAAGCTCCACAAGCTCTCCTTTTTTCAGCTTGCTTTGTCACAAAGGAGAGTTATTTTCAAAGAGCACTAGTTCAGCTCTGTGGTTTTGATCTAAAAAGCATCAGTGTTCAGCAATCTTTTATCAAACCTCAGCCATTACTCCCCAAACCACCCTTCCTACAAGAAAGCCATTAAGAATTCTACACAGGGCTGAGAACTACAGTGAGAATTACAACCAGGAAAACTTTATTTCTTATGGCACCAGATGCAAAACACAGGACCTTAATTCCTTCTGAAGAGCTTCACCTATTAACAAAAGGCACAAACACTCCCTCACAGTTTGGTTCTTGGGAGGAACATACAAAAAAATGATATCCTGAGAACGCCTCAATGTCCTCTAGCTGGACAAAACTGGGTCTATTCTGAAGGCGGTGTCTGAAGCCATGCCCGTAGCACCAGACCTAGCAGCAGCTTAGATGACAAGCTAATGTCAGTCTCTTTCTGTAGGCTGAACTGCTGCTGCCAGCAATGGATGCAGCCTCTTCCAACCAGACAGTGTTTTTGCTGCATTGCTTTTTGTTTTCTACTACACGATTCAGAGTACAGCAAGGCTAGCACACAAGTAATATACAAATACACACAATACTCCCCCAATACACAGAAAAAGTCAACCAGGTTCCCTGTATTGCCCCAGGAATCCTTGAATTGAACAGAAGTGAGGGAGGTTCTAGTTTTGTTAAACAAAATGCAACTGCTCAAGTAATTTTAAAGTGAATACTAGCAGAATTCAAAGCCAGTAAATGAAATACTTGTAGCCTAGTGGTTTACAATATTGCCACCTGCAGTTAAGACTTGGAAGCTGCCAAAACCCAATAAAGTGATTTCCAAATGCATGGTGCATAGCTGAGGCTTGCATTGGTGACACATTTGCTTTTTAATTGAAATTTATATACAAATGCTGTTCTATAATTTTTCCCTAGCTCATTGGCTACAAAAATTTACACCAACACATTAAGTTGCATCTGATAGCAGCATTTCCCAGTCTGTTTTTTTTTTTAAATCATGCTGCAGGATTGGCTTTGGCAAAAGCCAAACTCCTCCAAACCCAGAAAAAAATCCCCAAACTGACAACAAATATCCTTGTTTAACTCCATAGTCTCTCCAAAGTGGCTTGAATCAAGGGTGAAAAGGTATCTTTGGAAAGAGCCAGCTAAGGAAGAAATAGGCTTATTTTTAGAAATAAAGTTCTTAGACAAAGTTAGCAAAGCTAAATTTTTTACCATGAACACCTAATCTTTGTGTTAACTCCCCCAGCTGAAACAGAGGGATTATTTATCAGGCTGTCCCTTGCAGATGCCATTTTACACATCTGACTTCGATTAGTAGAGAGTAACACTTCAGGAAGCAAAGCTAATGACATTATTAAAGAATTACACATCTTTATTTCATAGACAAGATACACGGCCTCTCCCACAAAGACTCACAATGAAAATGAAACCCTGGGTTTTGAGACATCTTTTGCACTATAAAACATAATGCCATCTTGTCATAGATAGCTAGTGCTTCATAGGGAGCTCTGCCCTTTCTAAGCTGTTAAAAAAAGACTGTTGTTACAGGAAAGCAAATACAAGACTACTCTGGCATCATCTCACAAAGCATTAAGCCAGATAAGAGTTCCTGTTACATTTTAATCTAAATACATTAAATCCAGCTTCTTGGGGAAGTGTTAAAGGTGAGTTTTCCTGAATTTGGAATGAAGCAAGATTTATTTCCTATAAGCAATGATGAAAAATACCATTATTGACTGAAGTTGTTTTATTCAGTTTAAATAGTATTAGTTGGATTCACCTCTAAGAAATGCAGTGAATCAATTCAATTTAAATAAGTAGACAGGAAAAACAATGTTTGACTAGTCTCAACTTCCTTCTTCCCTGTCTACATTCAATTTCAGGGTAACGTCTTCTCCTCAAGCTTTTGAAAAGTATACAGGAAAAGCAGTTCTCTCACATTAGAGACATCACTGAATAACCTTACAGCTACAGCTTACAGCATCTGATTAGCCAGAAGTCTAGCTGACGGATTTTGTTAAACCAGTGATTTTTATTTCTTTTAAAACAATAAAATGAATATGTTCACTATAAAACCTCATAACCAAAATATTTAAAATTCACGGCAGCACCGTAAACAATAAGAAACTTTCCATTTAGTCCCAGGCACCTGTAACTTGCTTTGAGATATCTCAATACTATACTGAGATAGTCATCACTTTTAAAGCCACCAGTGGGGAAAGGCCATGCCTGAAAGGAAATGCAACAAATCTGATCTGTTGGTTTCTTTTCCCAGACAGAAGTGAACTCCAATCACTTGCATCCACTGCTTATGTCTTTTGCAAGATACCACAATAGCCTTTCTACTCAGCTTGCTGGTTTGCAAGCCCAAGATAACTGTGCCTTGGTTTCCACCTTAGAGTAAACAGGAAATAAAGTATTCAGGTTGTTGTTTTTTTTAAAAATTGTTGAAGAGTAAAAAATGCATTCTAATCTCAGCACATATGACAGGTAGAAAAAGAATTCCTAGCTTCCATTCTGTAAGCTAATGGAAGGAAGACAGATTAGAAGAACTAAAGACAGTAGTCCTAAATGTAAAGTTCCATATTTACAGAGGGATGCCAACATTCATCGAGTTTCATCGGTGGGTTTTTGTACCACTGCAAGCTTGTGCAAGACGAACCTAAGAAGAAAGAGAAATCCATCAGCAGTCTTAAGAGTTATTATATCCCACAGACACTTACAACTCCTGCCTGAAGTGGAAGACATTTTGTTTTTCAAAACATCAATAAGTTTTCCAACAACTGCATGGTTTAGAATAAGCTAGATGTGAAGTAAAGGTATTCCCTTCCTTCCATTCTCAGTTCATGTTCTCTCTTGATCAGTGACATGAGCCAAGATCAAGACAAGGGGAAAAGAAATAAGGAGCTATTACAGTTCAATAGTCCAGTGACTAATGACAGAGACAACACTGCATTATAACTTCAGTACTTGATTAAAAGTAGACTTACTGATAGCTTCTTCATAATTCCTTGTGCCTCTGGATTCAAATGAAGAAGATTCTTCTTGGTCAAATCACTCGCTGTTAAACGAATACTCTGTAAAAACATCAAAACCAAATCTTAGGTTTCCTGTTTGGGTAGCTGCAGCAGTCAGAAAACGAAAAAAATAAAGAAATCCATGCATACTAGAAGACCATGTACAAGCAAAGATCTACATCCAGTTTGACCAGAAGCTCACCTCGTACCTGCATTTCAGAGTACCAACATAACTGCCAGCAGAAACTATTTTTAATTATACATAAATGCACAGAAAAACATCACACTACGTTCTGCTTAGGCCAGCTCCCACTTCTGACTGATAGTTTTTAAGGTTCTTTTTAACCTACATCTATTCCCTGATAGCCTGTAGTGGAACAAGTAAACAGACAAGAATGGATGGCCAAGAGTCAGTAGAAACTGATAAAACACCCAAGAATTTACAGACTATCCTTTTAGCATGGATTGGACAGATTGAGGCTCCTGACTTTACCTCTCCTCCTCCAACAGGGACTGTAATGAAGATATCATTGCCATCAGCAAGGGGGCTGCCGTTGGCAGAGATGGTATAAACTCGTTCATTTACTGCAGGTGTGCGCAAACCTGGGGTCTTGAAAATTCTGAAACAGAAGTTATACGTAAAAAGTTTTACTGCAATCGCTTAAAACACTTTGACTAGAAGTCATATTTCAGGTTCAAAGAGACACGGGGGAATGTTCCACATAAAGATGATTGATACATAAAGCAAGCAGCAAGGCACTCCTTTATATAACAGAATAACAGAGTAAATTAATAGAACACAGACCTGGAATCAAACCTGGGTGTGACAATGGAAGTACCGCCCTGAACACAGAGATCAACCATTCGGCCAGTAGCTGGAGTGATGAAGTTGTTTTTACTTGACCTGTTTAAAAGAAAATAAAGCCCTACTGTTCAGAAAAGACACCACTTACACAAGTGATGTCTTATCAAAGTTTTAGGTGAGATGACTGGAGATTCTTACCAATCCAGGGCAACCCAAAGCTAGGCATAGCTGGTCATTACAAGAAAAGTTGACCACTTTCCATCACTGTCACATCATTTCCACTGCCTCCCCACTCTGACCCCAGCATGGCATGCCTACATCAGCCAGCCTACTAAGCCACACTCTATTACATGTAAAAAATAAGCAATCTACACTTGGTCTCCATTTTTGAAATCCTGTAGTAAGGGATATCTTCTCTTACCTTTTACTCAAGCGTTTCACTCTTGCTGAAGGAGCTCTTCTGCTCCTGGACACTGGTGCTTTTTTAATAGATGCCCTCACCTGAAACATTAATTCCCAAATCAGTTAATGCCCTCTCACATGGCAGAGGAGTTCCAAATATGGAATAAATGCTTCCATACAAAAACATTTGACTCAATAGGTTCCTTTTTAAAATCACAAGAGTCCAAAACAAACCCCATGCGAACTGAGACCATCCCCATTCAAGCAGTAATTTTATATTCTCTCCCTTAAGTTCAGCTGTAGAACTTAAGAAGGATACATGAACTTTTAATCTCAGTCCTGTTCATTTACTTATTATTGCCCAGAGCAAAATGGATATATTAAAAAAATTATGTTACTATTGGTAAAAGCATCATCAACTCAGTAAGTAGCTTATATCTTGGGAATAAAGTAACTAAAGTAGTCATTTACCTTTCCTGTTCTTGGATTAGTATTTTCAACTCCTAGCATTGGAACTTGGGTATCATGTTTTGCTTTCTTTGCTACAGGAAGCAAAGGAGACTCTGCTTCTTCTTCAATGGCTTCAATAACCTGTTTGGATTTCTCTACTAGAAGGAGAAAGCATTATCCAAGTTGAGAACACTAATTTTACATTACGGACTACCACCTAAGGTAAAAATTAAGCTAGTACATGCATTTTTGGCAACAATTTGCTTCTAGAATCTGAATTCCAATGAAAATGGTGGACAGAACACCATTTCGAACACTTTGACAGAAGTAAAGCTACTTCAGATAGCAGGAATAAAGGTAGAATTGCTTCCACATCTTTAAACATATTGAAAGCTTTAAGAACTGAATTATTATTCACAGTATGTTAACCATGACATGCTTTCCTCTTACTGAGCTCATCACAATGCTTAGAAACAAACTGACCTTTCTTGATGACTTTTAAAGGAGTCTGGATAACTTCTGCTGTTAACTTGTTTATTTCTGTTATTTCCAAGTCTGCCTAAAATGAAAAATAATACTGTTAGGATTATCAGTAGCACAGATCTGAAACAGAAGTTGTTGACCAAATCCTTAAGAGTATTACGGCAAAAACACCTTCATATCCTTCTGTTGAGCTCAAATGGGGTCTGTCCCTACTGTCCCTATTATTAGGGATGTCATTTTGTATTAGATCTCCCTGCTGATCAACCAATTTAGAAATGCTTTGGTGTACTGAAGACTGTGTGTTCCTTTGGGTACACATGAGTGAAGTCAAGCATGCCAGCCAAGGAGCAGTACGAGCAGCAGGCAAATCTTATACTGGATACAAGAAGCATCTCTTACTGATAAGTCTTAAAGCAGCATTTACAAAATTATTAATGTAACCCATATTACTGCAACACTCCTACAGATTCAAGAACCCCTTTGTTTCCTACAGGGCTATATGACACCACCAAGCCAGTTTAATATTTGTGTTGAATACTTACTGTCGCTGCTGCTTCCAAGACCTTTTTACTCCCTCCTTTAGCTAGAAAGAAAACATTCCTTTTTAAGAAGTGATCCACAATATATACAGCTATATTTTAACACTGCACTAGAACAAAAAGCAGCACAAAGCACTTTTCCTAGCAGTGCATGAGCAACCTCAGATGGATACCAGCACTCCCAGCCACCCACAGGTTTTCTGTTTGTGCAAGTCCACTTGCCTCAAGCTTTTGCTGCCCATTTAGCACTGCTTAAAGGAAGGAGTGCCCCCACCAGCCCAGCACTCCCCGTACCAAAGTACTCGAGCCAGTTCATCTCACGGAGTGCCACGGGCAGCCGGAGCATCTCAATGTTGTACAGGTTCTCTGCCTCCTTGACCAGGCGCTGCCCGTTTGTCTGCAGCTGCTCGACTCGGCTCCTCACTACAGGGACAGGGGCATGGGGTCGTACACAGCTCTAGGCCCAAGACACCCCCCACCCAAAAAAATGGGCCCAGCAACACCTCTCCCCCTTCCACCCCCCCACCCAAAAAACCCCAAACAGTTGTGGAGCCACCAAGCAACCATTACCCACCTTCCCCCAAAACCAGGCTCAAATGCCAAGCCCCTAGCCCCCTCCCCCCAACAGACCCGGCCCTTCTCACCGCTCTTCCTCCCCCGGACCCGACCTCCCCCCCCCAAAAAAACTGATCCTGGTACCACCGCCCCCCCTCCAAAAACCGGGCCCAGGACCACCCCTACCCCTCCCTCCCAAAAAGAAGAAAACTGAGCCCAGGACCACCCTCACCCTAAAAATCAGGCTCAAACACCCCCCCCCGCCCCAAGCCCACCCCCCTTCACCCCCACCCAAACCAGGTCCCTCCCCCAGTAACAGGCCCAGACACCTCCCTCCCCAAACCCAAAAAAGATGCAGGCCCAGCGCCACCCCCTCCCCAAAACCCGTTCCCGGCGCCCACCCTCGCGGTCGAAGTCCTTGAGGAACGCAGCCAGCTTCCTGCTGCGGGCTCCCCCGGCCGCCTTCTTGCGTGAGGGCGCCATGGCGAGGCCGCGGGGCCTGGAGGTGCCGCTGCCGCCGTGCGGAGCCCACCCAGCCCCGACCCCCTCCCACCTCCCACTAAGCCGCCGCCGCCCGCGCCGCGTTTAAACCCAAGCCCCGCCCCCCTCTCCGCCCAATCAGAACGTGGCGAGCGCCGCGCGGCCAATCAGAGCCGAGCCCTGAGTGGCCCCGCCGCGGTCCGAGCGCGACGCGGATTGATGACGTCAGCGTGGGGAGCACTTCCGGGAAGACACCAAGATGGCGGCGGCCGCGGGCGTGATGGCGGCGGCGCTGCGGGAGTGGGCGGCGGTGGCGGAGCGGCAGGAGGCGGCGCGGAGGGAGGCGCTGGCCTCGTGGGAGCCACTGCTGGTGTCTCTCTCCGGGCTGGCGGAGCAGCTGAGGGCGGCGCGGAGGCTGTCGTGGGGCTCCTCGCCCCTCGGGGCCTTCGGGGAGCTGCGGGAGCGGCTGTGGAGGAAGCAGCGCGGGGCGGCCGAGGCGCTGCTGGAGCAGCTGGGCCAGCGGCGGTGAGGGGAGGAGGCTCCGGGGCCGGGCTGGGTGCCGGGGGATGAGGCTGGGCTGAGCTGTGCCCCGCAGGGAGGAGCTCCGCGCCCTGAGGGACGCCGTCGGGACCGGCGCTGCCTCCGTGCTGCGGGTCTACGAGGAGAAAGCGGCGGAGCTGGGGCTGGAAGAAACCCTGCGGCGTGGGGCTCGCCGCCCGTCGCTGGCTGATGTGCTGGAAGGGCTGCAGGATGTGGAGCGGTACTACCGGCACCTGTATCCTTGCGGTGGGGGTTCTCCATGGGGGGTGGCAGGTGCTGCTTTGTGTGCGCATTGGCCTTACGGAGCCCACAGGTACCTGGAGAGCAAGCTGTTACTGCTGAGCATCAGCTGTGACAGCCCAGAAGATATGGAAGCCCTCCCGCAGGCCTGGAAGAGGATTCTGGAGCGGTACGAGGAAGACACTGTTCAAGGTAGCTTGTCACGTGGCAGACCCAAAGGGTGTTTATTAGCCCGGGAGGCTGAAGGCCTTCCTACCCCCCAGCTCCTGCGTTGGGCTCAGTAGCAGTGGGGGAGCTTGCTCCCTTTGCACTGGTTCTTTGCAATCTGTGCTCAGATTTTGTGAAAGATTTGGTGGTAAATACTAGCCTTTATACCCAAGGATCGTCTGGGAGCGGTGTCTTTTCTCCCATTATAATGGAGATTGGTGATCCATTTCACTAGCTCTGTGAAGTTGGCTTTATATACATTTTATTTCATTGTTTTAAGTTAAATTTTTGCAGGTACAGAACACAAATGCATTAAACTAATGATTTATTTTTTCTTCCCCAACTCAGATGTTCTCCTTAAGGTCTCTCTCTATTTGGACAACCAGTGACAGCTGCCCTGCTAACCAGGCTCCAGATGGAAAATCCAAGGAAGGACTGATGTTGACCAGCTTCTATGAGTGTCTGGTATATTCAGAGATAACCACAAAGAGGAAGATGAGTTGAAAAAGCTTTACTGCTACGTTTTGGAAGTTGAATGAATTGGCCTTGGTAGGAAATGCTTGGACTGTTCCATTTTCAAATGGAGATAGACAGCGTCTGAAGAAGAGCTGAACAAGTCAACAATAGAAGGGAGTCAGCATCTTCAACTATGAAAGGCATCCTTTCTTTTTCTTGCTACGGGTGTTTTGTATACAAAAAAAAAGTTGAAACTTACTGACTTGTAAACAAATGGTGAAATGCACTGCAAATAAATGTAACATTGAGGTCCAGTGGGTTGATACCACATAAAGATTGTTGGGTACCATCCTTAACAATAAATAAAGATGTCAAGTCAGGAATTAAAAACAGTTTGTGCATTGTGCTTCTGAGCAATGTGTTTGCTTTTATCCCACCTGTACATTGAAGAGGAAGGAACAAATTTGGCTTGTAAATGTAGTTACAAAGGTACACAGATCTAGCATAAACACCTGACATCTGATAAAGGCAGTTTTTGAGTGTGTTACAGTATTCTGAGGAAGACATGTCTGTACCAGTTAAAATCACTTGCTTGTAACAAATACTGATATGTATAATTCAGTCTTAAAACTTCATGTTCTGTGGCAGCAGCAGATGGTGTCAGTTAGGGTCCTCTTCTGTCGGCTGAAACTGATCCTTTGTGATGTTCATGGGAAGTGATGGGATTCGTGTCTGTAACTTACCTGGTAAGAGCTGTAACTTGTCAGAAGGTCAAATAAAAAAAATGTGCCTCCAGATAGACTGTAGATGTGCTTGAGTACATGTTTCTTACCTTTTTTTGGGGAGGGGACAAAATATGTCTCAAACCCCGGGGAATCCATTTGACCACCGGAGGGCACTGCTCAACCTGCAGAGAGCTGTGTTCGGAGAGCCTTTGGAGGCTGCTGGCTGCGCAGGACTGGTGCTGCCAGTTCTTCCCCATCAGCTGACGACTGTTTGTGGAATGGTACTTAATATGCAGTTTTAATTGCAAAGAAAAATAACATCACCCTCTTGGCTTTGGTATGGCTTCAGGGTGTCACGGCTGATGAAATCAGCGTTTGTCAAAGGAAGGGCATTAAGCAGAGGGAAAATGAGGCAGGTTCTGCTCTGAGCACGCATACTGGGGGCTGGTGGGGTGCTCAGCTGGTTTGCTGGCATGGCTTTAAGCTGCTTCTCTGTGCCTGCATGCCCCACGTTGCTTCAGGGCCCTGGAGTGTGGCTGGTGCTGATCCTGCCCTCCAGCCTGCTGCAACAGTGGCTCTTGTGGCTGGATGAGCGGCTTCTGCTCTTTGCATCCCCTACAGACCTTGTGCAAGAGTGCAGCTTAGCTGCTGTGAGTCAACGTGCCACTGTTCTGGAGCTTTTCACTTGGCCATCTCCTTGCTAGGAAAGTGAGAAACGGGCTCCTCCTGCCTCGGTTTAAGATAAAGCAGATGATGCAGTTAAGATACTGGTTTGGCAGATGAGCCAAGAATGCAGTTTATTTAGCAAATGTACAGCAGTCTCAATGCAGCTGCTTCTGCATGCGAAGCATTTCCCATCCTCGAGTAGCTCTGTCTCACTGTGACCTGTCACTGACTCATTTTGCCGGTGTGCTTCTGGTGCAGTGGGTTGCATCACGGTATCGGTTCAGCGTAAGGCATTTATTTTCATATCCACAGCACGGTGAGCCGTTTCATGTAATTTCCCTTTCCAGAACTTTGCTTCCAGCCACAAACTCCTCTCTCAGCTCTAGATATTCACTTTCTGCCTTTGGATTATTTAAATTCAAATTCACTTTCCCAGTATTTAGGTTCCAGTCAGTGAAGTACTGTAGGTAAACTTTGTTAGCTAGTGCCTGCTGTTAGTGTTCAGCCCATGCGTCTTCCTTAGGGACATCACTGACTTCTGATTTTAAGGAAAGGATGAGCGTCTGCTGTGGGATGACAGAGGCTGCAGTAGATTTATGTAGATTACCTCCTAGCTGTTTCTGTGACAGCTGACTGCCGGTGTCTGCAGAGGCTGTCAGTCTGAGATGCATCTGACAAACGAGGTTGTATGTTGTGATACAGAAGAGAGCAAAGATAATAACAATCTCTCCCATCCATCTCCCTGTCCCTTTTCTGATAGTTAAGAACCTGTGGCAGAAAGGAAGATGAATTGCCTGTGTTGGGACTGTGCTGCCAAGCTGTGTGATTTGCAGCCTTACAGGAGGCATTTTGATGGGAAGAAAGGAACTTCAGTTTTCATGTCTGTTGACATTCTTTCAGTGCATACTTCTGCATTTTTCTTCTCGCCTCTGTTTTGCACATCTCCACCAGGCAGCCAGAAGCAGTGGATCTGCTCGTTGTCTGTCTCCACACATGATTAGTGTGTACTGCTGCAGTCTTTGTCACCAATCCTGATAGTTTGTCTTTGGTTTGCTGTCCGAGGGCGCTCTGAGCTTATGACTGCCATCCATAAACATCTTGAGTTTCTTAATGACACAAGGACGAGCCAAGGTGATCTGTCTTCCCAACAAACCCATCATACAATGCCAGGTAACAAAGTAGACGAAAAAAAGTAAAATGAAGTTTACCCAAATCCTTAAAATGGTTTGAGGAAAAGGCCTGAAGTTTAATTGGAGATTTGTGGATGCTAGTTTGCATTTGTTACTCTCACTTCTGAAGCACAGTGATGTATTCTGAACTTAGTCCCTTTGCCATGATTTGAGCTAAATCCCATGCTGATACATTTCAGTGAAGATAG
The DNA here is from genome assembly GCF_963932015.1 of Anas acuta. Taxonomy (NCBI): domain Eukaryota; kingdom Metazoa; phylum Chordata; class Aves; order Anseriformes; family Anatidae; genus Anas; species Anas acuta. The sequence continues at coordinate 5,505,320 of NC_088999.1, forward strand.
GATGCAAAAAAAATACTGTACTGTAAAATGGCAGAGTGTAAAGCCAGAGAGGAGGGCAGGCAGACTAACAGGGAACAGCTGTATAGACTTATGTTCATTTCATATGGCATGAAAGGGGTAAAGACAGATGACTGTAGGGTGAATCTTGGGGTATCAACCTCTTTGGGCCTTGAGGTATCATCATCAGAAAACAGTAAATTGTGGTGTTTGTGGAGGCAAAGTTGTGTTTACATAAGCACACACTATACAGCCCTTCAACACCCCTCTTATCTGGCAGTCTGTCTTACAGCTGCTTAAAGAATAAATGGATTTAAATTTTGGAAGGTCTTCAGAACAGTTCAGTGGTGGCCCCTCTGCTTCTACTGGGAGTTTGGCCCTCTAGTATCTGTCTTTTGGGTTAACAACAGCCTTGTTAAAAGTGCTGAGAGAGCTTTCTGAATTAAAACTCGCTATGACCTGACTCCGACTCTCACTGAAATAGGGTGAAGGAGTTGAAGTTTTGGTGTGATTAATTACAAAGGCCTGTTTATGGCTGATAGGCCATGTCATCGGTTGCGTTTGTCTGCAGTGTTCTGGAAGGGCACAAACGAACCTCTGCATCACGGCTCCCTAATTGGATACAACTGTGAGTTTTGCTCAGTTTCAAGATCTGTACGTTGCAGTTCAGGAAAGCTGCCAAGATCCCCAGTTGTTAACAAGAATGTCATTCCTAGTGTGTGCGAGCCTCCCTTCAGCCTGTATTTGCTGGAGAACCTCTGCAGGTTCAAAGCGTCCCACCGTGACGACAGTCCGGGTGGGTATTTTGGGTGTTTCATATCCAAGTGCTTAACTTCAGAGCACTCGAGTGAGAAGGCCGCTCCTCCTCCTCAGATACTTGGAACCTTTCCCACTGAAGTTAGCCACCTGCAGACAGGCGGTTTGGATGTCATTTTGTGGTGCTGTCCCAGCCTGCAGCTCCAAGAAGCCAGGACAGACCAAGGTAGGTGCTGCTCTTCCTCCCTGCATCTCTCTTGCTCGTTCCTGAAGGTCCCTGGCTTGCTCAGGATTTGTTTCTGCACCTGAACTTTCCAAAACGGAGGTGTGACGTGGCCCAGCATTTGCAAGTCAGGTCTGCCTGCTGTCATCACCGAAAAATTTCAGTGTTTTAGTGCTGGGACAGCAGCAGCGTTCACCTGGCAGACAGAGGGGCTGGAGGAAGCTGTGTGTGGGGACAGGGGCCTGTGCCATGCCCCAGGGAGGTCAGTGGGTAACAGCAATGCCAAGGACATTGCTAGCTATGAGACTGACTGATAAAATATACCTAACCATAAAAGCAAATCTGAGTGCCTTTATTTTTGGAACAGAGCTCTTAAAGTGTTCTTGCATGGAGATCTGTCTTTTAGGAATGCAATAAAACCAAGTTAGCAGCTGGAGCTACCTTGTTGAAGTAAAATTTTCAGGAAACACAAAGCTCGTGCTTTGATTTTCAGCTTTACCTCCTACTAACACAGTTTGAAAATAGTTATTCTTAACTTACAGTGAAAGCACAAACTAAAATCAGTTACTAAATTTAAATACCCACAAACATTTATGGAAAGCATCTGACTTCTATCTGGTTAGTTTGTTTTTTCATGTAGGGTGCAAGTTAGCATCTTATGCAGTGATGTCTCTACACATTTCTGCTTTAGAAATGAGACCAATTACGGGTAATTTTATTTTTGACACATTTATATCACCCCATTCTCCCACTGCGCAATAGAGTACAGTTGTGCTTTATGACTGTCTTCTCATGATTCTGACCAGCTTGCCACCATACTGACAATAAAAAGCTCTCATTCATCATATCCCTCCCAATCCTCCAAACAGTGGTAACAGTTAGTGCTCATCTCTGGATTTTCCAGGTTCCCAACATCTTTGCCCAGGGTTATGCTGGAACCAAATATATGGACTTTTAGTGCCAGGTTCAGAACTCCAGACTTCTAAAAGAAACCCAAAAGTTTTGCTCCAGCCTAAGCTCATGTGTTTTCAGACAGATTTCAAAACTGAATTTCCATATTTAGCAAGAAGGTAAAGAATTTGGCACCTGAATTTAAGTTTGATTTTACTTGGAGGCAGAAATATGTGATAAAAAGCTTCGTGAGTCATTTAATAAACCAAGCATGAGTTTCACAAGCCCCTGTGGTTTTCATGCTTATTCTTTGTGACTTTCATCTTGGCCTGGAGCAGAACTCCTTTGTGATTTTGCAGGGCCCCAGAGGCTGCTTGAGTGCTTATCCACTCAGAAATAAAACAAACATTCTCCCATCTACATTAATTGAATGTGCAGCTCTCGTTCCTAGCACTCGGCTGTCTGCGCTTTAATGTTTCTCTAGTGCTCTTGACTTTATCACAGCATTTGCCCTGTTGAGTTGTTGGTAGGCTCTAAGGGGAGCAAAATCTGCTAATCCTATCGACGTGAGTTGAATGGGAACACATCTGGCTGTGAAGCAGGGATGTGCTTTCCTGCAGCGAGGAAATGCTCAGCTCAGGGAGCATTGTCTGGCCTTGCAAAGATGGGCACAAACATTTCTTTGGCCAGTTCTTTGCCACTGTGGTTTATCCCATGTTGCTACATCCTGCCCTTTCTGCTCAGCAGACCCTCAGAGGCTGGCTGTTCGGCACTTCACGCTTCAGCGGAGTGCAGACTGTTCTCATCTCCCTTGCTTTATCTGCCAGTCCTGTGTAGGTTTTATTTCAATCCTCCCTTCCTGCTTTTCCCCTCAGCCCTTTCACTCCTCCTCCCTCCTTCTGTGGAAACAAATCTACAGTAGGTGTCTCTTGAACTGGCCTGAACTCCTTGTCCCAAGCACCTTCCTGACTAATCCTTTCCAGATGTCCAGGAACTTTTATGTTTAGCAGTTCTGCTCAAGTTCCTCATTCATTCTCAGACAGAGCAAACATTATATTTCCTAATATTATTTGAAAAATAAGGCTGATCGTGGCCTTCTAGGAAGCAGTTGTCACCTCAAAATCCAGCATTATAAGCACCATTGCAGCCTCCTGCCCCCAAACCAGAGCTCCACATACATTCACAAATACCATTACAAGTTCAATTTTCTGTATCCAACAACACTCCTTTCTGTTACGTTTTGAAAGCATTTGGTGCTGGACTTGTACCCAGCCAAGAGACAAGGGTGTTAGCTTCCAATTTCCCAGTTGCAGCAGCATGGAGAAATTAGGAGATCTGTCCGATGTTACTGGGACAACAGTGAGCCAAGAGCGGAAACCAAGTTTCCCTGCCTGTCCTCTCATCTAGTTTCCAGAATAACTTTGGTTTTGGGGAGGTGTCTGTTACTTCAGACACGGGGAGAGGGCCAGTGGCTTCTATTTGCGGTCTCCTGTCTTTGCTGTTGAGTGTATCAAGCTGCATGCAACCTCATGGTCGGTGCATGACAACCACATTCGATGTGGGCCTCAGGGAGGAAAGGACTGCCTGTCATCCCAAGGTCCAGAGGGTTGATGAGATTTGTAAGACTGGAAGTAATGAATAAGTCAGTTTACAACCCTGGAGACTGCCTCTTCAACACAGCCTCTGGCTTGCCTTAAGTCACGTCCTGCGGTTCCCCATGTGCATCCAATGGCTTTTCATCTCTTTTCCACTGTGTTTTTCATCTGTTTTTCACTCTGCTGTACTCTGTTGTTTTGGGGATATCGGAAAACTTTAGGCTGTTCAGTACAACTTGGGAAATTCCTGTCTCTTTCCTTCAAATTTTCTTTGCTTTGAGATTCACCTCAGCGTGTTATGTATCGATTGCAAAATACTGGGGGTAGGAGAGAGAGAGCTTCCATAAATTCAGATTCTTGTTATGAAACAGTTGGTGCTGGGCCCTGGTATGGGTAGGTGTTGGTAGGATGAGTCTGCCATGATGTGCTGCGCTCCCTGCCACCTCCACAGTCATTGTTGCCTTACCCCTCGGCCTGAGCTCACAGAATAATAAGGAGGTCTTTAGTTTCACAGCAAAACAAGCCCTGCGAGGTCTGGTTTTCCTCCTTCCCTACTGCACCACAGCTACTTCCTCACTGGGAGCTGATACGGGATGGCTCCTTGTTCCTTTTTTCCTGCAGTCCAGACAGTCTCTAGGCCACCTGGGGAAGGGAGAATGAAGAATATCAAGCCGGTAAGTCTCCTAACCATTCTGCTATGTGAGGAATGAATCCAAGTGCCTTTGCAGACTATTAATCTTTTCCAATCCTAAGAAAGCAAATGATCTCCTCCCGCTCCCATAAATTCAACCTCTCTCTCCTGCTTCCTCCCTCCAGTGTTTGAACTGTTCGCCAAGAGCTTTATTAAAAACTACAAGATGCAGTTTTGTTTCTAACCGAATCCCAAACAACTGCGTTAGGTGGAGAAGAAACATTTGGTGCAGTCAGCTTTAGAGCATTTTTGTGTATAGTCCATAGCCACTTGTCAGCCAGAGACCAGATTCAACTTTGCGCTGAGCATAATAGGACCTCTTCTCTTTTCTCCTGAGGTTAGGAGATGAATTCAAGCTGGTCAGACCTTAGGGCTACATTTCAGAGGGTACCTGGCAGTGACTGTGGGGAGTAACCGATGTGACCTCCGTGGCACAGCGGAGGGGATGCTATCGGCGTGGTCCGATAATGCCTCATTCGTTCCTGACTCTGTGATCCTGCCTGCTGCTCTGCTCCAAAAGTAATGCTGTTCTCCGCAAAGCGCCGCCAGCTCCGGGAACAAACTGTGCTGTGCAAGGCCCCGACCGTTTTCCTGTTGATCCCCTTTTATTTTCTTGGCTTTCAAGGGGAAGGTTTCTGAAGATGCCGCAAACCCTGCCAGAGTCCTCTTGACATAACCCGGGGCCGTGGCACATCCGCGGGAGGTGTGGAGCAGCAGCAGGTGATTGCCCTCAGCTGCTGATGCCCCAGCTGCTGATGTGCGTGGAGAAGCCCCCGTTGGGGCTGGAAGGCAGCGACTGAAAGCAGTTTGGGACCGGCCGGGGTCCCGTGGCGAGGTGCGTGCCAGGGACCCCACCAGCTGCCGTGCGTCACTGCCATTCCTTGGCACCGTGCGCAGTGTGTCACAGCCTTCTCCGTTTCGTTTCCTAATGTTCCCTCGGTCTGAAATCCATCAGCCAGTGCTGAGGAAAAAAACATTCGAGGAAGAAGCCAAAGCAGAAGTAAGCAAAGCTGTTCCTTTGGCTGGATTCCTCCAGCTCGTTGTGTCCTGCTACTTAGTTTGAGGAAGGGAAGGCTGCTCCTGCTTTGTGCACCTGAACTAGGGGGAGAGGACAGCAACGACCACAGCTTTATTTCTTGCCTTCACTGGCAGAAATGGTGCATCTCTGGTTTAGAAACAAAAGGGTGGCTCCGTTTAGTGCAGGAGGAATTGGAATTCTGGAATAAATCCTATGATTTTCATTCTGTCAGGTGTCTGAGAAACAAAATTGTTCAGTTCCGTGCTTTATATGTTACCCTTGAAAGAGGTTTGACCGTCTTTCTCTCCTCACCGAGAAACTGAAATGGCTAAGAAATTTAAACAGAGCTGAAAACAAAACAGAAAATCAGAGACTGGCCCATCAAGACTTGTAAAAGCATCCTTGATTTACACACTCTGAAGATAAAAATGGTCTGACTTTCCCCCTGTTGCAGTAAGAGAGTATCCTTGCCATTCAGAAATGGGGCTGTATGACCTTTTTTAATTGCAACAGTTTGTAGTTGGCTCTACAACGATTCTTGTCTGAGGAAGAATCACTCATTTCTGGGCATTGCAAATCAGCCTCTGTTTAGCAGTAATTTTTGGAGGGCAGGGGAATAGGAGCAGAAGAGTTTCACTGAGAGAAAGGTGCAGAGCTGTGGTGGGTGAAGCTGGGTATCTGTGGGTATGGTGCACAGGGGAGTAAGAACCTGAAAAATCTAGAAATTTCTCCTGGGAACAAGGCTGAGAAAGGGGAAAAAGGTTGAAAGAGGAATCCTCGTTTGTCCTGGCCAGTACGCAGAGCTTTCCTCCCCCAAGAAATCACCATGTTGTTATGCAAAGCAAAGCAGAGATCGCCTGGTGTGGTTTTGCCTGGGATAACTCTGTTTCGTGGCATGATTTTGATACCTCTGTACCAAAACACTGGGAAGAGGGTCAGAGCAGGTTGTGCAAGTGGAAAAGAGGAGATGAGGCTGTGGAGTGGGGAACATGCTCTTGTGGCTTGCACAAGGACTGCTTTTAAACTTAATAAATCTATCCGTGAGTCAAATGTCAGAAGCAAGGGAGGAGAGAAGTAAGGGATGGAAAAGTCCAGATTGTTGTGCACAAAAGAGGAGGAATCTGAAGGAATTCTGGAACCCAAAGAGCCTGCAGCTGATGTGCCTGGAGCAGGAGGCTGGGAGAACATCGAAGACAGAGACCGAGCTGTTCTGCTAATGAGGAACCTGAAACCATCCGAGGCTGCCACGCGTGTTCATCACATCTGCAGCACGCATGACTTCAGGAGGGCAGGGCCCCTTGGAGCAGGGGGTCCTGGTCAGATGGTGACCCTTCCCCATGTGCCTTGTATGTCATAATGGCTGGGGGGTCCTGCGTCCCCGACCTGAGGCAATGGGGAGCCAACAGCGTGGAAAAAATGCAGAGGCACCAGGGGAATAATCCAGACCAGCTTTTGCTGGACACTGCTCCCCCAACTCTAAAAGGCTTTTTGGTTGAGTTTAATAAGATTAGTCTGTAAGCTCTGGAGATGTCATTTTGCTGGCAGGTTTGCGTTCAGTAGTTTCTTGAGCGCCAGGGAATGCTATTGCTCATTTCATTGGCTTGCCTTGATTTCACTGGATCAGGCTGTTGCTTTGCTTCTCAATTAGCCGCATCTGCACAACAGTAACACGCCGGAGATTAGAAAGCCTGGAGGAGGGTGCAAAAGAGTTCAGCCACTCGGAAGGGAGTTCCCTGCATCCCCCCTCCCGGCGCCTTGGGAAGGCTTGGGCTCGGCACCCAACCTGACTTCTGTCCCCATCAGAAACCCTGCTGGGATCCAAGCCCCTCCTTATCGCTGCAGCTCGCAGCGGTGACATTGTACAGCTTGTTCTGTTACTGGGGAGCGTGTGTTCTCTAAAAGCTCCAGTTTAGGTCTGTGCTGACATTATTGAAGCTACTGGTAATAAAGCATGTCACTACAGGGGCCAGGGCCACATCTGATCCTGTAAAGGGAAAGCAAAATAACAAAAACAAAAACAAAACCCAACACACACAAAAAAACAACAAACCGACAAAAAAAAAAAAATGAAACCAAGCACATATTGACAAGAGGGCTGAGTTTTCAGGGACATGGAGCACCCTCCACGGCGTGGCATCTCCCCAGCCCGCTGCATTTGCCATGTGCAAGGGACAAGCGGAGCACAGGAGCGGCAGCTTCCCGGTGCCACATCATCGTGCAAGTGTTGAACACGCCGAGCGCAATGAACTCCAAATAAATGCTGTTGATGCCTCTGCCATCCCGTCAGGGATTAGTACATGCTGGAGCAATTTGCATGGGGATGAAACTTGGAAGAAAGGGCAATGCTGAGGGAATACGGTATTATTTATTATTGCCAGTTGCAAGGGAACAGCAGCAGTCTCCAAGCTTGTATAACTCTGGAACATGACTATTATTAGAACGGAAAGTTAGCAAGCAATTAGCTAATTGCAATTCACATTGTCTGTTGGCAATTATAAGGAGAACAGTTATAAACTCCAACAGATGGAACTCAAATGGGTCAGTCCTTTTTTTTTTTTCCATCCTGAAAGGGCATTTGCTACGAACTTGTAAACTATAGGTTCCGATCGTGGCTTCGTGAAACAAGCCAGTCCTGTGAGTAACCACGTCGAAGCTTCAAACAACTTTCCCTGCTGAGGAAACGCTGAGCAGCCATCTTCTGGCTCACAGCAGATCTGCCCAGCACCTACAGCTGCTGGTGGGGAGAGCTCATCCTCGCCAGGGGCCCTCAGGACCAGGAGCCAAGGGGTAGAGGGGCTGAGAGCCCTGGGGGGTCCTGGGGATCCAACACGACAGCGTCACCCCCCGCAGATGCGAATCTGTCTGCTCTAGCATGCCGCTGAATCTGAGGTCTTGCTAAAGCTGGCCTAAACCCAATCTGGACATCTTCAGGGCTGGAAAATTCAACTAATTGCTCTGTGGTTTCATTCATTTACTCTGCTGTGGTGATACTTGTCTATATAGCCCTGGAAAAAAGGGGGAAGAGAAGCAATCCAGCTAAAATATATATTTCTTCTCATCCGTTTTGTTCTCCAGCAGTGGCACGAATCGGCAGTGACTCCCTGAACCTAATTTCTCAACCTTACGAGGTTATTGGAGGGACCTTCAGTCCCTAGTGAGACTGAGTCAGAAAAGCCATCTCTGCACAGATTAGCAGGGGATTAAGTCGAGTTCTGCTTCCCCTTTTAAGCCACAGGAGATACCAGCGAGGCAGTTCTCATGGGACAGAGATTATCTCATTGCTTTTGTTGGAAATATCTGAGTGATGCGGCACTGCAACATGACGGATGGCTATGAAACAAGAAGCTTGGATTTGAGGGACAGCTTAGTGTGTGCTTTACATTTGTTTAAGCCAAAGAAGGATGCGAATATGCTGACTACCTGTGCCACTTTGTTATCCTCTGGATGAGTTTTGTACTCAATGAGCAATATTTTAACATGATGCTGTAAGTGTCTACTGAAGGGCTGAGGAATTCTGTTGTTTAGTTGTGATGATTTTTGCTGTTGATGTGCCAAGATACGAGCTGTATGTGTACAGCATGGTGTGTTTAGGGCTCGCATGTAGGAAAGCAGGGAGAATTTGAGTGTTGGTGCCTGCAATGTGGTAGTCTGGTTATAGGATTATGGTACATGTGCGAGTATGGCACACAGAGTTACTGTTATAAGTAGTATGAAAGCTGTTTATGCATCGCAGATTCCTTTTTAGAGCATGGACAAGAACAGATAGATTTGGCCTTAAAAATAAAGCAGACCAGAAGGTATTCAGAGGAACACGTTTGGTAAAAAACTTAAATCCTGCCATCGGACTTTCCCTGGTGTTGCAGAGAGCTCGGCTCCTTGTCCCCTCTGAATGTTAGTGATGCCATGGGCTCCAGGTGAACATCCCTGTTTCAGGTGAAGCTGATGCTGATACTGATACAGCCGTGGGATCTGAAACAGATTAAGCCCAGCTATATGAATTTCATAAATAGTAATACAAAACCACTGCACACCTTAGGCTGATATTAAACAGAGGATGAGTTGGTATTCATCTTAGAGTGAATGCATTATAATGAAATGGGAACATCAGGTTTTACTTATACATCCCAGGTTTCCCATAGGAGGCGGTTTATGGAGTGACCATTTATTAAAGACAAATGCTATCATTCGAAACATATCTCATGTAGAGCAGGGGACTGGCTGATTCAGAGGAACAGTAACTGGAGATGGAGCTTTGCGTTTACAAGCCATTGATTTAAGCAGGCTCAGCATGGAGGGGAACGTGTGATGATAGCTGCCGGGTGCCCCAGTGTCCACCTGAGCCCCAGCCCATGCACCTCCCACGGCGAGCACAACCAAGGTGCTGAGTGCCGTGCCCTAGCCCAAAAATGCTTAACGTTAACATATATTTAGCAGCAGGCAGAAAGATAATCCAGTTATCTCGAGTCAGGCCGGTCATGTGCTTAAAATAAGTCCTTCTTGGATGGGAGCCATCGCCCTAGCTGGGCTCCAGGGACTGATCAGGCCTGGGGTGCTAAGCTCTGCTCTCCACGCTGGAAATCCTCAGAAATATGAGCTGGCCACTGCGCAGAGTCTTCAGGGGATGCTGTCTGAAGAGGGGCAGGGTGAGAGGATGCCAGGGGCTGTGCTGATTGCTGTCGGTGCAGAGCTGACCCTGCCGGGGGCTGGGGGAGAGGTCTGGGGAGCAGCCTTGGGCAGAGTGGGGAACTCCTGTGTACACCCCTCAGTGTGCTTCCAGTCCATGAACAACTGCATCCTCAGGCTTTGCTTGGTTGATCTTGGCGGTTTTGTCACTTGTTAAGAATTTCCAGCTCGTACCTGCCCTATGAACACACTTTAAAAAATGAATGAGTAGTTCGCAGTTATAATGCTCTCTGAAACAATGTGATTTTTTATTTTTTTTCCCCTCTTGTCATCAGATGAGAGGAAAATGCGTTAGGCACCCTCCAGCCAGGGTTGGGAAGGTGCTGGGGCAGGAGTGACACTGCTGGGGGGGATCAGCACAGCTTGCTTCTGCCTGAAAGCATTCAGTGCAGCACCTCTTCTGCAGCCCCGAGGCTCTGCGGGAATCTCTGATTCAGGGTCCTTTTCCAAAAAGCCTTGAAAGGGATCTGCCCTCTGGAAGGGAGATCCTCCTCATCGTAATCTGTTCTTGCTGAGGCATGCCCGTGTCAGCACCGACTAGTCACCAGCCTCCTCTAAAAAGGCATGACTCTTCCCTTTCACTTCATGAGTTAGTGATTTTGAGCTGCGGGGCAAATGTTAAATGTTAGCAACTGCTGTTAAAGTCACATCTGCAGATAATTTTGCTATTCACCTGGAAAGAAACAGTGTTCATTCAATTAATTTGAGAAATATATGTTGCCTTTCTTAAATCTTTCTGGATAGATCCTGGCACCGCGACAAGGCGGTGCTGTTTGTTCTTTAGTTTTGCAATCAGAAGTCCAGGACGAGGATGTCATTTGTCGGAAGTGGCAGGTAAAACTGAATGCTTTCTGGAGGCAGAAATGCAGTTTGTTGCGTGTAGGAAGATTTTCTGGCTCAACCTAGTATGACATTTGCAAGCATTTAATTTGAATAAATTCCATTTTTATGCTCCATCCGGCTTCTAATATATCAGCCAAACCATTCGTAAGGGACAGAATGTAAATCCTGCCTGTTTTCCCTTCTGTGTTATCATCAGGGATCGATCACACAGCAGTGCTTGTTCCTTTTGCTTTCAAGGCTCCCAGAGGTCGGCAGCTCAGTTCTGGAAGACTTGGGAGAAGCTGCAGAATCCATAAGGATGGAGAGTGGAGATGGAGATGGAGAGATTTGGGATCTCTGTCTCTGTTCATCATGCTGTGCACGAGGTGGTGAAGCAAACTGCTGAATTAGCATGGCTTGTGGCTGCAGAGAGAGATACTTGGCCTGGAGCAAGTGAAGATGCTGCTGTTAGAAAAGGTGCAAGAGCAAGGAAGGTCCTGAGCAGGGACTGATTCCTGAAGGAGAGGAGGAAGTTTTTCTCATAGGAAACAACCAACAAAATGTATAATTCTTGTCAGCCCTGGGGAAGGCAGCTGTGCCAGCTGCAGGGTGCTCCCACGCATCTGTCTCACTTGTAAATCTGGAACATCAGGAGCCAGGGTGCCGAAAGCAAGCTGCTGCCTCATCTGGGGCACTGCCACGAGCTGCCTGCAAACAGCTCCAACACGAGCAGCCCTGTTGTAGAGCTGCATGTCTAAAAGTAGACATCCCATTGGGATGAGGCTAGAAAAAAAATGATGTTTTTTTTTTTTTCCTTTTTTTTCCAGAGAGAAACAGGTGTCAAACACCTGTGTCTACACGCACAGCCATGGAAAGACTCCATCAGCTGCCTGCATCAGCCAGCGCTGGAGAAGACAGGAGAGCAGATCCCTCACTGGGGGCGAAAGGAGAGGGGGCCCACTGGTGAAATTGAGTCCTCATCAGATTTGGTCATTTTTTAGCTCTTATAAAGGGTTTCAAGAGCCTTGTGAGCTTCCCAGCCCCATCTTCTGCCCTTTTTCATTACATATTAGATGCCAATCTTATTTTTCTAAGCACCCTCTCTAATTACTTGGAATTTCTGTAACTCCCGTAATTCGGGAAAGAATTCTTAAATTGTATGCAGATGTGAGCTATCCAGTGAACACATATCAGCATCTGGGATCTTCTGTAAAGATGCAGGAAGAGGTAAGCTTTCGCTAGGCTCAACAGCCATCGCTTGGCACCCGTTAATGAGAATATCGAGTTGTCTCCTGCAGCACTGAAGGCTGCAGGTGACCTGTTGGTGGGAATGTAGGAAAATATCCATCCATGCTGAGCCTGTCCCCTGTACAGAGGGGAATAAGCAGAAGTCCCCCAAGAGGCAAATTTTATCTCTCCAGGGTTCTCCTTGCTGCTTTCTCCTCACAGACTCCACATCTGGCAGGGAGAGCAATGGGGCAAGGGAAACGCATTGCCTGTCTGCCTGTATAGCTCAGACAGGCTGGTGACAGCTCGGCGATGTAAATGATGCACATTAAGCCCTAAATAAAGTGTGAGGAACATGCTCGGGATCAGTAAATCCATCCTGACAAAAAGAAACAAAGGAGTGAAATCCCTTTCCCCAAACAGGCTGGTAAATTGGTGGACTAAATGGAACCTCGTCCCACTGAAAACTGGGTCCTGAAGATTGATGGTTGCGGTCTCTCTGCTCGCCCCAAGGGTGATGCATGCGAGCATTTACCAGGCAAGAGGAGCAGGGAAGCTTTGGGCAGGGCGAGGCTGGGGAGTGGGGTCACATTCCCCTCCTCGAAATGCTCAGGCTTCGACAAACCAACTTCATCCAAGCTCGTTAATGGCTGAGTTTGTCCCATTTGCAATTGTGTTCCCCCATCAGGCATTAATCACCCACAAGGGGTGGCTGCAGCCAAATGTCCCTGCTGACTTTCAGCAGACTTGGGGGCCTTTCTTCTCCGTATAAGTGGTGGACTTAGGATAAGTCTGGGGTCTCTTAAACACGCCTGCCTCCAAGTAAACAGAGCGGGCGTGATGTGTTACAGGCTGCATTTCCCAGAATCGTCCAGCTGAGGAGGAGAAGGGGGCTCTCTCTTATTTTGCTGATGATGGAAAGTCACCTGTCTGCAAAGGAGGTCAGCATGCAGGGGAACCTGCCAGCCAGGTTGGCCATCGTGATATCTGGAGGCAATGATCAAAGGCAAAGAGCATCGGGTTGGGATGGGCACAGGCAGCAGCCCAGGTCAGGCACGAGCTGCTCCCCAGGTCTGGCAGTGCACAGCTCCAGGTCTGTTCCCATGGGATGAAAGCAGCCCGAGGTTTGATGAAAAACGTGATGCAATGCAGCTCGCACTGTTCATCTCCCGGCAGGTTTCTGTGCCTACTCACTCTGCTTAACCACCTGCTCCACCAGATTCCTCTTTTGTAGGAAAGATCTTCAAAAAATGACGAGCATCTGGATAAAGCCTGTGGGTAGCTGCTGCCTGGCAGCCTCGGGGACATTCAGCAGCTGCCCTCCCCTGGGTGAAGGCAAGAACTGGCAGTGGGAGGCTGAGCATCACCCCCAAATCCACCCATCTTCCATCCACTGAAAGCCATCAGATGCTCCTAGCTGCTCCGGTACCAAAGGGAAAGGCTGAAGACCATCTGGATGAGAAATCAATAGTTCTGCCAAGGCAGAAATACCTGCAGGCAAGGCAGGGTGGTGGTGGAGCTCCGTGTGCCCTCGCTGCCAGCCTCAGTGCTGCCAGAAGGGGCTGGAGGCTGCAACAGGCGGGGCACTGGGTAAGCAGAATGGCCCTTTCTGGACTTGATTAAAGCCTGAGAGTTTTTACCCAGTTTTTGGATGTTCTTCATTGCCCTTGCATTTGAACGGGGGCCAAAAAGGTGGGATCCAGATTGCAGGCATTGTCCTGGTGCATCTCGCTGGGCAAGGGCTGCTGTTCTTGGTCTCCGTGGGCTGCAGCGAGGTCAGCTGGCACTCCGCAGCCCTTGAGACCCAGGATCCCTCCAGGCTGTGCTGTTTTGGTGATGCGGGTCAGCAGTTGTCATCCCATGACATGGGGCCACGCTGCCAGCTCAAGATGCAGGCTCGGTGTAGGAGGCTGCCAAGACACCTCACCAGATGCATATTGTCTCTTTGTTCCTCTGAAAACCACAAAAAAGTTTCTCCCTTCACAGTTCAGTGATGCCCAGACAAAGATGACGTGAAATCTGTGGGAAGACTTATTTTATTACAATATAGGAATTCACAGAACCAGATGTTTAAACTTAGCCATTGCTCCTCCATACGAGCACCGCTGCCCATGCTCAATGGAACTGTTTGCAAGATAATTTACAACGCTTTAAACATGTCCACTGCTGCTTGGGTCTCCAAAAGCCGCTCCGAGGCAGGGCAGATGCCACAGCGTGTCCCCCGCGTTCCCCAGGGCCACAGGACCCGGTGGAGACGTGGCGGCGGTGCTGGGGACGGGCAGCACAGTCCCCCCGTGACCCCAGCCACGTCTCGCAGGAGGGACAGGACAAGGCACAGCCCTGGGAGCAGCACGGTCCCTGGCCAGGAAACCACGCTGCCTTGCGGGAAGTATTTTATAAAGCCGTGCTCCCCAGGGAGGTGGCTCTGCCCGGCCAAGTGCCCGGCTGCTGGCACATCCCGTGGGTCCCTCCGCTCTCCCGCTGGATGTGCAGCCTTGCTGTAGTCCCTCGGGAGTCAAACCCCACGCCCAGATTCCTGATTTTGTCCTCTGCTTCTCACCCTGGCTCCTGTAGCTAGGTTCAAAGGAGCCTGGCTCCCTGCTGGAGATGTGGCCCTCCTGGGAGCCATGCAGCCAGCAGCTGTTTTGCAGCAACACGAGTTGGCCTTTTCAAAACAAGCCAGCATCTGTTAGTCAACTAGCATGAAGCGTCTTAGGGTCCTTAGGCTGGAGGAGAGACACGAGGCTCACACGCACATCCAGGCTGGCAGTGTTGTTTGTTTCCCCAACATCCAGAATTTCATCTTTTCCACCTTCCCGCTGCCAGCACAGTCCTTATCCCTCTGCCCCGACACCTCCAGGGTTTATTTCAAGCTGAGCCACGCTGCCTCCATATGTCCTCCCACCACTGGTCGCTGGTTGTTAAAAGTCGGTGCTGGTTGCTGGTCTTCACTGCGTCCATTCGGAGTTGGCAGTCCTAAAAAAAATGTTAATCTTAGCCACATTTAGTGCCAACCACAGCCTGCATCTGCTGGACCGGTGTGCTCCTTTCCAAAGCAAATCAAGCTATTTGTAATTAAAGCAATACAGAAAATCAAGGACGTTCCCCAGACCAGAAATAGAGGTGGCCACTGAAAGAGGGAAGCTGGTAAAACCCTCTGAAGCCAGGAGACATGCCAGCTTAGTGCAGCTGAAAGTCCGCCCCGTGCTTTGCTTCTTGTACAATTAATTTGTAAAATGATGATTCTGATCATCTCTTCTTGCCTTCCCACTCTTACTCCTGTCTGTTGGATGAAGAGTCTGCAAATGTTTGCTGAGAATTTCAGAACGTGTTCACCAACTCGCAGAAGGCTTAGGCTGGGAATATGAAATCATCAGAAACTATCTGGAAAAGCGCAGTGCTCACACCAGGTTCACCTATTCTCAGCGCACATGGGCATCGTTTAACTGAAAATATCCAGCAAATCACAAGCTCTCAATTACCCCGGTAGGAAAACCCCCAAAGTGTGTAGACTTTAATGACCAGGAAAAAGTGAGCTGAAGGTTTGTGACCCCTCAGCAAGGAGCATTTGCAAATCCTTCTGCTCCAGAAGGTTTCCCCCAGTCTGCAAGTCATAGCAAATGCTAAAAAAATATTTTTTATGCAAGATCAACTCTGGAGTGAAATACAGAAACGTACAAAGAGATCTCAATTGACCATCTGGCTCTAACGTTCCCAAAGCTCGTAGCCATTTATCTCTGTCCAAAAGTGTGCTTTAAAGATGCAACAGGAATCTTCCTTTGTAGAGGGAATTTTTGAGTGTGTGTTTGGCCTTCAAACACGTTAAACTAAACACCAAAGCCTATGGGGAGTACATAAACACTAAAGAACAAACAAGCTTGCTTCATACCTGAAATGAAACTTGATTTTGGTTGCAGAAGTGTGTTTATTTTCTTGGAAAGAAACAGGCCCTGGCCTTTCAGCTGTTACGGATTTTCTCAAGGGAATAATTTTTTTAGCAAACCTTGTTCCTTCTGTAATCCTTTGTAACAACTCACCGACTCATGCTGCCCTAGCTTTAAAAATACATTTTCAAAGCCCATTAGCAAATTCACAGGTTTTTTTTATACACTGAGAATTAAAGTGGAAACATAAGACCTAGCAAATTATTTTCACTTTATATACAGTCTCCCTAGTAAACAAGTGTTGCAAAAGCCTGTGTGCTGTCGGCAGAGCACTGAGGGATGGAGAACAGAATGTGGTCACATGTGGTTTTATTCAGCGAGTTATTTATATAATCTGAAGTATAGTAACAATCTGCCTGGATCCAGAGGCTCCCAGCTCCGCAGCCCGTGCAGACGGTGCTCCTTGGCTTTTCCACTGCGTCTACACGGCCGCTCTTGGGCTCCGAGTGCTTTGCTTCCACGCAGCCCGGGCAAGATGCTGATTTCCAAGCAG
This sequence comes from Anas acuta, assembly GCF_963932015.1. Taxonomy (NCBI): domain Eukaryota; kingdom Metazoa; phylum Chordata; class Aves; order Anseriformes; family Anatidae; genus Anas; species Anas acuta. The sequence continues at coordinate 5,521,660 of NC_088999.1, forward strand.
AGCTCCGGGGCTCCGGCTGGGTTTCGGGACCACATCCTGGCCTCCCTCCGTTTAATCTGGATGCGAGCCTGTCCCAGCAGCCAAAATGACCCCATCCAGTCTGGGTCCCACCTCCCTGTGCCTGATTTCACTTCCAGAGCTTTCCAAAGGCTCCATCTCCTCTGCATCCCACAGGAAGCATCTCTTCTGCTCCCCAAAGCAGCCTTCAGCCCACCGCCACCACACCATCCCCAATTCCTCCTGGCGGAGAGGCATCACCAGAAGGTGTCCCCCCACGGCACACATCTCCCACCAGGGATCCCTCGGGGTGCAGGATCTGCCTTCACAGCCACGGGATCAATTATACAACATTGCAGACTAGCGGTGCAGGAGGAGATCGGCTGGGAGTGTGGGCTGAAGAAGGCCAGATGAGGTCTGAGCAATACCCACGTCGTCATAAACTATCAGGTCCGCTCACCCGAAAGAAATGGTTTTCATCTCGCTGGCATTAAAGATTACAGTCAGTCATTCCGCGGGCAGGTGAAGGGAATTCTTTATTGTGGCTCTTCGGTTCTATCTTGAATAGCAATAAGGATTATCCTCCAGATTTCTGCATCTCACTTGGAGCCCGAAACATGTGTTTATAATTTTCCTCTCCCTTTCAGGCAATGCCAGCAATCTCCTGAAGTTCTTAAACTGAACCTGTGAAATTTAATGGCTGGCCAGTGTATCTGACATATTCCTCTAAAATACTGCTTCAAGTGTGCTTCTCATACTGATTTATGATTTTTTTCTCTAACAAAGTATCCACTGTATTTTATCGCTAGTATTTCTCACACCATTTTTTTGTCAGAAACAAAGATCAGACCAAAGATGCTTCTATGAATTTCCAAGGAGGAGCAGTAGGTGGCTGGCTTGGATTTCTTTAGTCTAATTTTTCTGGTTCAGGCAGGCAAAGGCTTCATCATGGCACTGATTATTAAAGGTCTAGGGCCGGCCAAGTTCTGTTCCTTGACCTAAGTGCTGAAGTTGGTGGGGTGGTACACACATGAGCAGAATTTGGGACGTCTCCTGCGTGGGTGTTGGCAGATGGAGCCCTGGGGATGCTGCTCAGCCTGGCCAAGGGACCTGAGGAAGCTTCTGGGAACCTGAAATTTGTTCAGGGCGATGAGGGGGGACCCCGATACCAATTCCTTTGTCACAGAGATGCCAGCTGGTCCCTGCTGCCGAGCAGGAGGTGGCAACACAGACCCCGATTTGGGGTGGCTGAGTGGCCAACCCTCATGGGCAGCGGGACCCTCCTGCAATGGGCACACCGGGGGCTGCCACCGGGCTTCTGCAAGGATCCCCCACATCTGCCGGCCCCATGGGAGTGGGTCTAGGACTAGGAAGAGTTGGGGAGCACGGGGACACCCCCAGCCCCAGCTCCACGGCTGCCACAGCCGGCGGTTGTGCCGCCTTGCAGCGCGCTCAGCTCAGACGTGCCTCTCCGCTCTTGGTTGCTTTGCTTTTATGAGCCAGTAGTTTAAAACTTGAAATAAACAATGATAATTGCCTAATTTGAGGGGAGGACGCTGTTTCTCTTTCTGTGCCAAAGGAATGAAAATTTGTCAGGACATAAAAATACCATAGGCTTTCCCTACACGCAAACTGCTTCTGTGGCGGCTCGCCCGGGGAGGCGTGCGTTAAAGTTTTGTGATGACTGCAGCTTCCAGCACCGGATTTGGGTTGATTTCTGGTGTCCCGTTGTCACAAGCACCCGTCCCCAGTGCCCGGCATGGCACAGGAGGGCGAGCGGCTCTCCTCCTGCCACGTGTTTGCAGGCAGCGCTCCGCAGCAGGCGGGGAGCGGAGCCTCATGAATCTGTAATTGCAAATGTGGGGCTGTGGCAATGAGGGAATTCAACGAACCCACAGACTTCATATCTCCGCTGACCCGCTATGGCCCATAAATGGTCTAAATACTGACTCCTCTTGTCTGTGGCCCAAAGGGAACAGTCAGTTCTTATGTTTCTGAACAAGGCAGCATCATCTGGCAGGGTGTTTGAGGCTTTATGGAGTCATCGTTTCTGTTTCTCAGAACCTTTTTTTCAAAAGTCATTTCTTGCACTGAGCCTTTAGTCGCTGCCCTCATCCCGTCACAGCCCTTCCCTGCTCGTGTCGCATCCTCAGCTCTCACGTCTCTGTCTCGTGTGCGCTGCGAGGGATGTTCTTCTTTACGCAGTGAATAAAATGAATGGTTTCACCTAAGAGGGATAACTTCCCACCTGCAGGCACCCCACGGATAAATCTTTGATCTCCACTGAAAGGCTGCGAGCAGGCAGAAGATGAGGTAGCAGCGCGGAGGCGAGGCGTTGCACGGGGAAGTTGCACAATCACGGGAGTTTACGAGAGGAGCCCAGCTGCACGATGCACCAAAGAGAGCGAGGAAGGGGCTGGCAGAGAAATTTCTTTTCTTTTCTATTCCAATTGTCATCCCACCCTTGCCACTGCGGCTGCCAAGCGTTCCCGGGCTTCGACATGAAACAGCACAAGGCGATCTCGCCTTGCACTGCGCCCCGGGGCGAGCACCACGCTCCGCAGGGGCTGAGCCACGGCTGTCCCTTGGCCACGGACACCGTCCCCTCTCCATCCCATGGCAGGGGCTGCAGCCGTGCCCCCTCTGCTTCATCTCACAGCTCAGGACCACAGTGGGGCTGTGCTGAGGCTCCCAGGCAGGAGCTGCTCCCCGTGCCCCCAGCCCCGCGCAGCGCCCGGCACCGCGCAGCCCGGACCCGCTGCCCCGGCCGGCCGGGCTCTTGTCCAACCTCGCAGAAATCCACGGCTTGGCTCTCTGCTTCCTCCCATCTGCCCAAGTTTATTTTCCTTGTTTTCTGTTTATGAGCTGGGCGAGTATTGAATTTCCCGAAGTCATTGCCATCCATTGCCACAGGTCTTGCACACAAAGACTCCCTCGGTGCCAGGATCCAAGTTTTGCAATTGGACTGGTTCCCTTTCCCTCCAACCATTGTGGAAACAGCCTTTGTTTTGCTTCTGGATCTTGTTCATCAGGCCCAAATCAAGGGCCGCTATCCAAATCCTGTTTTTTTTGAAATCCGATTTCACTGCTTTAATGAAAACAGCATATTTTAGGGGACAGGGCTGAGGTCCTTGAACAGTAGGATATACTTTTTAATATTTTTTTTTTCTGCAGGACTTGTATATCTTTGCAAAAGCTGAGCTGTCCAGTCCTGCCAGTTCCCTCTGAATAGCAGGAACTGGAGGGACGGGGCATGAACGCTCCTAAGGGACTTGTTAAAAGAGAAAGCTCAATTTCTGGCTGAGGAGCTCCATCCCAGCTGCGAGCTGACAGCCAAGGCTGAACGCCCCGCACTCTCCGAGGCTGGCTGAGAGGTGGGGGAGCCTGGCAGCCGCGAGAGCCTCTCCGTTGGCTTTTGTGGAGGAGTGAGCGGCTGCAGCCGTGGCTGAACGTGAGCCGATGCTCCTGCTCCAGGGCTCTGGTGCCTCTCTGGCCCCGAGGATCGCGGCTCCTTTCCCTGCACCCGTTTTTGTCTCCTCCTGTGGCAAACGCTTCCGCGCGGTGTCCTGGCCGCAGCTGGCGAAAGGCATCAGCGACTCCTCCATCCCTCGCGAGGCAGTCACACTGACCTCAAGCCTTCCAGATGAAAAACCCCATTTATTCCAGGCCTGTAGGAGAGGAATCCCCTTAAGTGCATGCTCAGGCATGTGCCGCTGCTTCCCTTGTGTATGTCAGAGCGAGGGAACGGTTCTGTAATCACCCATTTTTATTTAATTGTAACGCCCCTGTCCCACTAACTGTTCCAGATGCTCTAATGGTTCCTAGCTCTGGGCTCTAAAACATGCTGTTCTTTTCACCCTGGTCTCCGCCCTTCAAGTACAAACAATGGTTTTGCTGGTTTTTGAGCCTTTTGTGTGCCAACGGGATGTGGGGAGAGAATCCCCTCCATGCCAAATTCAGTTGATAATAAGAAACAGGAAAGGAGCTTGATGCCAGCTTCGCAAGAGCCGAGCAGCACTGGGCTGCTCGCTGCGGCATGCGGATGTCGCCATCGCCCAGCAGCAGGGTGGGATGCAGGGGGGAGACGAGGGGAGAGGGCTGGGGCAGCACAGGGGGGCTTTGGCCCCAGCGAAATAAAGCGCCATGAGTCTGCACAAGCCAGCAGTGATGCTCCCAGCGGCCGCAGCACCTGGTGGGCACAAGATGCTCCTGGAGAGCAGCAGGAGCATGAGGATAACACGGGATGAGCATGGGCAGGGTGCTGTGCTGGGCACTCCCTGCCCTGGTGCATCAGGGGTTGTGTCTGCATCACCATCACCTGCCCACCAACAGCCAGTGGATGCCGTGGGTTCAGCAGCCCCGTGGCTACTTCTCCCCTTGGCTACTTCTCCCCTTGGCTGTGGCCACCACGCATGCACCTGCATGTGCAGGCAGGGGAAGCCCCATGGGTTTTATCTCCCCCGCATCCCACCCTGCCCCGTTCCCCTGTGCGTTTTGGTGGCTGTGGTTCTCCCCGAGGGCCCCCTGCTGTGGCTTTTCGTAGAAACCATTTTGGGAAGACTCGGTTGCGCCTTCCTTCCCATTGCACGGCCGGTCTGGTGTTCCAGCAGCCTTGGTTATTAACAGCCGTGTCACTTCTCTGTCCCCTGGGCATCAGTCAGCCCCCGTCTCCCCGCTGATGGAGGAGACAGGGGAGGAGCAGCCCTGCTGCAGCCGGCGCTGCGACTGCCGGGAATCCTGGTGTTAGCAGAGCTGCGCGGGGAGGTGGCAGGAGGAAGAGGACCCTGGCTCCCAGGACCGATTATTGCTAAAGTCTCCGCAGGTTCCTACATCTTCTCTTTTATCCCTTCTTTATATATATTTCAGAATGATATAAATTCTCCGCTATGAACCCTGCTGTGTGAGCACAAAGGAGAAGTTGCAGGCGGGCCCAAGAGAAAGGGAGGATAAAAAAAACCACAGGAGAAAATTAATAAAGCATTTGAGAAAGGGAGGGGGCGCCTCGCTGGGAAAGTGTGTAGCACACAGGGCTCCCCAAAGCACATCAAAGCCTGACTCTGAAATTAGCCCAACTGTTGGGAATGTAAAGCAGGGGATTCTCCCACTGGGCTGTGGATTGAGAGTCCCCCCACGGGCTGCGAGGCACTGACATTTGTATTTATCCAGCCTAGAAGCTCCATCATGCAGCTTTTCAAAGGGCACTGCTGGGACCCAGCAGGCCACCTCCCCAGCACGGCAAACACTGCGCTTTTAATTACTGCTCCGAGACGGCACATGTGCCCGACCCCCACACTAATTCTTGTTGCAATTACAGCGATCTAATTGAGTTTATTCACTCTCGGCAGCTTTTGTGCCTTTCTTCCTCGCACTCCCTGCCGGTGAGAGCTGGGGCCTCCATTGATCCTCTAGGTAGTAATACGGGCAATGTCGGCGAGCCTTCCCTGGGGCTCCCGTGGGGCTTTATTGTGTGCCCGGAGCTGGGGAGTGCGGGAGCCTCTGGCGAGGGGAGCCCTGCCCCGCAGCACCCGATCCCTGCGCCGGCTCAGGCCAGCGCCACGCTCGCAGCATTTCACCACGTCAGCGTGCAGCGTGCGCCGGACGTTTTGTTTGGAGAAGCAATTTTACATTTTTATAGGAAAATTACTTCCAATTAGCAAAGAGATGAGGCCTTTGGAAGTTGCAAATAAGGCTTTCCACGCTCAGGGATGATGAGTTGTCCGACGGGGACAACGGAGGTCTCCAGCTGCGCTCGTGCAGCAGGGGCAAAGCCAAAGCCCCCGGGCAGTAAGTGGTAACACTGTCCTCTGTCCTGACCCTCCTGCTCCTCAAAGAGATCCGAAACCCACCAGATTCCCAACAGCACAGAAACTGCACCTGCCCCTCGGGGAGGAAAGCACCGAGGTCACTGGGTGCTGCCTCCCTGCCTCCTCCTCCTCGTGAGCATCGCCTCCTCTGCAGCGACCTTGCAGGAGGCTGCAAAGCGAGATACCAGTGACGTGGTTACCTGTTGGGTACCCAGAACTCTGTGCCGACTGGGTGCAATCAGGGGGCTGAATAATTATCTTGTTACAGCCCCGTGGCTGTGACTCGCACCAGATCCTGGCATGAGTGCTCTGGGCGAGGACGTGGCCATGAGCTGCAGAGGAACCAGGTGGTATCAGACAGTCCCAGGCGTGGTACTGGAAACCAACCTCCAAATGATGCTCCTCTGGCTGCTTTTTAATTATTTATTTAATCTGGCAAATGTTGATTTCTGTTGGGAAAAAAAAAAAAAAAAAAAGAAATCAATCTGTTTATTTTTTTTTTATAACAGTGATCTGTGCAGCAATGATGAGACATTTTGAGAGCTGATGTATCCAAAGATGAGACATTTTTGAGAGCTAGGCAGAAAGGCTGGAGATGGAACAGGGCACGGAAAGGCTGACGGCAGCACGAGCTGGGTCTCCCTGCTTGGCACACCAGTGGCTTGAACGCCCAGTGGAGCTGGGCCAAACTGGGGCTGGGGGGAGCAGCACCGCCTGTCCCCTGGGTGCAGGGCAGCATCCTGCTCCTGCTCAGCTGGGAAGATGCTCAGCTGCAGGGATTTTCTCCTGTCCCTGCCAGCCTGTCTCCATGGCTGAGCACGGAGGCACGCAGGACATGCTGGGGGGCAGCCAGCACCCCCAGCACCCAGGGGAGAAACCCTTCTTGGAGGGCCCTGGTGGAAACATCTGCCCTGGCTTCTGTGGATGCTCTTGAAAAGGGAGCTGAGCAGACACATGGTAACTGGCAAAGGGCCCAATGAGGGAGGAGGGGGAGGAATTAACTCTCATTTAAGTCCACTTTTGTTGTAAATAAACTATAATCACTTCAAACCTTTTGCTTAATCAGAAAGGGATGTTAAACATTAAGCAAACAGTCGGCAGGCTTGTCTTACTGCTGGATTAGAGATATTAAATGCCAGCGATACTTGCTTTTTTTAATCTGTCCTGCAGCTGTATTATTAAAACAAACACATTTGCAGACCTGCAAAAAAACTAAACGAAAACAAAAGATGAGATTGAAGCTTTCCCAAGGGCAATATCTGAAATCTGGACAATTTTAAGATCTACGTTTAGTCTTCATCTTTTGAACCAAATAATGGAGGGAAATGACACATAATAAAATTAACCACTGGAATTAGCAGCACATTCTTTAATGGAGCCAGGTTAAAATCCCTGGGTCACATCCTCGTAACCTCTCTACTGCACCTCCAGTGCCCAAGCACTGCGTCTCTGAGCATGACCCGGGACTCTCTGAGTTTTCCTTTCTCTGTTGGGAGAGAGAACAAATAGCCTTTGACCTTACAAGGATGCAAATTTTTGCAATAACCGGTGTTTTTTTTCTTAAAGCTCCAACTTCTGGACTCAAGTGAATGCATCCAGAGATGGGGAGGCTCAAGAGTTCACGAAACTCTTACCTTTATTTGAGAAAAAGGAAGGTTTCTATCTTCCTTGGAAATGGAAGAAAAAAGCTTGAAAATATGATACCATTAAAGACTTAAAATTGCAACTGGAGCTAAGAAGAAGCAAATATCAGCAATTATTCCAAACTGGGTTTCTGAGCACTGGTAGAGGAGCACCAGCCAGGCTCGATGTGCTTGAGAAACCCGAGCAGAGTTGTAGCACGGTCAGGAAAAAGTGGCCAGCATCTGCCAGGGCTGGAAGCTGTGGTGCAGCCCTGGTGCACCCATGCTGTGCCACGCATCGCCCTGTCGGGGCAGGCAGCTGGGAGCTGTGGTGCCTTGCCCTCAGCCCGGGCTGTGAGCTGTCCCCTCCTCTCCCAGCTGGGATTACGCAGCTCCTGCCACCCTGCCCTGAGCACTGGCGTCCTTTTGTTCCTCCCTCCAGCCCCAGGGACAATAAAACAAGATTTTAAAGGAACCAAAGGAAAATGTCAGCTCTGCGGGGCTGGGTAGGCTGAAACACGCAGCAGTCTCAGGACAGCAGAGTTAAAGTGAGTGTCCATCGCTGACAGGGATGCCAGCCAGCAATTTATTTTCCACATTAATTTTGATTATGAGTTCTTATATGGTTACGAAGCCCAATTTTCACAAGGGAAATTTACCCCCCCACGCACAGGACAACAAATCAGATTGACCTAAAGTTGTTCTTTCCTAAATTTCTTGTGGAATCTTGGCTGGACACAAGTTGTCTCAAATGCAATTACACTGTCATAAATAATTTTCCACCTCTTTTTTCTGTCTCAACCATCCTGCTCCCCTGGGGTCAGTGGAAATTTCCCCCTTTTATTAGGTTAGACTAGTTGGCACGGAGAAAAACTCTGCGCTCATGGCATCATTGTCTGCTCTGAGCCAAATCCTCAGAGATCTCCCTCCCACTAACACAAAAGCCGGTCGAACCGTGGCTGGGCAGGATAACGAAGCTCGTGGCTGGGGGCCAGCCTGCCCCCGAGCATCCCAAGCCCCCCAGATCTCCTCGCCCTGCCCTGGGAAACACCAACCCATACCACTGAGTTTAAGCACCCACGTCAACCAGACTGGAGTTCATGACCCTGAAGCATCAGCTCGGCTTGGATGAGGAGGTGCAAGCAAGAGAGTGCTCAGGATTCAAGGCAAACACGCTCTAAGAAATGCCTTGCTGCCTTTAGACACTGGTGAAGGGCTATTATACACGTATTTCTCAAGGTTTTTGGCTGAAATACCCATTTTTTTTTAGCGCCTGCTCAGTTCACAAGCTGTCTCCTGTCCTTTCGTGGTCGCAGAGCCAGGCAGAATGTGACCGAGCCCTTGCAGACAATGGGCTCAGCAATGTGACTAACATCTGCCACATGTGGACACGTCCTCCTGCTATTTAGTACCAGACTGTGCTCTTTTTTTTACTGTGTCTTTCATACAAGCTGCATCCCCAAACCACTTCACAGAGCAGACTAATTAAAATCATGGGTACAAAGCCATGCAGGGAGAAAAAGCCCTCTTGAAGGCATCCAAAGAGTGAGGGGATCACGTTCAGCCCACAGGCTACTCTGCAGGGTGACCGGCGGGTTCCTCCCTGGTCTCAGTCACACCCAGGCGAAATCTGGGCAGCTTTCATTAATTCGGCCCCTTCAAGGGCTGGTAAACAATTTTCAAGGGTCATTAGAAGCGTTACTGAACCTAAAATCCCTGGGTTGCCGGTAGGACCAGTGCGCTCGGGCTGCCTGCAAGCCAGCAGGAGCCAGGGCACGTGGCAAAGCAGGACGCTGCCGGTGGATGTGATGGGAGGCTGCGGCTTCCCCCAGCTCCTTTTGCACGTCCTCGAACATTTCGAGACGCTGGGAGGATGCTGCCTCTGCCCGCTGGCCCGCAGGGAGGGAAGGACTGAGTGTTCCCAGCCTCCCCGAGCCGCATCTGGTGCCTCTTAGCAGTCCACGGGACACGAGCTGGGTGTCTCTGGCCACAGATCCAACCCAGGCCAATCCTGTAATGTTGTAGGAAAGCCTCAAATGGCTGGACGCATCTTCGGCAGCGAGGAGGAGTTGGTTTCTTGACACTTGCTTCCCTGCCCTCGCAGAGGAGGGCTGTTCTACTCTCCGTCCTTACGTGGGCTCTGGTTTCTGTCCAAATGAGGAGCGCTCATCCTCGTCCCATTCCTGCATGTTTTGAATTAAGTCATATCTGAGGCACTCGGGAAAGTGTGAAGCAATTTTTATTTAGAGGATGAAAAAGCGGTGGGAGAGCCGAAAGAAGATGATCCGATGAAATAGCCTGGTCCATTATTAGTAACTGATTAACAGGAAAATCAAGAGGAGCCTGGAACCATGAGCCACGTCAGAGGGTTGCCAGGACTGCGAGCCACATTACTCAATAAGTGGAAAGTCCAGGTAAAACACATCCCCTGGCTACACATGTGGTAGTGATTTGGGCAGATACGCTGTCAGAGCGACGCTGACATCATAGCGAGAGGTATTTACAGCCGACAAGGAGAGCTTGGAGCAGACCTTGGCCCCCTTACCCCCCCCCCCCCCTTTTTTTTTTTTGTTTTATCCTGAGCTGTTATTATAAAGAATTATTTATGAAGTGGTGAGAGCATGAGCAGCACAGGCCTGCCAAACTTAAAGCACTTTTCATTTAACAGAATGAAAATTATTTTAACATGAGTATCTAAAGCAAAGATCCACAGATTCTGGACAGCTTTATGGAGGCAGGCTATAAATTCTGAGCTCACAAATGTATTTTCTTCGCTGCAAGTTCATGTCACCAATAGGCTTCTCTTCACCTCTGAGAGTTTATTTTCAATAAACACAAGCTAAATCTCCAGAAGGTTCCAGAGGAGGATGTTAGCAGCTATTACTGTATCTAATCAACTGCGATCCACGGGCTCTTCCAGCAGGACACTTAAGAACAGATTTTAATTCTGTCCCAGCACTGTGGGATTGCACGAGGCTCACCTTGCAGCCTCTGAGGTCAGCAGGGAACATCACGGAGGGTCTCATTCATTAAAGACCTGGTCCCAGGCCACCAGGCTCCCTCTGTTGGCATCCCCAAGCCCCACTTGGGCTGCAGCAGGATGGAGCTTCCCTGGAGCACCCACCCGGCTCCTCCGCAAAAGCTCCCAGCGCAGAGGATCCCCAGCCTGGCTCAGCAGCACTGCTCATTGTGATGTCTTTGCCCACGCTCCTGCTCCTCTGGTTATTTAGAAGGATATTTTTCTCTTTCCTGGTTGTCTTTTATCATTGTCCCTGTGATCACCGTGGAGCACCAACCCAGCACGGCGAGCGCAGAGCCATGCACCAGGCTGCGGGCGCGAGCCCAAGGGGCAGAGAAACACAGCCAGAGGGTGCCAAGTGCAAACCTCTTCTTTTTTATTTGGGGGGTGAAAACCACACCAAAGCCCCCTCTGCTTCCTTCCTGCCACCCACTGCAACCTGGCTGCTGCCAGCACCCACGGTCAGTGGAAACACGCTGTGGTTTTCCAAAGTGCAATTGGGCGCTTTCCGCTCCCGGGAGCCAGCGCTCAGTTGTGGGGCAGTGCGGCTGCAACCCCCCCGGCCCACCCTTGGCCATAATTCACACATAGATGGAGACCGAGGATCTCGGAAGATCTCAGTTTCTGACAGCTCAGAAGCGACCTGCTGACATTGGGATGTTTTGCTTTGCTTCCTTCGTCTGGGCCAAACTCAGCCAGCGGGGTATTTGTATTTCTTTTTCACATAGTTTAGAATGCCAATTGCTGTCATATTATTTTTGTTTGGAATTTCATGTCAGTTCAGTATGCTACTGAAATGTATCCTCCCCACAGACGAAGGCTGTTGGGAAACCACAAGCTTCGTGAAATTCAAAATTGGTAAGCAACAAAATTATGAAACCACAGGAAATGGAATGAGCAATTCCTGCAATTCTTGCTTTTCCCCTCAACTCCTCCATTGCTCTTCGAAAAAAAAAAAAATAATAAATAAAAATGCATTAAATGGGGCATTAGCAAATGCTTCCTGTCCTCCAGTAAGATTTCTGGTTTTCTGGGTGCTGAGAAGGATGGAGGGGAAGGGCCACGGAGGGCAGCCGTGACTCACGCTGCCGGCCACCACAGGGCTTGGAGCAGAGGAGATATATCAGGGTCAGCGAAGAAAGAATGACAAAGACCCCACGATGACAATGGGCAGTGGCACGCGGGACCCACCAGCATGCAGAGGGCAGCCTGGAGAGCAGCCTGGCTCTTCGCTTGATGTTTTTTATGGGTCAGCACTTGGTCTTGCTGTTCACAGGACAGCTGAGCGCTGCCATAGCCAAGGGGCTGCCCGGCGAGCAGCGCACTGTGCCACTCCTGTGCCTGCCACCAGGCTGCTCGGCCTCGTGGTTGGGTGGAGATGTTGGTCTTTCCCCAAATTAGTAATTTTTTCCCCATGAACTGGGAACACCAATCACTTCCATGGGGCCCAAGTCCATGAAGAGGTGCAGCACGGGTCCCAGCACACCTTGAGCTGTGCCTCACCCCATGACGAGGAGCCCTGGAGTCCTTCAGCCCCTCTCAACCATTTTCTTGTTTCCAGTTTCAATTACAGGCTGAGCGGCAACCCGGCTAACGTGACTCCGACTATGGCTGTGCTTCTCCAGTGTAATTTGGTTTGCATTTCACTGTTGACATGTTTATGGGGTGATGATGCTGGGGCAACGGCCCGTGATGGTAAGCGAGAGACATCGGCGTTTTTCCCCCTGTTTGAAGAACGCACAAGTTGCAGGAAGAGCCAGAAGCTGGAAGTTGTGGTATGAGTGAATCCAGGACCCTGCAATGCTCCAAGGCGTGATTCTCACAGCTTCACTGAAAGGTCTGAGGCCACGGCAGCCCCAGCCCTGCTCTTGTGATCACCAAGGTGCAGATCTAGCCTGTCTTGGGAAAGGTATGCAGCAGCCAACCCCTTACAAGCAAACAAGTCATCGAGATACTTGCAATAGTTATTTTTCATCTTGTTTTTGGAAAGGGAGGGGGCGATGGTGGGGACTGAGATGAGAATTAAGCTGGACTGTGAGCCTCCACACATCCTCTCCAGACCTAGGGGTGTGCAGAGGGGCCGGGAGGCTGCCCACATCCACGTTCCAGCACGCAGCTCAGTGGTTCACCCTCCCAGGGCAGACTTATTTCACCTCTGATGAACGATTCCAGCCATGACGTAGATGTCCAAGCGCCTGCTTGCACAACGTGGTGGATGAGATATGGTGTCAGATACGGGGTCTGATGGGTGCGTGCTGCAGCACATCTCTCACGCAGCCTCAAGGTGCCATACCCCAGCACATCAAAAGCTCGAGCTGATGGATGCTGAGCTCAGTGCACATCACCCCTCCAAGCCCACCAGCTCCATATGGCCATGGCAGCCCCCTGGGGTGGGACCGACAGTCCCTCCTAAAGCCAGAGGAGACCCCTACCCCAGCACAGGGCCAGGCTCATTAGCTCAGAGCATCTTTTTTGGAGAAGGTAGGTGAGAACCATGCTCTGTGGGATGAAATGGAAAGGACAGCAAGCCCTGGTCTGCATTTTCCAACAAATCTTTTATCAGCTGGCTCCACGAGGACCAGCTCCTTTCAGGAAACATGCTTTACCTTCAGCAGACTTTCACAGCAAAGCCAACAACCCAGTGGCACCGTCAGCTCTTGGTGGTTGTACAACCTAAAACAGGAGCTGGCAAGCCCTGACCAAGCTGGTAGCACAGACAATGCTGTGCCGAGAAACAAGTAGAGGTGCTGCGAAAATTCATCCCCCTGGCAGCTCTGCTCCAGCACAGGGCAGCACCAACAGCAGCTCTCAAATGCACATCAGGGTGAGCAGCTGCTGCAGCACTGCTGGCTCCAGCAGGGTGTCCCGGTGTCTCAGACGGGTTACGAGTCTCCAGTATTTCCCCGTGAAATGTCAGGGGACAGTGTAGAAAATGATGCTTTTCAATAACAAGGAAATATTCCTGAATGAAACCAGATCTGTTTATTTTGAGTTCACTGTTGCAAATCATTGCAAAGAGAACCCAGTCCTGCAGAATGGATCCAACGTGGATGTGAACCACATGAGGTGCAGGTTTGATCCAGCACAGAAACATTCTGAATTTGCTTTTTTTAATCTAATTTCTTATTGAAACAATGTGGTTTGCATGAAGGTTTTGATGTTTTGTTTTAAAACCACACATCTAATTTTAAATGTTTAAGGCTTATAAATAATACAGTAATTTTGATGCAGCCAAAGAAGATCTCATGCGAGAAACAGATAAATCAGTAAATCAGTACCTCATTTACATGTTTAACATGTGCCACATTTTATTCACTATCCTCCTTGGATGGGACTCAAAGGGACTCTCCAAAGAATTTGCCCCCACATCCCTGCTTCATCCTGAGATAGAAACAAATTCCACTTTGGAAAACAAACAAAAAAAAAAAAAACAAAACAAAAGAAACCCTGAGCTTTTATGGCAGATGCCAGCAATTAATTCCTCCATTAAATAAAACATTTGCTCACCTTATTTTGCCTTTTTCTCATTTGCTAAGACAAGACGTGTCCCTCTCCAGAGCTGCATCCGACCAGGGAAGCTTCCCGGTGCATCCCTGGGCAGTGGAGAGCTACCCTAGGAGAGAAATTCCCCAAGCTACCCCTGGGTTTCCTTAGTTAAAGGGCACAACATGTGCAAAATCTTTAGAGAATGAAATAAAAATGCTTTAACACCCCTACAAGCACCTCTGGTTTCTGTACCCCTCTCCCTGGTGGGGTGCAGAAGTTAGCACTGCTGCTGCAAAAGTGCTCATTTTCACCTGTTTTTGCACCTGTTATTAGTCATCTAATAATCACTGCAGTAGTCACTAATTTCCTCCTTGCTACCATCCAGGATAGCTGCTGTCTCATGCGGAAGGGTTAATCTCAGTCAATTAATTCAGCCTCTCCAGCCGTGCAAATGAAACGTGCCCCAATTACTGCCTCTCCTCCTCTGGTGTAAGAGTGAAATCTCATTAGCACTCGAGTACTACCAAGAATGCACTAATGGGGGTGTTAGATGTGTTAATGGAAAACATTTTCCTTTATCCTTTGGCAAATCAAGCTGTTTCCACCAAGTAAGTGTGGAATTTGATCTGGAAGTCTGCATGCAGCTGCATGGCCAGGCTTTGAGGGCATTAAGTCTTAAAAAGAACAGAGCAGGGAGAAATGCACTAATCCCAGCCTCATTCAGCTTCCTCTGCCTTCACCTGCATCTGTCCCTCTCCTCTCCTGGTTTGCACTATCCAATATTTGCAGGGACCTAAATTTTGAGCCAGGTGAGCTGCTGGTGTGTGCTGATGTGAAGCCCTTGCCCTTAGCAGAGTGGCACCTTTAACACCAGCTGAAGACCCGGCCGGTCTGAGGAGGGTCCCACACTTGGAAAAATATATTAGGATTACAAATGATGCTTTGCTTTGGCAACTGCAGTTCGGTGCTGTGAAATGGATAAGAAAAATGTGAAAAACACAAGTGGAGTGTCTTTACATCCTGCTGAATAATGATTGTCACATTTTTCTTGCCATCTCTGTATGAAAATGATGCCTCTCTGAAGGCTGAATTCAAAATTAGCTGCAAGACTTTAGCTTTAACTTCTCTGTGGGAAGGAGAGCTCCTTCTTGGCCAGGACATCTTGCCTGATGCCCAACCATAACAAGTGAGGTAGATGATGAAGCCACTTTAATAAGCTTAAGGAATTTTTTGGGGAGCAATACTGCAGATTCCTATCTTCGGCAGAAGCAGCCCTGCACGGCCTTGGGAAGGGTTAAGTGAAGCCCGCTCACCCAGCAGCATTATTCCCTTCTCTCAGATCTCACACTACAAAACCCAGAGGTTTTCCTCCAAATGGGAATCCCAGCTTGTCGGACACAACCGTGCCAGCCCCAGAGGGCTGAGCGCAGCAGGGGCCTGAGCACACTTAACACACCGTGGGCAGGAGGAACAGAGCAGTCCTCAGACAGAGAGAAAAAACACAGAGGTGCAATGATATGAGGGAAAAAATAAATCTCTTTATCTTAATATGACAGCTCAAAATTTTTTCTTGTTGGATACATTGGAGAGCCAGGGCACACTCGATGAGACAGGCAAAAGAAGCTTGTGGAAAACTCCCTGAGGTCTGGGGACTGCAGGTTTAGCTGCACACTTGCATTTTAAGAAACCCAGTGACAAAGAATTTCAGGCAATTCTAAGCCTAAATCACTCTTTTCCTTGTACCTTTGGGCATACATTTCCTTAGCATCCCGCTAAGCCAGGTCCTCCTGCAGCCACGCTGCTGGCGGAGCAGGGGGGGCCCTGCAGAGGTCTGCAGCGCAGCCCCCGCCTGGCTTGCATTTAGGGCTAAAGCTCCTCAAGAGAATTTAAGGCCAATGCAAACAGATTACGATTAATCCCATCTGAAGCCGAAATGCAATTGTTTCCTGGCAGCGCTGCCTGCTCGGGAGCGGGACGGCGCGGTGCGGGGCTCGCGGTAGCAGGGAGCCCTGCGACACGTCTGGTGGCGGCGTGGGGAGCGAGGCAGGGAAAATGAGTTGGTGTTGCAAAAGGGCTTGATGAAAGGCAGGAGAATTAGCGCTGGACTTGAGGGCAGAGCTGTGAGCGAGGCCAGGCTGCATGTGTGTGTGTGTGTCCTTGTTGAAAGTCTCCGAGCCGGTTGCTGGATATCTGTTTCCAGAACGCTGGTGGATCTTTGGGTTTCATTAAAGTTACAAAACTGCATTGTGTTAAATCTCATCATCTCTACCAAGCGCAGCTAATCAGAATTCCAAGAAGAAGCAAAAAAAAATGCTGCTTTCACAGGGACATCCCCATTGCTACACTGCCACATGCTGAAAGGAGCAGCATGGACACGGTGTGGTGGGACCTGGTGGGGCCAGTGGGACATCACTACGTGACGGGGCTGGGCACGGAGATGTCCCCACGCACTGCAGGGTGACAAAGGCAGCTTGGGGCCACCCCCTGTGCACCAGGTGTGCCTCCAGCCAGGTTAAAGGCAATCGTTAAAAGGTCTGACCCCAGTGCAGGTCTGCATCAAAAATAAATGAGAAAGAAAAGAAGAAAAACTATTAGTCAGCTTTTATTAAAGGTTCAGGAGGACTACAGGCCAATATAATGCTCTTTTTCTATTATTAAAGGTGTTCTTAAATGATATATTCCCTCATCCCTTTCCTCTTGTGCTACAAGGTGCCTGGCACAGGCACAGGGCTCTGGCAGCAGTGCCACCAACACAGCCCCAAGGGACGGCGGTGACATTGGTGACATCCCTGCTATCGGGCACGTTGGGGAGCACAGGTGGTCCAGGGGCTGGCAGCAGCACCGAGCCCCTTGGGACTGCTTTCACAGGGATGTTGCAGCCTTAACAAAAAAAGATAGCATTTATTTAGCTTGGCAAGGGAACCTACTTTTCCTTCCCTGCGCTTATTGATGTGGGACACCCGTGTTTTGGGTGGGAAGGAGCCTTCGAAATCACCTGGTCCAACCCCTGCTGTGGACCTGGTGTGCTGCAGTCCTGCTCTTCCGGCCTTTCCTAAGGATTAAATCAAGATTATTCCTGGCTTGGGTCAAACCCCATCATTTTGGAAAGCCCTGATGGAAGGTGCTGCGCCCACACACCCTTAGGTGGTGCGGCTGGGGCCAGCAGCCCAGCTCAGCCCCTCCTTGCAGTCAGGAGGACGATGCAGAAAGATCTGGCCGATGCCTTTCTGCTTCCACGTGCCCTTGCACACATGTGCACCTCACCTCCACCCCCTGCTCCACTTCCCCAGCTAGCAGAATGGCTAGCTAAAAAAAAAAAAAAAAAAAAAAAAAGGCAAATTTTATTATTCAGCATTAATAGACACTTTCAGTCATTATTCTTCATAACTTGAGAGGTTTTCTTTCCTTTGATCCTGGTATATATAAAATCTTCCCCTTCAGGAAAATTCCCACTGAAATTACTGACCTAAGAGGCTCGCTTGTAAAAATCTCAGAAGCAGCATTCTTTTCTTTTCTAAAGTGGTGGAGTTTCAGGGAGAGTTTGCAATGAGAGTTTTACTTTGAGTGCAAAACCCAGCTTGACCTTAATTATGGAGCTGTCCCTGTTGCTTCATTAAATGAATGAAATAAATAATAATAAAAAGCAGATTTGCTTAATGTCACTGTGGAGCTAGTGGGCCAAGTTCAGTTTGCCTTCTGTGCTACATCAGCGTCTGTGCTAATAAAGCACAATAAATGCTAATTGTTAGTGAATGCAGCGGGTGCGATGCTGTCGGGGCAGGTAAAATTGCAGCCGGGATGTTTTGGCCCAGTTCTGTTCGTACTTTGGTCATTTCCTCCTTGGGCAGGTCTCAGTGCTTCCATGGTTGCTTGACTGTCCTGGCTGCAGTCCCCGTGCGGTCCCCAGCCCCGGTGGCACAGGTCACAGCCACCAGGACGTGGACCCCGGTGGCATCTGTGGCTGGTGGAGCAGGCAGAAATTTCGCTGTGTTTCTGCAAGGGGATCTAAGAGCAGCCAAACCAGTGTTCAATCTGTGAAAGCTGAGCCTGCCCGTGTACAAAAAAGCCTTTTTCTGTGTTACCACGTGTCAGCAATGAGGTTACCCCTAGCGGGGCTCTTCTGGTACCACTTGGTACTCATAAACTACCGGAGGAGGTTGGTGAAATCAGGAAAACACCAGATTATAAGCACTGCGCTGGGTCACCGATTAACAGCCTCTTGGCAAATGGAGCAGTCATCGCAGCATGTATTTCATTTATGAGAGTAGAGCCCCAGGACTGCTGCTCGTAATTCAGCTGGGGGCTGGATGAAGTGAGATCTTTCCCTGCTTCAATCAAATTCATAAAAGCAGAGTGCGCCGGACAGCCCGTCAGCGCGGCTGCGATTGCAGCCCTGGGAATTGGGGCTCAGCTGCCCATCGCCTTGCACAAAAATGGGGGGCCCAGAGCATCGCCCACCCTGCCTGGGTGCTGGGAAGCAGCATGAGATGGATCCAGCTGGGAAAAGTGTTTGGGGTCTGGAGAATGGGAGAAGAACCCAGCTTTTTCAGCCTGGGAGTGGGCAGATGCGATGGACGTCCCTCAAATATGTGATTTTGAAGAGTATGGAAAAAATTCTGCCCTATGCACCCCAGGTTAAGGAGCAAGGGGCTGGTGTGGATGGGACCAGGGGATGGGAGCCCTGTCCCAGAGCAGCACTGCCTTTCCTCCTTCCACCTGCCCAGCTCGCCTGCTCCCTCCCACAGCCCTGCTGCTGCTGCCCTGCTGCTTCCCCACGAGCCCCCCGCTGGGTTTGCTGCTGTGGTGGGACGGGCACAGGACCCCACAGCAGCCCAGCACCGGCGTTCCCACACCCGGCAAGCGGCTCCGGAGAACCAACTGCAGCCGCTGCTGCTCGTCTTTGAGATACTCTGATTAAAACAATGGAGCTGATTAATGCAAACCAGATATGGGATTGGGAAAAGAGGAGGCAGGGGTAGGATTAAACTGCTTGGCCCCCTGGCAGCATTCTGGGGAGGCTGGGAGACCTGCAGCAGCGTGCCATCCTGCTGTCCCCAAGGGAAAGGTGAGGCACAAGGTGAGGGAGAAGCCCTCGGAGCCGCCCGGGCCCCGCTCTGGCAGGGCTGCACACATGTGTTTGGTTTTACAACGGTGAGGATTTCCCCCGAGGTCTGTGCGTGTCAGCCTGCACGCTAGGGGAACGCAGGGCACGGCCAAGATGCAGCGCAAAGCACACCAGAAGATGGGTGAAAGAGAGAAAAATACTAGTTTGTGATCCCATTCATTTAGTCATTGTGAGAGAGCTCCAAGATCTCTCCAGTCTTAGCATGCGAAGTGACTTATAAATTAAACATGGTTTTTAAGTTGATGACATCCCTTTAAACAAACAACAACATTGGTATCTCGCTACCAATCAGCTCCTGATCAATTATCTGTGTTTTTACAAATGCGCTGTTACTGTATAGCGCGGGGTTTCCTTCGTATATTGCAGCACCCCGAATCAAAGAAATCTTTCACACGAACATCGCAGCCTGAAAACAATAGAACCGAACACCACTTCTTCAACTTAAATTGCTAACAGACCACAAAATTAAATAGATTTTTTCCATCTGAGAACTCTCCGCAGCAGAGTCAATCACGGAGGACCCGATAATATCTCTGAAGAATTGTGCAGGAAGTGGATCACTAATTGCTGCTGCTTTTGCCCCAGCATTGCAGAGCTGTGGCAAAAAGAAAGACCCGAAATCATGGCTGGGCGCTGAGCATGCACATCCCGGCTGTGCCTCGGTCCCTACCTGAGCATCCACGGGCTCCTTCCCTGCTGCTTCCACATTTGGTGCTCAGGGGCATTGTGCAGGAGCTGCATTGCTTGTAAAACCCCAAAAGGGCTGCACTACGTGGCTTATAATGCCCTGAGAGGGCTGCACTGCATCGCTTATAACGCCCTCTCCCAGCGCTGCAAGTGCTGGGGCTTGCGCCGAGCTCGGCTCGCATCGCAACAGCTCCGAAGGCATGACCCAGAGCTGGTTCATTCGGTCACATTCCTGTCCCAAATCTGAAAATCAGGAAGAAAAAAAAAAAAAAAAAAAAAAAGCCAAAATTAGTATTTCCCCTCGGAGTTACTTTCTTGGCGAAAAAACAAGCTGTGTGACAGCTGCTACTCCAGACACTAAAAATGTTCATTCATCATAGAAAATAAAAGTCCTTGTTGCTTTTCAGCCGAGAACCCATGTAATCACCATGTAACTAAATTAGAAATGGGTGACTTTGCTTAGTTTCAATTTCACATGATCCAAACAAGACCTGTTTGGTTGACTCATCTGGGAGCTGCACTTTATTATATCTTCAAAAGTTCAATAACGTTCAGAAGAAAGATAGCTTTTATGATATCTCGCTAGTGCCTGCCATGCTGGAGCTGAGATTTTTACCATGATAAGTTTAATATTTTGAATTTCTGACATCAAAATGAGGCTCTTTGAACTCAAGACTTTGCCATTTATCTTGTCGTTGGGATTATTTTTCCTTTTCTGATCAGAGAGGCGATGCCCAAAGCCTGGGGGTGCCCCTGAGCCAAGGGTGCGATGCCCAGGCCCTGGGGCACAATGCCAAGGAGCAGGAGCTCAATGCCCATGACCTGTGGGTCGCAGTGGCCAGATGTGGGGTTGCAGTGCCCAGCACCCATGGGTGCAGTGCCCAGCACCCAAGGATGTGATGCCTGCAGACCTGCCAGCAGCTGGGCAGGCTCTGGCTCCGCATGCCCGTCGTCCCCCCCGTGCGCCCCTCGGGGAGCTTTGCGCAAGGCGATCGGCCGCGAGGATTTGCACATAAGTCACAGGGTTTAACTGAAATCCAATTTGCCGGGGAGGAGTGTTGGTTTAGATTATGGAAGAACAATTCACTCGTGGCCTTGTTTTGAGAGGAGCGAGGGAAGGAGCGGGCAGGGCAGGGCCGGCCTTTCCCTGCCTCGGCCGGGGTTTGCGGGGCGTTCACGAGGCCTGAATGAAAACAAATGTAAAACTGATAGGTACATTTGTAACCTATTACCACATGGGCTTTATGAAACCCTAAACTCGCTGGCAAGGGGAAGGAGGCGGCGGCTTCCAAAATTTTTTTATTTTTTTTTTTCTTAAATGAGAAAGCGGCTTCAGATGGAGCGGGTTCTCATGCAGGCGTGCTGGGCTGGGGCCGAGCTGCGTCTGAACGGGAACAGGCGAAGGAAAACAAAGGCTGGGCTGAGGGCTGAGCTCACCACGCTCACAGCAGGAGCCACGCTGCCCTCTGCCAGAGCCAGCACAGCCCAGCAGTGCCGGCTTGCTGGGGCACTGGGAGCACTGGGGAGCTGGGGACACCGGGGGGTAGACGTGGGGAGCAGCCCAGGCTTTGTCACCTGCGTTAGGGGACTGTCCCTGTGTGGGGTGGGAGGTGTAGGGTGTAGGATGCAGGGCTGCAAGGTGCAGGGGGGGGATGAGGAGTGTGAGGTGCAGGATGTGAGGTGCAGGGGGCAGGACAATGCAGGGTTTGGTTTGCATTGTGCAGGGTGCAGTGTGCAAGGTGCAGAGTATGGGATAAAGAGTGCAGGGTGTAGGGTGCAAGGTGCAGGGTGCAGTGCTCAGGGCATTGCCATCCCAATCCTCTTAGCTGCCTGGGGTCAGGGGCGATGGAGAAATTGGCTTGGCACATGCAGGGAGGAGCTCGGTTTTGCGCAGCCCTGCCTGGAACCCAGCAGGCAGCGAACTGAACCCAGACTGCAAGTCACCGTGCTCCAAGAAACCAGCACCAGGCTCCAGCAGCACCCACCAGGGCTGCAGCCATCACCCTGCGGGTGCCGGGAGGGGCTGGGTGCTGAGCAGGCATCAGGAACAGCCCAGCCTCTGCTGACTGAGCCCCCAAAGCCCTTGCAAGCGCTGGAAAGAGCCGGGGCTTCTCCCCTGCCCCGCTTCCCCCCAGCAATGCCCAGTGCTGCCCAGGAGCTGTCGATGCCGATGGGCGAAGGAGCGGGGTTTGTAGTGGGTCAGTGCAGCAAACAACATCTCTCCGATGAGCGCGTGCGGATATTTTCAGAGGTTTATGCTTTGGCCTAATATGGATGTTGTTTCATTTTCCAAAAGGACAGCAAAAACTGCATCCCTGACATGATGTCTGCTCTCTGCCAAATTTCAATCCTCTGGTTTAGGGCATAGAAGTATGAGAGCTTCTCAAGAAAGGGGGTTGCCAGAATATATTTTTTTTTAAGGCATGGTAAAAATTCTTCCATTAGTATCATTCTTAGATGCAACTGAACCATTTCAGGTGCAACCTTCCAGAAAACAAAGCAAAATGTAATGAAATAAAAAACAAATCCCGAGGCAGGCATGCAGTCGAGCAAATGTCAGCCCAGTTGAGCTGCATTTTGCAGATTTCAAAGCAACTTCATGCGGGTGCTCGTAGTGCAAGGTGCCTGGCAGCCTTGCCATGGCCTCTTTGCCATTGGCTTTTTATTGTAAGGGCTGGGAAAGGGTTTTGAGTTGTCTAGATGAAGAAATAGAATGGAAAAAAAATAGAATAAAGAATAGCAGAAAAATTAAAAAGAAGTAAATCTAGTTTTCAGCCAGCACCACCACAGCCTGCGCATTGTCACCGCCGTGTCCCCAGAGCCCAGCTGCTGGCACGGGAGGGGCTGGGCTGGGAGGGATGCGCAGCTCCCAAAGCAAACCGCAGGCTGCGGCAGGGGGGAAGCTGGCAGGTGATTAGTGGGGCTGGGGTTTGGTCGGTCAATGCTTCGGGTCTGGGAACGGAGCCCTGGTGACTTGCTGCTGTGCACGGGGCCATGGTTGGGGTGTAGGAATGGGAGATGGTGCCAGCAGCATCCTGCCCCCCGCGCTGCTAAAGCCCAGCTCCCACCAATTTGTTCACAAACTCCTGCTGGGACATCGCAGGGCTTGTTATAAGGGATGCAAGGGCACAAAGGGAGCCAGAGCCGAGCAGCCCTGCCTGGCCAGCACGTGGATGTACCAGCAGCACCTGCCAGCCCCCGGCTGCGCACACATCTCACCGTCCTGCCCCCAGCGGGGAGCCGCTCCTAATCCCCAACAACAGCAAATGCTGCTCCCTGAGCACTGCCGGGGATTAGCAAGCAGCCCCGGAGAAGTTTTAGCCAAGCAAGTTGGAGGAAATGAATCCCTGCACATGCTTCCTTTCCAGAAGGGGCACCAACGTTTTACGGCGTGGAGGCGATGTGCGAGCATCGGTATCCCATTACGGACATCTGCGCGATAGCCCCGGCGCTCCCCAGCCCTCGCCGTGCCGGCCAGCTCGCCGTGCGTTTGAAAATGGAGACATCAAAGGTGTCTGCTTTATTTATGAGTCATGTTCGAGTGACTCATTCTGGTCAGAGCACGTGTTGGGGGATGTTTTAGCCCTTCTGGTAATGTATTTGTGTAAAAGCAGTACCCGGCTGTTATCTAGCACCGTACATCCCCTGCTCTTGTGGGGACAGGGAGGGTGGCACCGGCAGGGATGGTGGCACCAGCAGGGATGGTGGCACTGGCTGGGACGCTGCAGCAGTGCTCCACGGCAGGAGGGTCCATGAGGAGGTGACAGCAGGGGCTGGAGTGTCCGCATCACTGGTTTGTCCCATCACTGATGTGTCCCCATCACAGGTGTGTCCCCACCACGGGTGGGTGCCCACCACTGTGCAGAGCCCTGAGGTGCTGCAGGACACAACCAGGAGCGAATCCTCCTCCAAGCAGAGCTGCTGCAAGGCCATAACTCGCCTTGCTCACTGAGCACCAGCACATGTTCTCAGTATCAGGCTCCTAAGTGTAAATGACGCTACCTGCCAGCGCATGAGCTTTTTATGGATGTACTCACGCCTGAAAATTTGACCCTCAAATCCCGTGCAATGCACATGAGTTTTGAAGGGAGAAATATTGGGTTTTATTTCTTGAAGGAAAATAAATGTGATTTCGGAATAAATCAATAGAACATGACTTTGCTCAGTGGAATAAGCCAAGTGGAGACATGGAAAAATAAACTCTTTCTGACAACTCCTGCTGAAAGATTCTCATCTATCCAGGTCATGGGATCAACAGCAAGAATGGCAGCCACTTGAACTTTGGCAGAAAGCCCTCCATGGCTTTGACAGATGTTTCTGGCACGAACCCATGAGGATGCTTTGCTGATTGCTTCTGGTCCTGACAGCGCTCGCTCCTGGACGGAAAGCAAGCCCCAGCGTGCAGGGACCATGGCCATGGAGCTTCAGGAGGCAGTCACAGCCTTCAGAGAGCTCCATCTCTTTGACAGAAACTGATTTTGCTAAGAGCATCACCCTGGGCATCACCCAGGGGGGAGATATCCAAGTGTCCCACCCAGTGTGGAGGTGATGGGCAGCAGGGCGCAGATGGCTCTGCGGAGCTCCAGCTTCACCAGCAGCTACCAGAGCACTGCAAAGACACCCAGGGCTTGTGCCACCTGTCCTACACTCGCCTCCCTTTGTTGGTGGGTGCAGATCCAGATTTCCCAGGAGAGGAGAGCTGCCTGCCTCGGCACAGAAACACCCAAAGACCCCGGGAGCACCTTGAGGTGCACTCCCTTGCCCACGGAGGAGGATGGTGTAAAGCAAACAAGGAGCGACCTGGGCAAGGCTGGCAGGACAGAGCTCAGAAGGTGACACCTGGAGTCCCAGGCAAGTCACTAAGAAGGGGAGAAATGCTCATTTAATTTGGTTCATTTGTTATAATGATTCTTCACCGTGGGCCATATTAAACACTTCAGTGATTTTTGCCTCTAAAACCCTCTTGCAGGGATTGTGATGAAAGGTATATTTATTGTACTTCAGCTTGGAAAGTTGTTTCAGATGTTTCCAATTCATCAACCAGTTCAGACATCTGTTCCTGGTTGGGGCAGAAAAGCTTAACTCGCACACACACACCAAAAAGCGTTCATTTTGGAGATTTTTATGATGAGCTTTCTAATTCTAACACGTTGTCAGATAGCGCTAATCGCCAGGTCACCCCAGCCAGGTTGGGACTGCCCGTGGCCACTCACTCCCCAGCCACCCCGTGCAGGGTCCCTGGGGACAGGAGGGGACAAAACATGCTGGTGCTGAGCCACCAGATGCTGGATCAGGAGCTGAGTGTCCAGAGTGATGGGTTCATCCTGAGGCTGCAAAGTTTGGCTTGAAGTTGGAACAAAACTCAAATATTTAGAAATTCTCCACTGAGGGAAAAAAAAAAGAAAAAGAAAAAAAAAAAAAAAAAACACTTAAAAAAATTGAAGTAAATTGTGAGGGAGGGGTGATCAAATGCTTCACTGAGGCACAGATCAATCAGTTTGGTTTGGTAACAGCATTTCAATAGCTGCAACCTATTCCACTCCACAAAAAAAAAAAAAAAAAAAAAGGCAGTGAGGTCATTTCAAATTAAAAAAAAAATCAAAATGATTCATTCATAAAATGTCAAAACAGGATGTTTTGATAGCATCAACAGGCTATTTCCAGATTTCTTTCGAAAGACATTTTGGTTATATCGACCAGGTTGCACAAGGTGCTGTGATTTTGGAAGCCAGGCTGCGTGCTCTGGCAGAATACGGGCAGACGCGTTTCCCACTGCTGTGTCTGTTCCAATATTTTCTTCCAGCACTCATTAAGACCCGCTGCTGAGCGGGCTCCAACCTCAACACCTCGCATCCTAAAAGCTGAGTGGGGAAGCCGAGCTGAGGGCAAACATTCGTGGTGCATGGGCGAGCTGGAGGCCGGTTTCCAGCACATGGTAAAAGCTGTGTCCTATTGGTACAAGGCCACTTAGAGTGGAGATAACTGAAAATGATGAACTGTAGAAGCCTCGTCCTGGTGGCGCAGAGAAAGCTGTCCATGCTGCAGCAGGTGATAGGCAATGAGGGTGCCCATGGGTGAGTCCATCACCTCCTGCCCTGGAGCTAACTGCCCCCAGAAGTTCACCTGGGGAGGCTGGGCACAGACCCAGGCTCTCCCTGGGGCTTTGGACCTTTTCCCTTCGTATTTATCAAGGTCCTGGCACTTCCTTGGGGGCTGCAGGTGACGGAGCCCTGGCAGGTGGAAGCTTTGGGTAAAGGATAAGCTGTAGGTTTGGGGGAGCTGGGGAACCCCCACCTGGGTGCTCAGGGCAGAGCCTGTCCCCCTGCCTCACTCCCAAAGGTGCCAGAGGACAGTGATTTTGGAAGAACCACGTGCTGTGACAAGATATAGGCAGACACATTCCCCATTTCTATCTTTATTCCAGTATTTTATTTATGATTTATTCCAGTATTTTATGACGGTGGAGACCTGGAGAAGGCAGGCTCTGTTTGACCTGCAGTATGCCTGCTTTCTCCAGCTGTGCCAGCAAGCCTGATGATGGATGGGATTTTCCAGCACCGTGGTGGAGACAGAGGCAGGCGATGGTGGGAGCAGGAGCTGGAGGTGGCTGGGAACCAGCAGCTCCCAGCGCCAAGCAGCTTTCCTGGGAGAGCATGGCCCCAGCAATGTCAGCTCCGTAATTAATCCCCAGCCTCGTCACCTGCCGGGGGTGCGAGCCACCAGACATACCCCACGTCTGGCCCAAAGGGAGAGTGAGAAAAGTTAATTGAACTCTGGTCTTCAAACTCCCACAGAAACTGTCCTGTTTTTCTATGCCAAGCAGCCTGAGAGTTTCCCGGAGCCTAATCCCTAGCGAGAGACAGACTGTCTAGCGGCTCGGCGAGTGCAGCAAATCCTGGCTGGGGTGAATCTGCCCTCTGGTGCAGCGTGGAGATTCTTTAATTAAAGCAAATGTTGCCATGGTGGGGCATAGAAAGCTCTTGACAGATGCAAGCTGGGGAACGACAGACAATGCGCAATCTCATTAGCACCTGCAGCTCCATCTGGTTATTGGATTGGGATGCTTTGAATTTTTATTGTGTGGACCCCTCGGATTCCCCCTGCCTTGTGGGGTGAGGCACAGGGCTGGGGCAGGTTGCAGGCACCAGCAGGTCTCCCAACGTGGCGGAGCTTTTTCTGCAGGATTTAGAGAAGCAGGAGCTTTGCTCTGGTTTGGGGTTCCCAGGCTTGTGCCCCCATCACCTGCCCCAATCCCCATGTTCCTGCTCACCCTGCTTGCTGCAAAGGAGAGGTGTGATCGCTCACACCAGCCTCAGCGCCTCTTTGCTGCTTTAGGCAAAATAAGGAGGTGATGCTTGTCACAAGCTAGTGTAGTTCATTGACTGCTGAATGACTCTGCTACTGTAATTTTCCTGTGCAGATGGGATTTTAGGGCTTTAATCCACGTTTGGGAATTGCCCCCAATGTTCTCCAGCACATTGCTTCAAAGGAGCAGGAGGTGATGAGGTTATGAAAGCGACAGCTGCCAGCCTGCCTCGACGGAAGTTTGTTAGCTGGGTCTCGGAGTGGTATTTATTAATATTATGAGTATTGAATCACTGCAATGAATAATCTGGCAGCTTTAAGACTTGCCCTGACGAATGTAGCTGTGGTACAGCAAATGTTTTCCAGCACAAAGGAATGCGGAGGGCTGGCTCCTCGGCAGGTCTGAGGATGCAACGTTTCCAGCAGCCCCAGGGACCTTGCTTTCTGTCACCTGCCCCTTCCTGCTGCTATCAGACCCTTCCTGCTGCTATCAGCTCTGCAGCTCAGGACCATGCACTGCAGCATCAGCATCAGCTTGACTCATGCAGAAGGGCAGGGGGAGTGAAGGGGCCTGCGTATGGCCCATGGGCAAAGCCCTGCAGATCAGGGTGCTGGAGTCAAGCCCTTTCTTGAGGGATCTGGGTGGTTTCCCATGGGAAAAGTGTGGGGCTCAGCACCTGGTGGCCACAAGCAGAAGCCAGGCAGCTGCATGTTGCCCATAGTGATGTGGAGGTGCTTGGAGAATGAGGGAGAAGGGGGTTTATGCCTATTTCTGGTGCTCTCTGCAAAATCCTTTTGTGGCCTCCAGTGTGAGAAGCAGTGAATCACTCCAGAGGCAGCCTCCCAGCTGGGCATGACTGCTGTCCCATCCCATCCCATCCCATCCCATCCCATCCCATCCCATCCCATCCCATCCCATCCCATCCCATCCCACCCCACACAAGGCAGTGCCGGGGATGTCTCTGTCC
The DNA here is from genome assembly GCF_963932015.1 of Anas acuta. NCBI lineage: Eukaryota > Metazoa > Chordata > Aves > Anseriformes > Anatidae > Anas > Anas acuta. The sequence continues at coordinate 5,549,673 of NC_088999.1, forward strand.
AGCAGCACGCTGCCCATCCACCAAAACTCTGTCTCCTCCCCATCCAGCAGCAGGGGCAATCAGAAGGCTCTGCTTTCTGCAGCCATTAGCCTATTTGCCTTGGCGCAGCCAGCTTTATTTGTAAATCGAATGGAAATCAGAATGATCCAACTTCAAAGCTGGGCTGAGAAGCCTGCGAGCTGGGCAACACCTGGTGCTCTTCTCTCGCTTGGTGGTGGGCGAGGGTGAGGAGGGCTGAAACGCGCACTAAGTGCAGAGACTTGCTCTTTGGCATCCTCCGTCTGACCCTGGCATCTTTTTCCTTTCCCAGTTTCTCCCCACGGCCAGCGTAATTCACAAATAGGGTGTGACAAAGTCTTTGTGGCTGCTCTCAGCCTGCAAAGCGCCATGCGGCACTTGCTGGTGCTGCTGCTGTGCTTCCAATTAGCTCACATCTGTTCCAGCTATCCTTCCCTCCAGCCCCCACCTCGAGCGCCTGCAAGTGATTTTATGCAGTAATAACAGAAATCACGAAACCTGAAATGAATCTAAACAAAAGGAATCATTCAAATTACCCTTAACCCTTTGAAGACCGGGCCCTGCCCCTAACAAAAGCGGCTCAGGTTCGATATACTCCATGACACACATCCAGAGTCTTGGCCGAGTGAGTCATGACCTGCAGGAGAACCCAGCTGCACGGCTGACTCAGGCTCCCGAGCACAATGGATTATTTATGCTAGCAGTATCTGACACAGATGTGTGGTGCAGCGCCCCGTGGCTCGAATGGCATCCAACCTCTGGGCTCCGAGCGTGGCGAACCCGGCCCGTGCAGGCCAGGGGTCCCCCCAGTGACACCTAGCTCTGGTTTCTATAGGGTTTTTCCTGCTGGAGGGAGCAGATATGGATGCTTTGGGCATGTTTTTGGTTGTCCTGTTTTTCTCTTCCATCATGCATTATGTAATGAGAGGATTTCATTTCTCCTTGGTCGAGGCAAGCTGCTTCTCTCATCCTGCTCCACAAAATGGTGCACGGAGGGGTGAGCACAGTGGGGTGAGCACAGTGGGGTGCTCACCCCTCATATCATGGCTCCCACAGACTGTGAGGTGCTTCTAAGCAGGTGGATGGAGCATTGAGGGGATTCTCAGGCACAACAGGCCAAAAAGAAAGGACATGGCCTACTGTGAGCAACCAGCGGAGCTACCGGGACACTGGCGGAAGAAGGAGCACCCACAGCTGGCCTGCGGCCAGGCTGCCATGGGGCTGGGAAGAGCCTGGACATCTAGTTCTGGAAACCATGAGGTAAAGGTGCATTTCCAAGCTGTTTTGTGCCCCAAGTTTGGATCCTTTCAGTTCTTCAGCTGCAATTAAAGCCCTCTGCAGCAGCTGTAGGCCAACATGTGGTGGAGATGGCTGTCATGACCTGGGCCTGGGACCAGGATTGTCTTGGTGTGACAAGATGGTTTTGACACTGGATCTCTTGGTCACCAGAGGGTAGGCAAGGACCAATGTATGTCTGCAACAAAGCGGACAGAGCCCAGCAAACACGACCTCAACCCATGAATGGAGCTCTCCTACCCCACGGCCAGCCTTGGATTCCTGGCCTGGAAGGCTCCAGATGTCCACAGCCTTTTTATTACTGTCCTCCAGAATCCTCAGAGGCCCAAATAAATAAATAATAAAGCTTTTTTTTTTTTTTTTTAATTTTTTTTAGGGACCCACCAGCTTCTTTCAACATGGCCCAGTTCTGAGGCATTTTGCGGGCTGTTGCAAATGACCCCCAAGCAGGAGGTTAATGCTGGTGGTTGTGGTTAGCAGTCACCCACAAGCTGGAGGCTTCTGACACTGCTAATAAGGCCCATGTGTGGGAACGGAGAACGCAGCATGTGGCAGCACCAGGATTTCCTGCGTTTGGGGTTGTCTGGAGCTCTCTGGCACGACGAGCCACCGGGGTCAGGTTTCCCTGACCCGTCAGGCTGCCATCGCCGCGCTTCTCCTCCACACCTGCACGGAGAACCAGCCCTGGTGTGGAGGGGCCTTGGGTGGCCACGAGCATCTGAAGGCAACCAGATGGGCCTGCCACTGGCCTCCTCTTCCCTGCTGGTCTCCACGGGGCTCAGATTTGGAGCCATCGACATCCCAGGCAGGTTGTGGTTTAGCACTGGTTAATTGCTTCTCAGGGTCTTGTGTGCAGGAAGCTGTTTTGCACAGCAAAGCGAATCTCTTCTGCCCAAACTCTTCTGTTTTCCCTGTTCCTCTCATTTCCAGTCTCCAAAATCCCCAAATAAGCTCAGCCCCAGTTTGAGCAACGGATGGGGAATGCAACTGCACTGCAGAGAATAAAGCCCCAGTTCAGCGTTGGCATGCTGACCACAACTAACAACTACTTAGCCTTTTGCAACATCCATACAAATATGGATCCCATGTGAACACCTGGGAAAAGAAAAAGCATTAAAGATGATGGATTCAATAAATTAACGTCCACTTCTCTGAAGAGCTGTCAGGAGAAGAGGTGGAAAAGGCTCCTGAGGACGAAGGGGTGCAAGATGGGGGAAGAAGGATGGCAAGTTCCTCATCACACACGGGCAGTTGGTGTTTGCTGACCACTGGTCTATGTATTTGTAAAACTTGTTCTCATCTCTATCAACCAGATAAATTATTCCAAACCAAGAACTCTTAGGAGTTTGCTTAAAAAGCTGTGCAGCATTTTGAAAAGCTGCACTGCTAAAGAAATGTCATGTTCTCAGCAGCAGCACCACATTTTGCTATCACACTGTAACAGTTATTTTTGCAGAGGGTGAATCTACACTCCCCTTACTCTGCAGTCACAGTAAATGTGTTTTTCACTTTCTTACCATGCTTAAAAATAGCATTAAGTTTTTGCTGATCACATGATATATATATAAAAAAAAGCTAATTGAATGATGCAGGGAGTAAAAACATGTGGCACAGTAAAAACAAATTAGGTTCGCATATGTTTTGTGTAACCCTCAAGACTTGTCTGTATTAGATATCAGTAATGAAAAGAATATTAAACTCTAACAGCACAAAATACCATATGCTTAGGAATTTAAAGAGGAACAATGCATTTGTGTTGGATGCTCCTGAATGGAAAATGCCCACAAATAAGCATTTTTTCCTCAGCTGTGGAAAAAAATAAATATTGTTCCCATACTTTTCGGTCACTTTTTAGTAAATTTGTAGGTGTTGCTGTCAGGTTCACCCTACACAGCAGCCAAAACCCAGGGACATGGTAAATATGGGAGGGGATACACGTAAGGGACAGCCATGTGCCTGGTGGCAGCAGCAATATGATAGGGGGTGCTGGTCCCCACCTGCACGATGCCTGCAGAGGATGTGCTGATGGGATCAGGGCAGTCAAGGACACCAGCTCCTTGCCTGGGTTCTCCTCCAACCCATGGTTTGTTGATGGGCACAGGGAAATAGGATTTGCCCTGGTAGTGCACTGCTTACTGGGGAAAGGCATGGCTGGACGGGGGGATGCATGTCCAGTCCCCGTTCCCATCTCTATCCCGGTCCCCATCCCCATCCCTGTTTCCATCCTAATCCCTATCTCTTTCCCTGTTCCTTTTCC